>NC_072734.1:103900940-104221409 GCF_026930045.1 Uloborus diversus
GCTACTATCATATTGCTTCGACTGAGGTGGCGGCAGGTACGCACGTACATCCAACCTGCTTCTCTGAGACCTACTGCATGTCCCTTTAAGAAGTCCAACAATGGTTCGTATGCCTCTAAAAGGTCGTCCGAGTGAGTCACAATAGCGTCCTTACAACTCGACAGTTTCGTTTGAAGTGTCCTTTGACGCAAGCTTCCACACTTTCAATCGTACCTATCTGCGCATCTTGTATGCGCATAGCACGCTTACCCTTTCGTCAATGGCATCGAAATTTAAACCATCTCTTACAAAACTACATTCCTGCCGAGTTTGTTGGTTGCAGCTCAATTTATTCTTCATGCATACATGTTTTTATAACGAAGTGCATTTCAACCTTTTGAAGACAGTTCAGTTTTCACTACTTAATCACTCCCAACGATTCAGAGCTTAGGCTCAATATTTAAGTTTAAGTCCAAACATTAGAAACATTTAATTAGGTTCAAAAATATCGGTAAAAAATAGTTGTTTGTTGCTCCAAAGTCTAAAGAGCCCTCTATCAAAGCTACATCTTCAAATTTATCTTCAAGAAAATACTGATAAAATGAATAATTTTAGCCAAAATCGCAAAGGAATCGACCAATTTTTCCGTTTTTTATGATCATTTGAAATTTTGGACCCTAAATTTTAATAGCGTCTATTTCCTTCGGAAAACGTTTGGGACCCTTATTTTTACCATTATATTTTTTGTGCAGATGAGAGCTATCGCCCCTTAAAGTTTTGCCCAAGAGTTCAGAAACACCCTGTTTAAACTTGCTGTTCATGAAAATTGCTAGTTATAGTTTGTTGGCAGTATTTAATCGTTTTTTACTAAAGCTATGTGTAGAACATTAACGTATCCATGATTTGTCACTTATCATTCATAAAGGATACTTCCTTCACTACCAAATCAAGAAAATCATGGCTCAAAACTTTTAAGGTGAAAGTTTTTGATCGTGTGCTACCAATGTCGGTATCCTTGTTGGTTTCGTCTTCCTCCGTCACTTCTAAAAACTCCGAAGAGTTCTGGAAGAGTTCTTCAAGGAAAGAAACATCTTTGGTGACCCAAGCTCACTTAACAGCCAAAATATTTTTTTTTTTGCTGTGCTGTCAGCAATCTCAGAAGTTTGACTTCTGAAGGTGGGGAAAGCTTTGTCTATTTGCGATGCCGCTTTCGCGTAAAATCAAAACTTCTCTGCGAAAAAGAAATAAAGGCGTTAAGTCTTTAAACCGTACTTAATCAAATAAGCATAAAATAAACCCGCTTAAAGTGAGGGTTTACTGTATGTACCAGGAGTTGCGAAATACCTGTATCGTTTTCTGCCGACAGAAACTGATAAGATCCTGTAACGTGTGTTCTGAAAAACAGAAGTGTAGTAAAATACTGCTTTTTAACGAGTGATGTTGTATTAGTTTAATTTTGAATCACGGCAATTTTAATAGAAAATAGAAATAATAAGTAATAAAAATGTGCGTAAGTTTATTAATTTCTTCACCCAGAAAGCACGTCCTAGTTAACATCTAAAACAAATATTTAGTGGACTCTTAAAAGATCGTGCTCTGCGATGAATAGTGTGGTAAACATTTTCGAAAAAAAGTGATAAGTTAAAACAATTATTTAGCAATATAAAACTGTTTCAACGAAAATACAATATTGAATGAATGAATAAATTTTCTTCTATAAGTTGAAAACTAAAGAGGAAATTTAGAAATAAGCTCCATTCAGTCAAAGAAAGCGCTTTTTTTTCCTCAGACGAAAAGTTATTTTTTGACTTCAGCGTAACATGAAAAGAGTTAACAATTAATAAATTAGCAGTTGTACATTTACAAGAGAATTTCTCTCACTCAACTGTGAAAACATTTCAACTTAAACTTGCAGTGACATAGGAAAGGTATTTTTCTTTTGATTGCAAATTTTATGAAAGATTGTGCTTTTAAATACACGAATGTGAAAGTTAATTACACATACCTCTTTCTAACAGCCCTCATTAAGAATTGATTATTAGAAGGTTGAAAGTAATTACTGTTTGTTATTTACAAATTTTGTAAACAGGTTCGGAGAGTCACATGATAATAAAAACTTCAGATTTAAAGTTACATTTGTTCTGGAGAAAATATTTATTTGCACCGTATAATATCAGTCCTCTTTAGTTTCCCGGTACGGATTTACACATACGGATAAACAAATAGGCAGAATATTTTATTCTGCTCTAATGATTGTGCTATAAGACATTTTGTTCTGCTCAAAAAAATACTACAGAAATTTGCTGTCAGGTAACTGTTAAATGCCTGGTCTCATACTAAAAATAAACCGATAACAAAAATGGCTGATTACCGATTAATCGGTAAAAAAATGATCTGCTAATGCCGATAAATTATAAGGATGATGATTTTTAAAAGTACATTTTTTCAATCACTTTTTTCATTTTCATCATAATTTCGGCTCTTCAGAGTTAGTGGACAGTCTGTTTATGTCTGTCAGCAGTGTTTTACTTGTCTCTAAATTAAAATTTTCTTTAAAATAATGATTCGAAATTTATTGTAATTTCTGTAAACCAAATTTTATAATCATATTTAAAATTATATAAAAATGTTTATTAGTCACAAAAATTCAAGTATTTAGTTAGTAGTTCGTTTGCTATAGGTACTTTTAGTTTAGCAACCACTTTTTTACTGTTATTAGCCGAGCAGTTCCACGAAAATGTCAACCTGAGCATCAAAATTTCAATATTAACAAAACTATAAGTATTGTATGTCATTAAAATGCTTGAAATATATATTTTTAAAGTGTACGAAGTTAAGTTTTAATTTATCATTTTTCGTACTGAAAATAAACCGTAACAGACGTGTATGTCCTTTCGCCGGGTTTTTCGAGGAAATTTGGTATGTAGTTATTAACGTTTTTCCTTTAAAAAAATTCTAACTAAAAGAAAAAAAAAAAGATTAATGTATTTTGTTTATGCTCATAATAGGGTAAGAGCTCCAGGTCGGGCCAGTTTCCTGTAGTTGACCACAGGGACATAAAACTGGCTTATAAATAGAATATGCATATTGCTATAACCCAAAATCGGATATGATGCATTCCCACATTCCTTTACTTGTCCGGCAACTATCATCCAATAACAGTGAAGTTGTAATTACTTTTCATTAAGTAGTAATGAGTCCTTTTATTTTAAATGGTGTGTCCATCATCCTAGTTTGCTATTTTGCTTATTTTTTCGTTAAGAAGACACATCATATTTAAATGTTAAGTAACCTTTATTTTTTTTCGTTCTACTGTAAATTTGCTTTTACTTATGTTTTAATAGATTGTGTAACATAACGTTTCAGTTAAAAAAAATAAACTCCTTCTTAGACTCAATTATTTTTAGAGGGGTGGCCGACCATTGAGTACTGAATTCTTATGCATTTCCAATAGTCGGCCATGGCAGATTAACCACTGGTTCTATACTGTTTGGTTGATGTACGCAACAGTCGATTGCGTACTTAATATGAATTTTCTAAATTTCACTAAATAGTAGTTAAAATAAAGCATTGACGCAGTGGCAATTTAGCTGTTTTAAGTAACAATTCCCCTTTTTTAACGTTATTTCTTCAAAAGAAAATGTTTAAATTTTGTGCCTTAACTTTTTTCTGACAAATAGTTAGATCGTTTCATCATTTTACTGCTTCTAAACGTTAGTTTTAGCGAAGAATTCTCAAAAACAGGGTTGAAAACAGTTTGTAATAAATTCAGTCCGATCGTTGCGTTTAGAATATAAGATCTAATACTCAACTTGTTATTACCAAATGGTAATTTATCGTTTTTTTTTTAAAAATCAAATCATGATGCGTTGATGAAAAGTGATTAAACAAATGATCAGACCGTAATCTAGTATTTAATCAGCAATAAATAAAGAATCCCATTGTAAGGAATTAAAAGGTAATAGTTCAAAAGTTACGTCAGCTCAAATTGTTTCAATGAGCTTTAAATCTGTGATTATTCTTTCTGTTCTTCATTTTGCTAAACTATTTTGCTATACCAAAGGTTCAAAAACCTGTATTAGAAACCTATTCAGAGTAATTATTTCTAAATGTTGGTACTACCACTTGTTATTATTGCTTTTAACCAAATATTTAATCCATTGGGTTTTTCTTCACAAGAAAATCAAAATTTACTTCTTATTTAAAAGTATGCCAAATTTGTTTTAAAAATAGCATGGTTTGAAAGTTGCATTACGTTCCTACCCACTCCATTTTAGTTTATTCATTGTGTACTAATGTTCTTGTTGAAAGCTGTATTATTATCTTCATCACACCACCCCCCCATTTCTCAATTTCCTCTTTCCATTTCTCAATTCCTTAACCTCCTGTATTTTCAAAACATAATTTTAATCTGCATTTTGGCTTCTATTTTGATGCATTTATCGTACAAAATGCACTGAATTTATACCCTTTGCCCCCCCCCCCCCCCCCATCCGAGAAAAATTTTGAAAATGCGGACCTGCCAACGTAATTCGTCTTACTTCAGTTCTTTCATAATAAAAGTACCTTTTTTATGATTTTGTTTTAGATGTGCTTATGATTGCCAATCTTTTAAGTTCTCTGTAGCACTACCGAAGAAAGTGCTACAGTGTTGCAAGCGCCTACAGTTTTGTCATTTCATACACTACAGCTAGGGTACACTGAAGGTGTAAACTACTTGAACAAAGTACTAGGTAGCACAATATTGTTATTTTAACCCTTACTTTTAAACATCATAATTTGAATATAAAAAAAATTCTAGTAATCTTCTATATGATCTATTATTTTGGGTATGCAGCCGAAAATTACATTTATTCATTTTTTACTTACCATCTGAGCATAACGTTTTAGTTCTGAGCTTTTTCATTCTTAGTTCTTCAAAAAAGTAAATTCTGATGTTTTTAAATGTCTTTTGTTTTTTTTCCTTTTTTATAAATGATTTGAAAACTTCCAACTTGTATGCATTTTAACTATTATGAGCGCACTTTTTAATTTAACTTTAAATTTGTGTTTTTTCAATTGAACTAAATTTATGTAAAACCGGAAAAACTATTTTTTAAAATATATTTTTACATTTTTGACATTTTTAATTCATGAGAATAATTGTTGAAGCAAATATGTAGCCATTTTATGTAAATGAAAATCCTTTTCAAACTCAGAGCATTCATTTATTCTTAGTAAATTTCGTCTTGTAAATATGCTACATGCGAAATTCTAAGTAACATTAACGTTGAAAGAGTTGCTTAAAATCAAATATTTACGTTTCCATAAATGTTATTTAAATTAAATTTTATGTTACGAAATTTTCATTAATAACTGCTAGCAACGTCTTCCGACGCTCAGAAATCTTATTTGCACTACTTTATATAATTCCAGTAGAGAACATAAAAATGCAACATCAATAAGCACATCAAGTAAATAACTATGTTAAAACTTTCCTTGTGCTCAACTTTGTACTCGAAATCATGTAATGCTTTACAAATACAAAATAAATCGCAATTACTTTGATGTTGCACCTGTAAGAATAACAAAAAACATCTTCCGACGAAGGTTTAAATAAAGTTAGAATATTTTATTCTAAAAGATTCTTCTTCCGAGTCTTCCAGTTTTCATACCCCGTTTTATTGGATCAGTGAAGCTGTAGTAATAAAATATTTCAATCATATTTCAATTTACAATGCAATTTGATTCTTTTTCTTTATTTATTTTTGCGTCAAGACTTATTTCTGCTAAGGCGGATTCTGAAAATACGGATCGGATAATAATTTCCCTTTATATTTGTATGAAAAGAAAATGTGAACAATAGATTTATCAAGGGGATATTTTTTTCTCATGAGATATTATTGTAAGAAAGCAAAAGCAAGCCAGTATTTATATTTGCTGGTTGAAATATTTTATAATAGCAAAGATTTATGTTTAACAAAGCAAATCTTTAAACATATTGTAAAATACTCCTATTTTGTTACAAAGAATGGATTTAAGTAAGAACAGAAATAGCTATTTTAGATATCACTTTAAGGACAGTATTATAAAGAATATCGATATAATTTACCCCCATTTTTCCGATATTTTATATTTTTATTTGGAAAAACTGTTCTTAAAGAATTGCTTCAAAACTGCTTTGGATCTAATGCAAAACATTTTTAGAAGTAAAAGAGAAATAATTTTCTTTTCCTGTGTATAGTGTGATACGCGCATTAGAACATCGGATAGGAAAAAACAACACTCAATGTTAAAATCATCAATATGGAAAACAAATTAAAATTGTGTAAACCAATATCTTGTGCGTGTTTCAAGGCTACGTGGTACATGTTTCGTGGCTACAAGTATATCGTAGGAACCTTTTGAGAAATGAAAGAATAAGATTGGAAATCCTTTTTTTTCCCTTGTCTATGAGTGTGTGTGCGGAAACATTAAAACCCAAATGTAGCAAACAGCAATACTAAATGTTAAAATCATCAATATTAGAACATAAATTTGCGTAAAATTGTGCAAACAAATATTTTGTCACGTGTTTCAGGGCTACGTGATGCGTGTTTTGGGGTTACAAGAACGCGTATCCCGTAGGAACTGATGCAAAACGTTTTGAGAAATGAAAGAATAAAATTGGGAACCCTCTTTTTTTCCTTATGGGGGGGGATTAAAACCTGAAGTAGCAAACAGCAATACTAAATGGTAAAATTATCAATATTGGAGCATAAAATTGTGTAAACAAATATTTTGATACGTGTTTCAGGGCTGCGTGATATGTGTTTCAGGGTCACAAGACCACGTATAACGGACGAACTTATTTAAAACATTCTGTGAAATCAAAGAGGAAAGAAATTGAATCCTCTTTTTCTTCTCTTGTGTGTATGTGTGGAAGTAGTAAAACATAAAGTAGCAAACAATGCTGAAGCAAAAGCTTGTTATTAAGGGCAAGCAAGAGTTTTTTGAAAGTGATATCGTTTGAAGAAAATATGTTTTAGGACTAATATCAGCATATAAACTAACTGAGTTTGTTTACTTTTAAAGTTCCAGCGGCTCTCCCAAGTTTCATATTGTTCCCCGAAGTTCCTGCGTTTGTGTCTACTGTTCAAAAACAATCTGTTTTTTCCATCTCTAACTGTCACTTCGTGACGTAGGTTTATCGACGGTGCAGTCCATCGCTCCGCCAAGATTCAACCACGCCGTCAAGTATCTCGGAGATCTGGGGTTGGGAAATGTCTTCTCAGGGTCATAAAAAATTTATACATATACAGTAAGCTCTCGATTATCCGCAGAATTGAGTGGCGCAAGTGCCGCGGAAAATAAAAATCGTGGATAAACCGCAAAAAGGCTAAAATGAGGAATAGCAAAGGTAAAAATTATTCATCCTGAAAAACATGGCTGTATGTACACAGTACTTTGTACAGTAAAAATATATGTAGTATAGTAAAAATTCTTTGTATTTTTGTGCAACATAACATCACTAAAGCATGTACGATGAAGAAAGCGAAAAAAAAATAAATCAATTAATTAAAAAAACAAAAACAACTATAAGATTAAATTTATAGCTTTTCGAGAAAAAAAGTCATTGGTTTTTGCTTCTTGCTGCGAAAATACATGTTCCTGATTGTTAAATGACTCGCGGATAATGCACCCCGTGGATAATCCGCTCGCGGAAAATCGGGAGTACACTGTAATTTTAAATCATGTTTTTTTTTTTAAACTATCAACACAATTTATAAGCCATTTTTCACGAACAATGCTATTATATTTTAAATTCTATTTTTGTTGTTGCTTCAGGTTACAGCACCGTGAGATTAGTACACTAAACTTTGAAACGAGTTGGTTCGATAATGTTTTTTCAGTTATAACTGCAACAGTAGTTTTTTAGCAATTAATGTACAAATTTTAATCATTTGCAGACACAGGAGATTAAAATATGTTAAGTCATCGCCTTAATGTGCGTACCTAAATTTTCGTTTTACCATACCTTTCCGTAAAATTAAAAAAAAAAAACAAAAGAAAACAAAAGCATAAAAGAAGGCTAAATGCATTTTTTAAAAAAATCGCAAAAAAAAAGTAATAAATAAATAAATAAATGGAACAATTGCATAAATGTCAAAAATATTAAAAATTGGAAATTAAAGTTTTGAGATGAAGAGAATGTGTGTCTGTTGGTCTGTATGTCCCCCTAAAACTGAGTGAATAGTTGAATTAGAACAAGATTTTTTTTGATCCGAAATCTGTTCGTGGATACCTCACTTAATACATTTTCCCCGTAATTCACTTTTGATTTTAACAATTTTCCGTTCAAATTTGAACAGTTCAAAAAACCTTAATATCTGCGCCTACGGGAAAATTTAATGGCAATATAAATTTCGAACTTCTAGGTGGAGTTACTTCAAACAAACTTTGCTAAAAAAATCTCTTGATGAAAGCATGTATAGAAAATGCATTTTTAATTTAGCTTTTTTAAGAATATTTTTTGAATAATGCAAAAAATACGCTAACATAAACGACAGCACAAAAATTACTTTTGGCACCGAAAATTGAAAAAAAAAAAATGTGCAGATTTAGACTCTATTCTCAATTTTCGTTTTAAGAAATAGAAAAAAGGTTATTAATTAAGATCGAAATACTATATCCCGTAGACAAAACATTGACTCAAGTTAGACATAAATATGACGGAATCAAAATTAAATTTTGTGCAAAGTGCAAATGTTTTTACCGGGCTGCGAAGAATCAAGCTTTGGCAGAAATACAGACTGAGGGAAAATGACAGACTCCGACCCCAAATATTTTCCCCCAAAATCAGCTCGACTCCTCCTCCACGACTCCGTCTCCGACTCCACATTTATATACGTAGCTCTTTCTAAACTCTTCGAAAACGTAGCAGTTACTGCCCATTTTATATTTTTATTATGTTTATCATTTTCATATTGTTCAATGGTTTTTCTATATGTTATATTGTTAAGATTCTTTTAAAATTTCTTGTTGTCGTTGAGCACACTTATCACTGTGCTATCTATGAATGTGGCATTAATAATTAATGTATATATAAATATAATATAGTTAGACTAATAATGCTAATAAAATTAAAGTTAATTTTTTTTACAAGAAATTAGGGTTTTCGATAGCAATTCATTTAAATTGATTCTTTTCGCTTTATTTTTAATTATTATGTTTCGAGGGTAAAATTTTCCTAATGATAAGGAGAAAGACGTGTACAATAGTCTAGAGTAAATTAATTAAAAGTCTGTAAATGTCGTCCCTTTTCTTGGCCGAAGCATTGTTTACAGCTTCAAAGAAAAGAATCCCTCTTTGAATTGAGAGAAGATATTCCGACAATTTATTAAGCACAAGGAATGCATAGCGGGCAGACGGGAATTAATATTTATTATTTTTTCCCCCCTCCTTCTGAAAATGGCAGAGATTCTTTTCCTGTTCTCCGGAATAACGGAATGAGAGATCCGACGGGAGGGGGGTAAAGGGAATGACGCAAGAGGGCGCCTTCATCGGCGGTGCCGCAACCCCCGGCGTTCAAGGTGATCCTGGGAGTGGAAATCTACTCCCGCGGAGAATTCCGTGCTCCGAAAATGCCGCCCAAGCACGGCAAAAAGAAGATCAACCCCAGGACAGACAGCCGTGAGTATCAATTCTGACTTTCGTTTTCAGTTGTGTTTTTGATTTTGAGATGGATTCTGTGCTTAGTTAGCTGTGACTGTACCTGAGTCCCGTCTCGGAATAACAGTCGGTTCGGATCCGGAGCGAGCGGTCGTGATATTCGCCTTTGGGTCGGTTCTCTTTCGGTATTTTTCGTACTGCTCCAGTACATATGGTGCTTCGAGATTCGTCCCCATATGGGAAGTTTCAAACTTTGTAAGTTACGGCAAAGGAGAAGTTTTGGCTTTTTTGATTAAAGCATCGTAAAATTAAATTTTGCTTTTGTCTTTGAAAGAAAAGCTGTTTCGATCCTCTTCGGAAGACGTTTTTGAAAATACTTTTAATTACTTCATTATTATCCAATTTTTTAATTATATTTTGTCTCTATTTTAAAAAGTTATATACTTATTTGTAGAGTTTGATAAGTAAACTAATTCTGAAACATTTCAGTTTATTGACTTCAAGTATAAAACTTTCGTTTAATGAATAGCGAAACTGAAATATTTTCATAAAATTTCTTTAAAATAGTATTATTAAATATCCTTACTTATTTTACTTTTAATAAAAACCTGTTAACAATTGACTTTCTAAAACATTATATTGGAGTTGTCATTGATCATCTGATTAATGAAAATTTAATTTTTTATTGTAATTTCGTTCCAAGAAACTTAATTCTGTCACTAAATTTCGTATTAATTGTTTAGAACGTTTATTTCGTTTTATCAGCCTTATGCTAAGAGAGCTATCTGTGTTTTAAACTCGATGTGAAAAGAATTAATATTTAATTCCATCTTTAAATTTTGATTTTTCTTTAGTTTTTTTTCAGTGCGCAAAATTTTATCATATAAAAATTTTAGTAAGTAAGAAAGTTAAAAATAATTGGCAAGATCAGACTTAGTATCCTACCAGAAATTATTCAACCTTTACGCTACACGTTACTACATAAAATTGTTACTTATTGTTTAAAAATAACCATACTTTAAGACTGGGAAAAAAATTGCTTCAAGTTTTTTTTTTTTGGCTTTGAAATAATCAAGTTTCTCAAAGTATGACTAAAAAATTGGGAAATATTTATTTATGGACTCCAAAAGATATGTTCCTTCTTACTTATTAAGCTAACTATTATTATTATTATTATTATTATTATTATTATTATTGTGGTTATGGATTTTCGGCAGTATTCACCGCTAGGCATCTAAAATATTTGAATCTTTAAGATTCTAAAACAATGATATCTGTAATTTGCAGTAAAATGTAGTGTTTTAATGTATGATTGAACTCTTGTTAACTTGCTCTGTCCTGTCTGTTGGGGACAAGCTTTTTCATCGCGCTAAAAATAAAACTGAAAAATAGTAGCTATAAAGTTAATAATTTAAACAATACACAGATTAAAATTTTAAAACTGAATTTAAGAAAACATACAATTGTGGATTATAAATTTTTGAAAATTTATAAATTGTGAAAATAATAGAAACATTCTTCCATTCAAGTCATCAATTTTAAAGTTCACCATATTGTACTTGTTTTAAATATTCTTTCACCAACTGGTGAATATATGTCAAAATCAATTTATGTATCTGTAAAGTTTTAAGTTCAGTCGAAATCATCTTGGAAAAAAAAGTTTATTTTCTACTTTACTAATGATTATTTTTACTGAACCAGTTTTCTAACTTTTTGCTTCGTTGAATAGAAAATCATAATGGGGTTCTTTCTGGATTTTTAAAATTATTATTATTATTAGTATTTTAAAAATTCGAGAATTAACCAGTTTTTAAATAATTCGACAAAATTTAGTATTTTTTAACATCAATTGTGACGTCATAAAGATCACGCCTTAATCGGTCGTTTAAAAAAAATAATTTAAAATTAAGCGTTGGGAAAATGAAAGATTTTCCTCGCTCCATGTTTTTTTTTCCCTATTCTATCAATTTCAGTGATTGAAAGTAATACTTTTGAATGAAGGAAACAACACCATGCTCAATAATTTTGAATGTGAGTGGCTCGAGGAACGGCTTTCATATAGTTTCGAACTATTAGAAACAATAACTGACAAAATTAGAATCTTAGTTTTTAGACATCGTACATTTCAAAGAGCATAAATGTTCTTTGTTCCTCAACGTACCTAATGCTTATAACTTTCTAAAAATTTAACAACCTGTAAACTGATGAAACTTTTAAATTTTCTTATAAACTCAGGACTATAAATGCTTAGTTAAAATTTAAATTTCAACTATTTAATAATTTCTAAAATGAGGTGCTACGGTAGTTTCGTTAAATGTGTATCGAAAAAACAATTTTGAATTATTAAATACTCTAAACAGCTTCAAATAAATATGGAAGAAAGAAATTGATTCTGTAGTTCAATTTAATTCTGCTTCAGGTCATTTTTAATCATGGGAAAATGTCTGTTTAATTTTATTATTTCAAAAAGCATCGAGTTTTAAAAACTTTTGTGAGTAAATAATTTTACGTAACATTATAGCCCAACGAAATACTTTTGACCCAGTTATTTAAGTTGAGTTATGTAATATTTTACCATTTTAGGATGAGAATGTTTTAGGAAATATTTTCTTTCCTTTTTGTGTATTATCTGTCCAGATTAATGTGCACACGTGAAACTTTTTCGCAGTTTGTTAAGCGTATTTTTCAATCATCGAAGTAATTGTTTTCCTAAAACTAAAGATTTATAATTTTTGAAGATCTAAAAGCGCTGTTTTGTTAAAAATCATTAAAATTTTGAGTAGTTTACGGTCCAAATTTTCTATTTCAATCGAATTAGAAAAATGTTTCAAAATGTATATCTTTTAAATATATATTTTGAATTTATATTTAGTATCAGAAATTTTACCGTAGATCATTCTTTGCCGCGATGCTTCAAAGCTTTCATCAGATTTCTGAGAAATAATATTTTATGCAATTTTTTACTTTTAAACAATGCTGAAAGGTTATTATTTAATGCAGAATAAATACTCCACGTTTTACTACACAAAAGTAGTAAGACCTTTTTATTTTGTTTTGCTTTCGTTACTTTAAAATACTTAAATCATTTTACTGTCCCCTTAAGCATTTTGAAAAAACAAATTTAGACATCAGAATAAGTAAACTTTTCATTGTGTTAAGGGGGAAAAAATTAAAAACTGTTCCCGGTAGATTTTTTTTTTTTTTTTTTTGTTATTCATATTAAAAGGAATTTTTTTCCCTGTAAAATCCCAGTGAATATTGAAAAGTAATTAAGTTAAAAACATTCCAGTTGAAGTAGGTTTCCAAATTTTATAATATAAAAGAAAGAATAAATTGTTTTATTTCAGAAGATTTCTTTTAAAAAAGAACTTTTTCGAGCGTTCATAATTTTAACTATAAAATCTGCTTTAATATTTGGAATAAAATGACTTAATTATGAGCATTTGCTTTTTCCTATTTCAACATTTTTTTTAAATCTTCAAAATAAATGAACAATAATTGTGTTTCGGCTTGATGTGGAGTGTGTTTTTATGACCATACTTTCCAACTGTATAAATATTCTGTAATACATATTCTTAGTCGTTGCTAATTTTTTACTGATTTTCGAAGGGTGAAATACAGATATTTACAACTAAAAGATGATCTTATACATTTGAAAAAAATATGGGATTTTCTGAGGGTTTTCTTCGAATGTTTATTACACTAAATAGATTCTGTGTAGCATTTTTAGTTTGAAAAAAATTTTTAACATGTTGATTTTGAAAAACATTCTGATTTTTGAGCAATGTCAGTCAAATGAGATTTCTTTAAAAACGAAATAGGAATCCCATGACTAGTTTACGATTTTTTTTTTCTAAATTTTTGATTCTTAAGGAACTGTCGTCGTCATGTAAATTTTTATAAGCTAAACATTTCTGTGTCGATAAAAAACCTTTAGCTTAAAGTTATTCTGTCTTTTTTAGAACGACATAAATTTTTCTCGTTTTTTCAACAATTTGTTGACTTTTTGCTTGAACAATTTGTAATCTTCTTTTCCTTTTTTAAAAAAAAAATTTGAAATGTTTTTAAACACTTAAATGAAACTCACTTGCGCTAAAATGTGGTTTTATGTCGTTGAGTTCTGTTAGAGAATGGAGTCGTTTCCGAAATTTTAAAAGTATTTTTTTCTGAAAGTGCATGCATAAAAACATAGGATTTGACCATTTAAAAAATAATTTGACAAAGTATAATATTTAAAAAATATTTTAATCGGTGCGCTGGTTTAATTTCCTTTTTTTTTAATACTTTTATTGATGAAATGCCATTCACCGATGCCATTAACGTAAAACGCAATGTTTAATTCGCTTCTCTACTCACATGTACTGGCAACGATATTGTTGATAGCAAGCTTAGAGCGTAATATTTAATTCGCTTCTGAGTTATCATAACCTGAAAACGCGGTAAACAGCAAGCGTAAACATTCAGTGCGCCAGTGGAGCGCGGGCCGAAGTTCATCACTTGTGATGTCATAAAGACCACGTCATATTTGAAAAATCGGACCTTTTAAAAAAATAATTAAAAATTAGACGTTTGGAAAATAAAAGATTATTCTCTCTCCATGTTATTTTTGTTTGCTCATTCCATCAACTTCAGTGACTGAAAGTAGTAATTTTGACTGATGGAAACAACCCCATTATCAATGTCTTCTACTATCAACCACAATCTCGTTACTCCTTTCAGAAAATGTGTTGAGAAGTCTTGGCTGACTGTCAGATAATAACCGACAATTAAAAAGAGATTAATAAGCAGTTACTGTACTAGTAACAAAAAAGAGGGATTTTCTATTAATACAGCTCCATATTTAACTTGCGTTCTAGATTCTAACTTTGATGAAAGAAAATATACATAATAATCGTCGGCGTTCAAGGCAAAGGATTACTAACGGCCATATTCAGCAACAGAAATGAAGGCAGATACGTGAAACCGTCAGTTCAAATCTTTTGATTGGCTGAAGAAGGCTTCGATCAACGTTCCGGGTGTTTGACTGAGGTTCAACCCGGGTCGTAAAAATGGCCGTAAGTCCAAACAGGGATGCGGAGGTAAAGGATATTTTGTCATGTCAAATTAATTCTTGACTGCCTTTAAAGTCCAATGACTTTTCGTTCCCAAGTAATATAGATGTGTAGATGTCATTAATGTCAGTGAAGTTCACAAAGTCTACTTAGCGCTTTTCAATTGATCAATTTTTGATGATCAGGGTTTCCTTGGGATTACTGCACTATCAGATTTTATTACTTAAAGCAAAGTTTTCAATAAGTAAAATATGTTCTGGAGTTGCTCTAATTCTTTGAAGCAGAACTACGCACAACAGCAAGGGATACTTGAAAATTATACTTGGGAATGATAATCATCTATTAATTCAATTAAAATCGAAAAAAAAGTAAAGCAATTAAATATCAAACTTTTGTTAACTTTACTTATTTTTCTTATTCGTATTCGTAAACAAAAAAAAAAAAAAAGACACCTTGTTGCAGACACGTAAATATAGAGCAACATAAAACATTTAAAAAAAAATAAAAAAATAAAATAAATAAATAAATAAACAATAAATGAAAAATGTAGCTTTGAGATAATTTTATTGATTGGTTATTTTCAAATAAAATTGCATTCGAGCAATATTTTTCACAATATAATACTAATATGCTATAACTTCTTTGCAGTTAGTGTGTAATATTTTCCTTAGAGCTTATAATCACAATTTATATTTAAATATTTAATTATTTACACATAAACAAAACACACGAAGCACAAATAATTCCTCTCAAAGCAGTTAAAAGATTTTAAGCATCACAAAAAGTCTGCTTAGTCTTACAGTTATTTCCATTCGTGAAAATTCTGTATTACTCGAGAAGGAAAAAAACTGTTCAATTTTTTGTTTCGACGAAGCGAGAGAGGAAATGCCACGTACCATTTACCAAAGCGAAATCTGCCGGATCTCCCGGACCGTATCCGGTCGATGGGTTTCTTCCATTTAGCCTAGTGACGTCGACGATGACTTCTGACGGCAAAAAACGGGCATTATTTTATGCTCTCTCACCTAGACTTTTCGAAATAATTGGGGGAAAAAAGGAGAATTCCTCCGTGGATTAAGATGATTTCGAAGTCGGTTGGGAACACTAGTTTGACTTCGCTCGCAGGCTTGTCAAGTTTAGGGCTTATGTTTGGGAAAAGAAATTGCGTAGAAAAGCTTCTTAAGTTACTCTTTTCTAGAATTTTTTAATGATTTTTTTGTGAAAAATTATGAGCGTTAACAATATTTTCGTTAATATATTTATAGATGCAATGAAAAAAGGCTCTCTGGTGATATACAGGGTGTCCTGAAGTAGACTGACTTTTATCAAAAATTTATAACAAGAAACGGTTAATGATAAAAACAAATTCTTGCAGACAATTCATGTGGTGGGCGATCCTTTTTTTTCCCCTCTGACGGTTGTCATTTTGAAAATTTTGTTATGTACTTTTGTTCATTAAAAATATTTTTCGATGCAATTTTCTATGTATTTTTTAGGGCTTACTATCTGCAGCGTCATCTATTGGAAAATTTTTAAACTAAAATTTAGAACTCAGGGGAAAACATTTACGGCTTACTACATTAGTTTTCTGCAAGAATTATTTTTTTTATCATTTACAGTTTTACTGTTATAAATTTTCGAAAACAATTGGTCTATTTTAGGACACCCTGTAAAAGCAAAAAACTATCTTTTTACGATACAAAAACATTCGTACTTGATTAAAACTGAAGCGTTGAAAACATTGATCTTCAATGGTACTCATACATAATGGATAGCCCATGAGTTAATTAAATGTTTAAAATACTTTTTACTAATCGGCCTCTTCAAAGATTTATTTTTCTTGCATTAAACACTAGATGACTTTCCAATAGAAACATAAATTTTAGAAATTTTTAGTCTTTTTGCATCGTTGCTTTTGTTAATTCCGAAAGGGCATCCAATACAATTAAACATTACCATTTTTATTACTTTTATACAAATAAGTAAAAATAGATTTCTCTTGAGTGTTTCTTTCAACATAATAGACTAAGTAGACCAGTTTGCATTATGAATATTAAAAAATTGCAAACGTTTTACTATTTAGAAAATTTCTAAAGACAATAAAATTCATTAAACGAAAATTACTTATGATTGAAATGCAAACTAAGCATTATATTGGAAAATACGCTTTTTTCTGCTAGATTGATCATTCGAAAATTTCATCTAACCTTTCGCGAAATAATGAGATAAAGATAGCATTTTTTCTCCAAACAGAAAAAAGTACAGAAACTGAAAGTGAAATATTATTAAAATGTAAATAAATAGTATGTGTTTTAATTTTATTTCTGTGCGATAGCACAATTATTAGCTTGTTTGATGATTTAAAACTTCCTCTTTGTACCAGTGATGAAACAATGATAGAAATTTGAAGTGCAAAAAACGAAGTACCTTAGTAAAACAAACATCAGATTTTCTTAGAAGAAAAAACAAACATTATGCTAACCAATTTGAATAATGTTGGCAGCGCATGATCCTTTGTAGAAATAATGATTCAAAGGTTTAATATTTTCACACAAGATCGATCAGTAATGAACTTTAAATGCATTCAAAGAAACTTCAAGTGCTTAAAAAAACAAATACATTTTTTTAAGTGGAAGTAAACCTTGTGTTGATCAACATAAATACCATACAACTCTACCGGAATAAGGAATAGAAATCAATGGCAATAATGAACCTTGACATCTAATTTTCTCCAGATAGTTGAACCAAAATTTTCTTCTTTATCACCATTGATGAGACAGTGAGATATTTGAATTATTTCTTCTTTCATTGTCTGGCCAACTACAACTGACCAAAATATCCTAATATTTACGCTTCTGAAACGCATCAGCAATCGAAGCAGTGCCCGCATGTGCGTCTAATCTAATCACGTCAAAGGCCCCGAGGCTTCGCCACGTTATAGAAACGTGTTTAGCCAGCTACAGAAGCAGAGTTTTCGAAATGAATATGGCAACATTGAATTAGCTTCTCGTTTGGCGCTGTCTGACAGCTAATATACGTAGATGGGACGTAAGTGTATTGATCCAGATAATACTGCACGAGCTGGTTTAGCCAGGCTTTTCGGTACAATTTCGAAGTTTATTATGCATAAAACGATTAAATGGTTTACTTAACGAACATGTATGTCAAATTTTGTGAAAAATCTTTCTGAAAATTTTGTTTAAATTGATGGATGTATCTGGAAGTATACCTATACTACTGCAAAAGACCAAAACAGGAGAATGTCATCTTTCACCGGTGATTCACCAGAAATATGCGGTCTTTCGTCAACGTCTTTGGAATGTGAATGTTGATTCACTCTGGCTAATGTTGACATTTAGTAGATTGCAGAATGCAACAGCAACTGCAACATGTACATAAAAATATGTTTATGTACAAATGTCTCTACATGGCCCAGAAGAGATTTCCGAAATTTCATTAATTGATTGATCACCCCACAAATATTTGAAAAACCAATCACACTAGCTGCTGTTAATTCTCAATTAAAAAGGAATCATGAATAAAACTAGAAGCATGATATGAATGCAGATGTATTTTTTTGCAGTATTTTCACAAAAAAAAAAGTTTTTAACGTTTATATGTTTTTAACTGCTGTTTTTTTAATACTAGTACTTGAAGGTTTATGCCTTTTACTTCAAAATATGCTTACTTTTACTATTTCTTGACCTTATTGTTAAATGAAAAATAAATAGTATAAAACTATAAATCGTTGGCGTAGTATAGCCCTCAAGGGCTCTTGCGCCATAAAAATTAAATAAACCAACCAACCAACGAAATAAATAAATAAATAAAACTCTGCATATTTTTAGAAATAATGTATTATGTTTTTGCCAACATTAAAGTGATGAACGGAAAAAACCTTTTATGAATCATTTTTACTTGATAATTCATGTAACAAAAGTTGAATTTAGCGGACACACATGCCCATGGTTCTTAAAGGGAGGAAAACTGCAGGAGGGAATACTATTTGGTTGAAATAAAACAGTTTTGCTCCAAAAATGAATTATAAAAAGAAACTGAAAGTACAAATCTGTCCTTTTAAGGAATTAAGAGGTAAGATGCAGAATTTTAAATTTATTCTTTCTTGTTTTACTATTTCATTTATTTATTTATTTTATTGTATTTTTTTTGTGTCTTATAAGCTGCTGATTATTAGTCGCTATTATAGTTGTACGTTTCAACATTAAGGCACTTTAGAAATGATTAAGATTTAGATTTTTTCTTTTATAAAAATTCCAGCAAGCATTTGCATAGAGACAAGCATTTTCAAAATACAGAGCTTTTAAATTCTAATCTGTTTAAAAATATTAAAATAAAATGGATTACAAATATTAATTTTAAAAATTGGTTCTGTTTGGAACCTATGTGCATGTGCAAAAAAAAAAAAAAAAAGTGATATGCTTCAGTGAAAGTATAATTTTCACTGGAAAGTGTGATATCGCACATTAACTGCAATTTAAACACACACCTATTACCGCTTGACTAACGATCAGATAATAAGTAGATGCGTAGAAAACCCCAAAAGTTGTTCTAAAATTACTTTTTATGTATGTAAAATAAGACAAAATCGGTGTTTCTCATAGGGAAAAACGTTTCTTTTCCAAAAAATTTTTTTTGTGAATGGTTGGTAGCGAATCAAAAGATTCACTCACTAATTTAGTTCCATTAATTAAAATATTTTCCAAAAGTTATGCTTGCATCGCGTAGCAAGTTTTTATGATATATTGCACTTGACGGTAAATGAGTTCGATTCATTTCAATTACATGAGTATTAACACTTAGCAAAGGATGCCGTCTCTGTGTTATTACTCATTGATCTATTGCTGAAACTAATATAATTTGGTAATTTTAGTTTTAGATAAGCCAGTGAAAACTCAACAAATGACCACAGGAAAATTATGGTAGCTGAGAAATTAATCGATTTTTCAGTTATTTCCCAAACAATATTCAAAACATAGTTTGCACCTAATCAGTGCTTGCTGGTATATATCAGTTTATATATATCATGATATATATCCGATATTTATTTTGAAAATATCATGATATTGTGATATTTTTGATATATATTTTTTCAACTATAGTATTTTCAATGTAAAAATTTTATTAATCATAGTAATATTATTTAGCAATATCATAGTAATACATTTATTATTAAAAACCACCAAAAAGTTGTTGTACTATATTTTTAGGATGTATTAATGCATCATTGATATAAGAAAGTAATATACTATACCTTTTTATTTTATATCCATAAATTCAATAGTAATGTAAGAATTTTAATTTATATTAAAAGTGCCTAACTAAATATTAAATGTAGGTCACACGAAAAGAAAATGTATTATGACTGTGCACCAAACTATGCTTTTTTTTTAATTTTTGAATCATATAACTGTGCAAAACTAGCAAACAGAAGAAAAATGAAAAACAGCTAATGCTAAATTAAATCTATTAAAATTAATAAAAATAGAATCAAATATTATATATAAATAATAAATGAAACCTTAATTTTACATCTACATATTGTTTTAATAATATAAGAAAATAAAGTGTGATTTGATAATGCATTTACTAATTTTGAAGACTTTAGATAGTGCTGATTAAAAATATCCGATACATATCAGAATATCGGATTTTGTTTGATGTTCCGTTTATCTACTGAACGTTGCCAAAAATTCATGAAATACATTTCGTAGAATTTTCAATAATAGTTTAGGGTCTTAACAGTATATTCGATCCCTCTATTCTATTTCTAATCAAAAGAGGACTTCGTCAAAAGGACTTCGAGAAGTCATGTAGAACATTTAATAATTATGTGTACAATGTTCATATGTATTTAGTAAAACAGGTCGTAATATGAACAGTTAAGCCTATTTTTTAAGGCGTGGTTTCTATATGTTTCTTTCTGAACATTTTATCTGGATTTAATTACAGTCAGAAAATCTTGGCTGAATAGAAATCTCAATAAATTTCCCTTAATGGAAAGGAACTATCGAAACAACACTGAAAATGTTAAATAGTCAGCGCTTTAAATATTTATAGGCCTTGCTGCGGTTCAAGAAACAAGCACTCTAATCCTGAGGGTGTTCTTTAAAAGCAGAATTCGCCAAGCAACATGCATAGCATTTAACTGAACGCAATGTTTAGGAACTTCTAATATTTCTTCATCATAATAACTGATCATGATTGTGTAAAAATACATTTAATATACTCTAATCAGGCTAGATTTCATACAATTCACCGAGCACGTAATATATTTTCAAATACCTGAATAAAATTTGGAACAAAAACGTATTTTTTTTTCCTAAAGTTATCGTCAACTACCTGTTAGCTGCAAAAAGAAAAGCAAATAGAATGAAAAACTGCAAAAAAAAAGAAAAAAAAAACCTTCAACAGAAACAATATATTTTACTACACTACTTTGACTCAGTTTCCCATTGATATAAGTAAGTAACAAGAACAACAACTAAATATAATTGAGAATAACAGAATGTAATGGGAGGGGTTATTTTTATTACATATATTTATATAAATATATGTAATAAAAAATTACACATATTTATATAGGTAGATGGATATATAGGTAGATATAGATATTGATAGAGAGCTTTTCTCAAGGCATGAAAATGCTTATTGGCAGTTTTAGAGGAATGAAATGAGAATAAATGCAAGAAAGGAAAGAAATAATGAGAGATATAAGCGATATAATAAGAGATATAACTTAATGAGAGATATAATCATAATACTTTTTATCGTACAATTTCTCAAATGAATATTAGAAAGAGTGAGGTTTTAATTCATTCATGCTAAAATAAAAATATAGTACAAGTCTAAGCGTTTTGGAATTCGTTTTTTGATTTTAATGTCGCTCAAAATGGACAGTGTTGCATAGTAAATTATGTTCTGATAAAACTAGCAAAAACAAGTTCATTATCAAAAAACTAAAATTTTTACATCTTTTACTAAACAGGGATGTTTATAGTAGCCTTTTGTAGTTTCCGCAAGGAAAATAAGAGAGAGAGGTCGCAACCTATTCATGTTTTAATCAAAACATATATTTAAAGTTTGCCCATTTCTATGGGAAAGTTGCTCTAACGAAAATAGCAAAAACAATTTTCTTATTGTAAGGCTAACATCTTGACAACTTTCACTAAATATGAATGCTTATTCATTGCTTTTCACGATGTCTATAATGGAAATAGGAAAAATACAAATTTTAATCCCTCCATGCTTCAAACAAAATGCATTAAAAATTTACCCTTTTTTAAATTCGCTTACAATTTTTAACATCGCGCAAAATAGATAACGTTTTATGAAGAAATTTCGTCTAATGAGAATAGCAAGAACAATCTTCTTATTATAAGGCTAACATCTTTAGAATTTCTACCGAATATGAATGCTTATTATAAGCAAACGAAAGGCTTTCATTCCGACTGCACTTAATCATGTGACTCCAGGTTTCCTGAAATGCTCTTACGTTACTTGACAGATTTGAAAAGCAAATTTGAATAGCACTCTGTCCCGAACCTTTGTGATTAATACGGGAGTGTGAATTCAAGCAGACTGCTGAATAATGGTCTTAGAAAATGGAGGAAAATGAATTTAGACATTATCTGGGGAATCGATTATTTATGTCGTGTTTTTGAAGTTGGAATTTTAGAAGCGTGTTGTATAAAATATGGTCTTAAGCCCATTGGTTTAATGTATAGTGCATATGCTTTTTCTTGAATAATGATTTTGCTCTGTTTATTCGGCCGAGACTTTTGATCGAAAAAAAAAAATACACTGCAAAAAAGTTTCTGAAACGTCACTGATAATTTCTGGATAACGTTCCGGGATTTCACAAGTTTATACTAGCTTCCTATGAAAAACAAGTATTTATGAGAAAATATTTTTTGAATCGCTACAAGTTCCATGAGTGACAAGTTTACACTATGGTGAAAAACATTTTTAGCTACCAGTGTAAAACTATATTATACTTTTTCATTAGATGTTTCTTCTTCAGCTTAGATAGGACCCCTCTAAGTAGACTGAGCTCCAACCAAGAGCAAAATGCGGTCGCAGGGTATTGTAGCTTCAACCGGGTATATGTTTTCGCCATATTTGCTTTAAGTCTTTCCTGGTAAATCAGAAAGGTGTCAAGCTATTTCTATATAATAAATTTTCACTGAAGGTTCCTGAATTATTCCAGAAGCAAGACTGTTTAGGTGGGAAGGTTTCTGATTTTTTTCAGAAAGGTTCCAGGTTTATTTCAGGATGGTTACTAACTTTTAGCGGGAAATTTTTTTTTTTTTTTCCAGAAATGTTATTGGCACAAATTAGGCACATTAGCTGTCCATTAGTTTCCAGGAACGTTTCGAAAATCTTGTACAGTGTGACGCAGCACCCTCTTCAAATACGGGACCTGATAATAACGTAAACCGGAAAATTAGAGGGTTGTCTAAAAAAAAATAATAATAATAACAATCATCAGATGGCATCCAGCTTTCTTAAACATTAAATGTCATTAATTTTTTTTATCCATGCATATTATCTTACCAATTTATGGGTGTAGTGAAATTTATGTATCATTAACTTTGGATACATATACTTTTTTACTTTAAAGTTAATGTAAGTGTATTATGTAATATATTTCCTTGTTTTAGACATACATGAGTATGAGTTATTATGTCTACATTAAAATCAGTATTCATATACGTATCTTGTAATTTCAATCTTAGACTTTAACTTTGATCATTCATTCTTTTCGGTGGAGGCCAATTGAAAACGTAGTGATTCGATAGATGCTGCTAAATGCCACAGCCAATCGCCATCTTTTGTAGAACCTTGAAGTTTTTTGGGGATATGTATGTGAATAATCTAATCATCTCATGCATCTTTTTCACTTTAACCAAATATAAAGTCCGATTTTCTCGCGGACAACCAAATAACCTGCAACATTTGAGGCAGACCCCAAATCAATTTGATCGCCCCTTCCTTAAAACTAAAAAAAAAAAAAAATTCTCAGATTCCTAGCTTTGCTCTCCGTAGGCCCCTAGTTTCCTACTAGGCTGGCACGGCTTGTCGTCGGCCCTGCTTGAGTAGCACTATAATCGTCGGTCAATTGCCGGAATTGGTTGTTACCGTGTTTGGATAGTGAGTGAAAATTCAAGTGTGGTCATTAAATACAGATTACTTTTTAATACCGAAAATAAGAAAATGAAATTTGATCTATTTTTTAAAGTTTTATTTATTAATATCGAAAATAAGAGCATGCACTTTGATTTATTTATCAAAATTTAGCTTTAATAATACCGATGATAAGAACACGCACTTTGATTTATTTACTAAAATTTGACTTTATTAATGCAGAAAAATAAGAACATGCACTTTTATTTATTAAAATTTAACTTGAATACCGAAAATAAGAACATGCACTTTGATTGATTTATTAAAGTTTAACTTTCCGAAAATAAGAACATGAATTTTTATTTATTTATTAAAATTTAACTCTTTTAATACCGAAAACAAGAAAATTCATTTTGATTTTTTCAATAATACTGTTTTGTAGAGCCGAAACGAAATTCATAGTTCATCAACAAGTCTCCATCCTTAACCCTTTATCCAACATAGTCAAATCCGGATATGACTCTGAAATTTATCAATCTCTACTCGCTGCTTCCTTACTTGGATAGAGGGTAAAAACTTAGGTGAGGACATTGAATTAGAATTATTTGATTTAACTTCGTTTTCCGAAGACAAAACAATTAGAACATTCACTTTCGTCTGATTCACTTTCACTTCAATACAACGTTTCTGTAGTTGGTTCCAAAGCACAATTTTCGCCTAACAAAAGAATAAAAAACACACCATCCCCAACACTACATCCATCCAAGTCTTAAATATCGTGTTAACTCTGAGAAATGAAATCCATCAACAAAATAGATGAGTTACAAATCACGTGCACAAAACCTACTTATCTATCCCGCTTTTTTCCTTTCATTCCCTTCCGGATACCTATAAGAAAGACGTGTCTATCTTCCGAAGCACGTGACTAAGAGAAAAAAAAGGGGGGAAGGGGGGGCAGCTGTTGAATGGACGACTTGTCGGAGTCTTTGGACCCCGTCCAATGTTTTCCAAAATGGAACACGAATCGTTGTTCCCTCTCTCAAGGCCGTTCATTCATGGAGCTTTAAGAATGAAAAGAATAGATATTGGACTTCTTAATATTCGAGATAATTCTCTGGATTAGGTAACGGAAATAAAATGTCTTTTAAATGAGTTTTAGAGACTAATTTATTCCTTAATTTGCTGTTTTCATTCTAATAGCTTTTTAAATTGTTTTTTTAATTAGAGATAAAATGTCTCATTTTGTTTTCATTTAGAAAGTTATTTAAGAATGATTTTTCTTTCGTTGGGGGGGGGGGGGCATTATTTTCAGGTGATATTTCTGTTTGTGAACTTCAGCTTCCTATTAGCTAAATGATCCATTATTTAAAATAAATTGATTTTAAAATTTATTTAAGCAACTTATTATTACTTTTATTATTAGTATTATTTAATTTTTTTGTAGTTTTACTCCATTTTTTTTTAAAATCAAGTGGGAAAATATGCCCAATTATATTTATTCTCTGAAGAATATTTGAAATTTTGGATTCATTGGATATTTCTTTTTTTAATCTTTGAACTTTATTTTAATTAGACGATTGGTTTAAGAAGAGAAATCAGCAATTAATTGTGTTTAAGAGAAAAATTACATTGCTATGTACTTAACTAGCAAAAAGTTTCATTTATTTACTTTTCTAATTAGAAGAAAACGGCTTCATTTTATTTGTCTTTAAATGACGATAGAAATATGTTGATTTGAAGATTATTATGTTTTTTCCCTTATTACGTGACCTTTTTTTGCTACGTATAGATTTGGAATGTTTTGATTAAAGAAAAACAGGCTATGTTTTCTGAGCATTTCGTAAATGAAACGTTATCAAAATTGTTACGTGATTTTTTTTTTTTTTTTTTAGGAAAAAATACTAACATTAAGAATTAAGTTAGAAGATGCTACAATCTCTTAATTTAAAGAAATAAATATCGTCAATAACTTTACAAATATTACCTAACATTTTAGAGTTATTTCATATTTATTTATATATTTAACTGAATTTGAAAGAGAAGAAAGGTGCTTGTTTAAAAGTCAAAGTTTTTTTAGTTGTTCCTTACATTATCAAACGATAAATTATGTGAAAAAATATTTACATATTACCGGTTATTTCGTCGGCTAGGAGACGTAGAGGTTCGGCGTTGGTCTCTTAAACCCAAGAGTGTGGGTTCAAAGCAGGATCCATTTGATGGATTTTCAAAATGCAGATGATTCACAGCGTCGATGTCGCATGACTACGCGGCATGTTAAAGTTCCACCGAGTTTCATGTTTGGCTCTGTCACCCTTGTCTAAAGTAATTAACATGTCCAACTTTGCATTGTGGTTCACTGAAGCCTCCGTCTAATGGGAAAATGAACGTCGAAATTCTCAAATGGTACTGGCACCCCGTTTACAGTGATGCCAATAGAAGGAATCGAGTCCAGTCTTGGTGAAGCAGTAGGTTTGCAAATGGCAGAGGGCTAATACGCAGCCCCACTGGAAAAAACCCTTCTTATTTCAAATGAAACTGCTCGGTTTTCTGTTTTTTAATGTAATGCTTACAACCGTCAAATAGTGTCAAATTAGAAAGCATCAAGAGCACATAATCATTACTTTGTAAAGAAAAATCGTTATTCTTTTCCTGCTACACTGTAAAAAAAATTCCGAAACGTCCCTGGGAAAAAGTGGGCAGTTAGTGCGCCTAATTTCAGCCAGTAACATATCTGGGGTAAAACAGGAAATTTTCCTTTTAGAAGTCAGTAACTTTCCTGAAATGAACCTGGAATCTTTTTGAAGAATTCAGAACCCTTTTCAATCAGAACCTGTTAAGTTTCTGAGTTAAATCAGGAAATTTACAAGAAAACTTAGATATCTTTATAGTAGTGACTTAACACTTTCCTGATATACCCAGGAAAGCTCTTAAAACAAATACGGCCAAAACGGACACAGAATTGAAAGCAAATACTGAACAGCTTACTGTCCGGAATTTATCTCAAACCTACACTAACCAAGCACTGCGCTATGTTTGCCTGATATGTGACAGGGCGGGGGGGGGGGGGAGGCTAGTCAAAAATAATGTCACACTGTGAAGGGGTAGGAGGGATCGTGAAATTGTGTTTGGGACAAGGGGGAGGGAAGGGGGTAACAAGAAATCGTGTGACATCACGCATTTTTATAAGAATATGTTAATGAAAGGTAGCGTGACATGTGACAAAGGAGGGAGGAGGTCAAATATGACGAAAAACGCGTGGCATCATTATGAACAGTCCCTTAATGCAACGATGTCTCTAACAGTTTGGAAACCGTCTGTATTTACAAAAACATTTTTAAGAAAACAAAAAACTGCTATCTTTTTTTTCCTTTTGACTTCTTCAGGGGAAAAGAACGATGTGAAAACGAAATTTATTTTATGTTTAAGTACTAAAAAGAAACGAAAACACACTGCTCACTTTCCGAAAAGTTAGTTTTAGCGCAAATGAAATTAAAGAATCATAAAACATCGTATTAAACAAACGAACTAGCTACTACTAGGCTTCCCAACATATTTCGGACTTGTTCCGGTAGCTATAGCAACGGCATGCCGTATTTGTTCAGCGAGTGAAATTAGTGTTAAAATGAAACACGTGATGTGAAATGTCCTTAGGTTACAAGCAGCTGCGTTTAATTGCGGAACTTTATTTACGTAAGGACAGGAACTTTCGCTGTGCATTTTCAGACTCTGAAATTTTTGCATCAACGCTTTGATATAGATAGGAAAATGTAAACAAAAACGTTTTGCAATGGGGCCCTAATTATAAAACAAAATTATTTAAAAAAAAGTCGTATTTTTTTGTTTGTACAATCTTTTGTGATAAAAACTACATTTCAAAAAGGAAATAACATGTGTTTGAAAAATAATCATTCTTTCTTTTCTTTTAATGGCGCGGCGTTAGAGGCAGAACCTCTTACAGAGCTAGTTCTTTCCCTCGATATAGCATCTATTCATTCAAGTGACATCACTATCGACGGATGCTTTAACCACGATATTTTTTACACCCAGTTTTCCACCAGATAGAGGCACCTGACCTCTATTCGATGCGAAACTGCACTGCTATGCACAAGCACTCCAAGCCAAACGAGTAGTCGATGAACCTTTTACATGCCGTATAATCATATGACACGGACACAGTCGACTTTCTGCATCTTTAAAATCCACCGACTGGAGTCAAATTCGAACCTGCACCCTTGGCAGTAAAAGGCTGGCGTCTAACCACCACACAACTCTAAAAATAATAATCATTCTAATTCCTGGCATAGAGTTAGTCATGAAATTTTTAATGTTTGACAGACCTGGTTTTTCACAGCCTACTGCGAAAAATGCGAAAAATAACAAATAAAAAATACCAGTGTTTATTTGCTTATTTGTCACACAATATTGTTGAGTTGTGATACGAGGTATGCAAAAAAGGACGTATTAAAAATGAGCAACCAGAATATAAGTTAATTAGAGAACCTCTTTTTAACGAGTTCGAGTTAGGTCATAGCGCAGCCGAGGTAACTCGAAATGCATGCTGTGCTAAAGTCCAGAGTTGGATGGAGCACATTATTGCAATCGGATGGTTTTTAAGACGATATAATATCAGATATTATCATGGTTATGATTCTCATCATAGTAATCATATTAAAATGTTACAAACGCTTTGGTATCGAAGAACTGGCTTGAAGATGGCTTGAGATAATAGAACATGATGGCCTGTTTTTCGAATGCTAGATTTCTTAAGTTAAAAATGCATTATTAAAAGAAAAGTAGTTCATTGCAAAACTCATGATACCCAAGTACACTTATGTACACATTCTTTACTCATACAAAGTTTTTTTGAAAATAATCATCATTCATGAAAGGACTTCTTAAAACAATTATTGAAAGCTGTCAAAATATAGATAACTAGAAATAAATAAATAATAAATAAATAAATATAATTAACTAAATGAATAAATAATTAAAGTAAAGGAACAGTAGATAATCATCACATGTGTGAAATTCCTATTGGCTTCGTTATTAGTTTATAATTTTCTCTCATTGGTGATCGTTTAATCCGCTATTTTTACTTTTTAAGCTGCTTGCTTAACTGACTTTTTGTTTTTGTCAGACTTCTTTTCATCCATAAGTTCGCTTGTTTTGCATTGAAAAGGAGGTTACTTGTAATCCCCAAACACGTGTCTCCAGTAATCTGAATTATACATTATTTCTTAGTTTATTATGTGTATACTGTTTACTTTCTTCTTTGTAATTCAGGTCACTTTAGTACTGTACTTAATGTGTACTTATACACCTCCATCAAAACAATTATTTTCGCGCAAACCATACTCCATCCTGATTGGGAAGCACCGCGCTTGTAACAACGGAAATTGAACGACCTACAGCCCCCTCCCCCCCCCAGCTACGAGACATTATCATGTAGCGAAATATCGCATGGGAGTGTAAATCATAAGTAAAGTAATTCCGGATGCTCTATTAAGATGTTATGTTTAAAATTCTCGCATCCGCTTTATTGTTAAATGATTTTCATGATCTCTTGGCAAAATTAATGAAAAGTAAGTGTCATGAAGCGCTCAAATTAATGGTATAACTTGATGTGAGATATTTCCAGTTCTCAATGCTGATCGCACATAAATATGCTTAAGTGAAAATTACTTCCCAGCGTTGAAAATTTCTGTGGTTTTGGATTTTAAAGGCTTGATTTTTGTAATTTGTAGCAAATTTAGTAACTAAGCATTTTTTTTTTTAATTTTTTGAGAAAGTGTTTGAAATTCTTTGCGTTATTTTCTGGCTTTGTGTGCTTCTAGTACTACAGAATTTCATTTACTACTCTCTTATTTGTCATTTTTTTTTCGGTGTGGATAGAATTCTTGTTCGAGAAACTTATGCTTTAGCTGCCATTTTTTTAAAATCAGTAAACACGAGATACGAAAAGTGCAAAAGTATCATTAAAAATATAATGTACTTTTTTTATGGTAAAATAAATATTAAGTGTGCCCGCTCCGTTAATAATTTAAATTTTAAAGGCTTGATATGAAATTTCATTCTAAAGGACAAACGTATCAAATTTTCAAAAAACTCCATGACCATCTAATTCGTGCAAAAAATTAGAAAAAGATAAAAAAATTTTTTGCTTAATATTTAGCCTCTAATATATAATGTTATTGCTGCCGTGCTACGTGCAAAAGTCTATCTGCATCTGAGTTCAAAATGAGAAATTGCCGTTTTAAGTTTTGCGCCACCATATGTATTTGATTTAGATGCAACTTTTTCAGATTTTTTAAAGAATATTTCCCATTCACAAATGACCATAAAACATTGTATTTAGATAAAACATGTGACCAACGGTCACCAAGTGATTCATCCGGGGTCCGTAACTCAACTTTGATGAAAAGTGCAGATGGATCATTCTCCAGAAAAATTAACTTTAGAACGCAAATATTTTTCCATTTCGAAACCTTTTGTTTTCGTTTCTTTTTTCGTTCTTACATGAAAGTGTTACCTACTAGAAGTAACCATAAACAATGGCCCAGTTAAGTTCCAATTATTTTACTCATAAATAAAAAAAAATGCCTTGTTCAAACAAATTTTTAAAAAAAAAGCAAAAAACCTTGAATTTTTAAAAATTGAGGTCAATTTAATATCAAAGTAGTAATTTTGTTAATTGTGCAAACAATCAGCTATTTTAATGATTAGTCGGAACATAATATTAAGCTCTCTTAATTAAAGTACGGCTTAATTAGTAGTTTAAAATGTATGTTAAAAAGTAGTATTTAATAAATTTGAGGATAAACTGGCAATTTATTATTTAGGTAGAATGCCTATTATTGGTGTACTTCTCTTCCAACATTTATTTTCACCTCATAAATAATGACATTGATAAGGTCTGTCATGGAGGTGAGATCACGGAGGTGAGGAATTTACCATTAATATAGGCCTAATACGAGGCGTGTTTTTAAAGTAAGTTCCGTTTTTATATAAAAAAGGAACGAGTACAGATAGAGCTAAGTAATTTAGTGCACAAAAGTCTACCACCCTTACGCTATTTTTCGACATTGCTCCCGTGATTTTCCAAGCATTTGTCACAGCGTGGTACAGGTTTTTGTATACCTATTCGTACAAAGTTACCGCCCGTTTAGTCAACCATGAGGACTCTTACAGGGCTTTGGCTGGGGCGTTTTTGAACATCCTCTGGTCTGCCCTCACCTCGCTCGCAGCATCTTTCATTTGTTTCGGCATCTAAAGTCTTTCCAAGGTGGTCTGGGGCACAACAGCAATAATGAGCTCAGAGAACATGTTATCCCATGGCTGACTACACAGGCGGCAATTTTCTATGAATAGGTATACAAAAACCTGTACCACGCTATGACAAATGTTTGGAAAATCACGGGAGCAATGTTAAAAAATAGCGTAAGGATGGTAGATTTTTGTGCAATAAATTTCTTTGCTCTATCTGTACTCGTTCTTTTTTTATATCAAAACGGAACTTACTTTAAAAATACGCCTCGTAGATGCATTTTTCAGGTAAAACGTTTTTTTCTTCGTTGCTACAATTTGTACAGGTTAAGCATATGAAAACATTTTCACTGTTTTTTTACATTGATTTACATTTCTGGAACTCAAGTTCACTGAGGTAAAAAGTCCGAATAACCATACTAAAATTTTGAAGCAAAATCTATCTTTTTGTTTTTTGACAAAAATCTCACAACTTCAACTATGGCTGAAAATAAACAAGGAACAACGCAACTCCCTTGTATCATGGAAAATAAAATTTGATATTATTACTGCCACGTGTTAATCAGGAATGGCATTTTGTGTTTAGGTAACGGAGGTGAGAATTTATTGTGTGACATGACTTCTAAAACGAACAACGAAAGAGTCCTACAAAAACGAACTAAAACACAATATTAAAAAATTAAATATACTTTAACAATTAGTATTTTTAGACACTTGTAAAAGAAATAATCAATAAATAAGTATATGCTTTTAATTAAACAAGTTATTAAGCAACATAAACAGTTACACAAGGTGTGTGACATGCCACGGAGGTGAGAATTCACATGATGTGAAAAAAATATACTAAAACAAAAATTATTATTAAAAAATTGTTGGTAGGTTTAAATACGTAGATATATTTTTGATGAAGTTAAGAATCATTGTTAAATTAATTGTTCCTTAAAGCTCTTACTGTAAAAGGCGTGTGACAGAAAAGTCACACTTTTTGGAGAATGACCCAGATACGACTTTTGTGCTTAGCACGGCAGAATACATGTACTAAAAATCACTCTATTTAAAACATAGTTAATGCTTTGAACAATGTTTTCTCTAAAAGTTCTGTAAGCGGATAATATGTCCTTCAGTTAGGTACCACTAATTTAGCTTATATTATTTAAATATGTTTCATTAATTTCTTAATTAATAAATGTAATATTAAGCTTTTAATAATCATAACATTAAAAGCTTACTACTACATTATAAAATTATTACATAAAAGCTAAGTATATATTAAGCTTTTCAAAAGTTATGTAGTTTGTATTCCATAATTATCATAGATTTAAAGAAATTTGTATTGAAAAAAAAGGGTTTTTTTACATTGTGTTTCTCTGCTGGCAAAAGCAAGCCATGCAATTTTGCTATTTTTTTTTCTCACAAAATAAACAAGTAATTTTTATTTTCGTACCAATCTAAAAAAAATCCAAAAAAAAAAGGAAACTGCAGATCTGAAATATACATTGCAAAACTAGCTTTAAAGTTCAATCAGAATAAAACAGCGTACCTGACATATTAGCGCAGAACGCAAAAGGTTGTTTTCCTTACAACTTTATGATATTGACACGGAAAAGTCATTTACGGAGTGTTGTTCCCGACTCTGAAGAGCTGAGTTCTTCTAACTAATGGCGTCTCACTCAATTATTTTAAAATTCTCTTTTGAAAATGTCTGAAGTTTTTCCCTTTTTATTTCAATATACTGTGAAAATACTTTGTGTAGTAAGGATATATGACACTCATAGAAGTAAATTTTTATTAAATCAAGGTTCTAAGATTTGCTCCACTTGAAAGCTGAGTAAATTGATACCAAAATGCTCTCAATTTTTTTTCAAACTTAATTTTGATCAATTGCAATAGCAGTTTTTTAATACTTAAGGGTGTTAAGTTGAATAATTGGAACCAAATTTAACTGCTGATATATTGATACTTATATTGATTCAAATGAGCAGTATTAAATTATGTTTCCATCAGTTGTACTCCAATGCCAACTTTTGGTCGGAAATGAAACTAAAACATTTTTTTCTCAATCTAAACTAAAATCCTCAAATATTCATGTGCCCTTAAGGGAAAATCAAATTATTTCATTGTAAGTACACCCAAACCTGTTTTTATACGGTAGATATGGACCGCATAAAAAAGTCTCGCGTAGAAAATGACCCAAAAACCTATGAAATAAGTAGGAATTGCTTCTTTAAACATAATCAAAATAACTGATGATATTTTTGCCGAATCGTCAAAGTTTCCTGAATAAAGACATTTTTGGGAGGTCACAGAGACTTCCCATTGGGGTGTTACTGCCGTCACTTGCGCTATTACCTCGCAATCATTTTGTAAATAATTTCGTGAATTGAGTCCCAATCTGATTTCAATTTTCATACCCGCACAAAAAAAAAAAAAAAAAAAAAAAAAATCACAGAAAAAAAAAAAAAAAAAAAAAAAACAGAACGCATAGAAACAGGTTTGTAAAAAGCCTACTGTCTTTCGGATTACCCAGGAAGCATTATTAAAGCAGCTTTTAAATTAAACTACAATAAAAGAGTACACCTGACGAAGTGACGCAGAAGTCAGAAAGTTGTTTTCTTTACAACTCTATGATATTGGTACAGAAAAATCATTTACGGACAGTTGATGATTTCTGATGAGCTAAGCTTCCCTTATATATGTATAAAATTCTCTTTCGAAAACATTAAAATTTTAAAAATTTTGTTCAGTGTATTAAGAAGATACTTTGTGCAATAAGGATAAAGGGTGCAGATACCTATATGTTTTTTTTAATGAAATTAAGTTTGAGATTTCCTTTACTTTAAATTCAATAAATTGTTACCTAAGTGCTCAAAATATTTTTGATACATTTTTTAAAAATTAATTTTAGTTACGACTCTATATGTATTAATAATAATAAAGCTGTATTCAAAGTTTTTCATTTTTACATCACAACAAATTTTCAAATTTGTTGAGGTGATTGCTACTGCCTCTGAGTTTCCATAAATAAAATTACTAGCATACTGTCAAACAACGGATTGTTTCAAATTGGCAAACGTCCAGTTAAGACGAGTCTATCTGAATGAGGGAGAAAAGTAAAAATTTGACGCACGTGTTCCGTTCATTTGAATGAGACTCCGCTTAATTTAGAGGCTAACATTCATCTACAAAAGCTGACATCTCTGAAAACTAATAGATGCGTCTATTTCTGCCGCCTTATGCGGTTTAAATAGATATTGATGAAATTGAAAATCATTGTTAAATGAATTGTTCCTTAAATTTTTTACTGCAAAAGCAGTGTGAAAGAAAAGTTATTATTTTCGAAGAATGACCCACAAATTTAATATCATGCGTAGTTGTGCGAAATGCCTATTCGTTACGACAGGTACATATTCATTTCTTTCATTTGATCGAAGCACAAAAAGAGTACACACATCAACTTCTTAAATATCACATTCAACCACAGGAAAATTCATTTAATTCTAAGTATCAAGATGTATCCATTTTGAATTTTACTGCAAGTATCCTTGGGCTGTACGAGCAAGCACGACTAATCATATTTGTGCCAAAAATCTCATTTTTCTGCGTCTTGCATTGGCAGCTCATAATTCCACTCAACCATTAAGAATAAACTATTATTCTCAAAGAAACATGCTTGAATGAAAAATAATATTTTCTTTTTTTTATTTGTCATGTATAAGACTTTGCTTGCGTTATTTCAGAATAAGTATGTTCTGCGAAATTAGTTTTGGGATATTGTTTTTAGAACATGGATGAACAAATCAAATAAAGTAAAAGAAAAAAAACCGTATTTATTTGTAAAATGCTTTTTTCGTCAAAAAAAAAAAAAGAAAAAAAAAGAAAAACTGTCATTCTTATATAATAAAATTAATTATCCCTTGATAGCGCGCGTAGTTGATTTCACTGATTATTAGTTACGATAGGTACATACGTATTGATTTCCTTCATTTGATCGTGGCGTAAAACAAGTACACACATTAACTTCTCAAATAGCACATTCAACCACGTGCAAAAATCATTTAATTCTCTGCATGAAGATCTATCTATTTCGAATTTTGCTGTGCTTGTCCTTGGGCTGTACGAGCAAGCACGACTAATCATATCTGCGCCAAAAATCACATGTTTCTGGGCCTCGCATGAGCAGCTCATAATTCCGCTCAACCATTAAGAATAACGTTACTCGGAAACTTTTATGCCCCCCGCATCGATCGGTTCGGATCGAATCGTCTGCTTCGGCACCCCCTTCATCGTCCCACACACTTCGCCTCGAAAACTTTTATGGCCGGACGCTGACCTCATTAATCTGAATGAACGGGTCGCTAAGACGAGGATTATTGCAGCAAGTGAACAGCGCTGCTCCACAAAGGACCGAGCTCCAAGCTCTTAATTAAATGGGATGGCAACCTGATTGGTACCCTGATACAGGCTTCATCAACACTGCCTAGTGTACAAAGTCTAAATTATGGTCCGAAAGCGCCAGGGAAGTTAATTAAGGATGCAGAATAAAAACGGTTTAGAGGAAATCTGTTGGCTTTAATCCTTCGAATCTATTTTTAGTTTGGCAGGGACCTATTCGGCATTGTTTTATGAGAATTAATATTTGGCTACGAAAACATAGATAAATCATTTCAAAAATGCGAATTATACAGTTCATGTTAACCCCCAAATGGGATATTAGGTTTACGACTACGTCAACAGCGTCTAATGCAAAAATCTAAATTATGGTCCGAAAGCGCCGAGGAAGTTAATTAAGGATTAAGAATAAAAACTGTTAAGAGAAAATCGGTTGGCTTTAAGCCTTCGAATCTATTTTAAGTTTGGTAGGGTCATGTTTGGCATTATTTGCATTATGGTCTGTTTTGTTATGGTCTGTCTGTTTAAGTTAATATTTGGCTACGAAAACATTGATGAATCATTTGAAAAATGCGAATTATATAGTTCATATTAACCCCAAATGGGATATTACGTTTACGACTACGTCAACAGCGTCTAATACATAAAATCTAAATTATGGTCCGAAAGCGCGGGGGAAGTTAATTAAGGACGCAGAATAAAAACTGTTAAGAGAAAATCGGTTGGCTTTAACCCTTCTATTTTAAGTTTGGTAGGGTCCTATTTGGCATTTTTTGCATTATGGTCTGTTTTGTGACACTTAATATTTGGTTACGAAAACATTGATAAATCGTTTGAAAAACGCCAATTGTAGACATTTTTTGTGCGTTTTTTTTTTTTTTTTTTTGTTTGTGCGGAAACCAAATACGCAAGATCGTATAATAAAGCTGACGTACAACAGATGACAAAAATGCAAAGAAATGAAAAATGAAAATTTTGCAGTTACTGCTTTTTACCTGCCTACGGCAGTATAGTAAAATGTTATCGGAGAGGCGGCGAAGAATTGATTGAAAGATGGCTTAAGACGGTAAAACGTGACAGCCTGTACTTCAAATCTCAGGTCTCTAAAGTTAACAATGCATTAATAAAGGAAAGAACCAAGTAATTAATTACAAACTTATGGCTCACTTAAGTATGTTATTTTTCGACCAAGAACTGAATTATTTTGTATCAATATGAAAAAAACATCGGTAGCTTTATTTTTGCAATTAATTTACTTTCCTCAATCAATCATTATAAAGTTTTATTATACGTAAATTAATTCACCCACTTTTTTTTTGCCAGCATTTTACTTTTTAGAAAAATATTTTTTCCCGCTTTTCAATCACATGAATCTTAACAAATTAATCATTTTTATTCGCTCTATACATTATTTAAAACCCATTTTTTAGAAATCCCAATTCTCACGAGCTTCATTCAATGAGGCAGATGGCGAGGTTTTCTTTCTCTTTTTCTTTAAAGAAGCGATCGCTTTAAAAGGAGAGAAAATACGACGTTATTAAAATATCTCGCTATCTAATTACAGCACAAAGGAGCGAAGATACGAGAGGTTCAATGTGTTCCATTTGCAACGCATTAAAACTTCAATATTAATTAAATCTTCCATTTTCTTTTCAAACAGGGATTATTTCTTTCGTGATAATACAGGCTTGTATACTGTTTTGTTGGTTTTAGGGGGCGGTGTGTTAGATAAATTCACTATTTATAGGTTATGCAGGATTAATTAGAATAGTAATACTCTGCTTTTTTATAATCCTGCACTTCTTAGCCTTCTAGTTCTTATCGAATTAACTCAAAAAAAGCTATAAACTAAGAAGGTTTTTTTTATGTACGTGTGTATATTAATTAAAAGGAAAAACAAACGCAAATAAAGCACAAATTCTCTTGAAAATACAGCATATAGCTATATAGAGGCTACAATGAAACCTCTTCTTCAGTGCAAAAAACTCTCCACACAACAAGAAAGTTGGAACCGAACTTAGCATGAGCACGTGGGATCTTGCATTTATACTAACTGGGTCAACCAATAGGAATTTACGATAAATGACTACTACCAACCAATCAGCAAACTACAAGTCAACTCTGAAGTGCGGAGCAAAGGGGAGGGGAGGGACAACCGAAATTTTTGCATATCCATTTCTCTCTCTCTCTCATATATATATATATATATATATATATATATATATATATATATATATATATATATATATATATATATATATATATATATATATATATATATATATATATATATATATATTTATAAGAACTATGACGTAATATTTTCACAATGGTGTCGTTTCCGAAATTTTAAAAGAACTCTTTTTTGAAAGAGCATGCTTAAAAACATTGAATTTTACAATTATAACTAATTTGACAAAGTTTAATATTTAAAAAAAATATTTTAATCGATGCGCAGATTCAATTTTCTTTTTTACGCTTCTGCACATGACATCACAAGTAATGAAATGCCATTCAATGATGCTATTAGCGCTGAGCGCAATATTTTATTCGCTTCTTTACTCACATGTAGTGGCAGCGATATGGTTGATAGCAAGCAAAGAGCTCAATATTTAATTCACTTCTGAATTATCATAACCTGTACACGCGGTAGACAGTAAGCGTAAGCAATCAACGCGTCAAAGTTCATGACTTGTGACGTCATACAGATCACGACTTATATGAAAAATCTGACATATTTAAAAATTAATTAAAAGTTTAACGTTTTGAAAATAAAAGAGTTTCCTCACTCCATGTTATGTTTTTTGCTCCTTCTATCAATTTCAGTGACTAAAAGTAGTACTTTTGGCTGATGGAAAACATCCCATTGTTCTATCTCTTGAGCTTGTAATTGATGAACTTTTGCGTTCTGATTGCTAAATCCCTTTGTAGCAGTTCTGTCTGAAAAAAAATCGTTTCCGCAATTCGTTTCCGGTTTAGTGTCCTAGATGTACAGTGCTGTAGTAACTAAAAAAGTACAATTAATAATAAAATGTTGTGTTGTTAAGGAGGAAATGGCTAATAAAATGTGTTTATATTTTCCAAAAAAAAAGCATATTGTTTGGAGTGGTGATAACTCGGAGAGGAAAGCTCCGATCCCTTTTCTTCCGAGATGCCTGACAGCGTATGGAATCTTGGAAGCACATTTCATGATTTCTGCAATTTTATTGAATTTATTTTCTCATTCCTCGTTATTTCTAGAGACAACACTAAAATTCCAATTTATGAGTTTTCAAGAAACAAGAAATTTTTTTGATTGGTTAGCATCAAGTCTCAATTTATATTCCACAAAATAACAAAGCCAAAATATGAAAGCAAAACAGTTTCAAAAATGAAAAATAAACTCAAGAATCTGGAAGGCTTTCATATTTGAAAAAAATATTATCTCCTCCATCCATTTCGCTCTAAATTTGTTTTTAATTCTCTAAAAACGATTTTTATTCCTCCCTATAGGATAAAATTTATATTCAATTTCTCATAAAAATTATTCCTATAGAAAGACATCAAGTTAATCTATTTAAACAGTAAAAAGAGCCTCCGTCATTTAGTTCATCACAAAGAAAAGTTTTCTGACCTTTAGAGAATTTATTATCTCGTCTAATCCGATTAAAGTTTATTTTTAACTTTTTTCCGAAGCTTTAAGTTTCTTTTCGTTACTTCCAATTGAAATTTCGTTTAAGATATATTTAAGATGCATTTTTTTGCTCATGGATTAAGCTAGCAATATCAAATTAAAATTTAATCATGGCAAATATGCTTGGTAAAGTAAACTAAGAAATGGAAAATGTGCAAGAAGTGTTTTTTTTTACTAACGTACAGTTCCGTAGTGAAAACAGATAGTAATACTTTATGATTAACCGCTTTGAACTAAGACATCATTTTTTAATCGTTTGCGTACAAAAAAAAAAAAAAAAAACTTTTAATCGTCTGCAATAAATTTTTAACTTATTTTTTGTTCTCCTAGCTGACTGATTATAAAATCATATAAGCCGAAGATAATTTATAGAATGCTCGTTTATTATAAACTTATATGAACAAGGTTAACCGCGTTTCTAATGACTATATATGCTGATATGGACGAATAGAATGTGCTGATGAATTTAAACAGTTTGCTTTGTAGCTGTTTAAATTATGGTTGGGAAAAAATAATAATTTAGATAAAAAATGTTATTAATCAATTTAGAAAATTGACTTTTATAAATTACTAGCTGCGTTGCCCGGCTTTGCCCGGTCTACTTTGAAAACAAAAATTTTGTCAAGTGACGTATATTCAACAATCAGGCATAAATAAAAAGAAAAAAAAACATGCAAAATTTTCCCTCCAAACAATGACGACAGATATTAAAACACTTTTAAGAAATTAAAACAAAATGAGATAGATTGATTTAAGAAGCGTAGCCATGGAAACACAAAATAAAATAAATTTAAGAATTGAAAATGAGAAAGATGGAAAAACAATGGATTCAAAAAGCGTTACCGTGGAAACGCAAAATGAAATAATTAAAAACTTGAATAGAGAACAGATTTTTGAACTTCATTTCATTCGCTTGTTACTTTTTTTCTAATGGAGATAGAGGGTTAAACTTTCGACCATAGGTCGAGTTAGATCTGGAGTAAAAAAGCAGCTCTTTTGAATGGTGTCAAAAAGAAAACTGTGGGACAATTCCTTCGCTTTTTATTGATGGATCTAATGAAGAAAGAAGTGCCCAAATTTCAGCTAAGCCTAAACAAATTCGAGTAAAAAATGCAAATTACTCCCGCTGTAAGTAAGTTAGAGCATTGAAGCAAATTGTGTAGAACACAGGGAATTCTACTCTTTCCAACGATATGTAATATTAATATGTGCGAGTAATATTTCACCCCCATATTCAGGAATTTATGTGAAAATCGGGACTAAATTGGAAAGATTTGGTAGAGATGAAGAACAATCATTATTAGGAGAACATTTGAAATTTTAATCTTAATTCCATAAGATTGTTTGTACGCAAAAAAAAAAAACTGTTTGCTTTTAAGGATTATAGGTTAAAGAAAGTGTTTTAGAAATGCGATTTTCATGTGTTAGCTGCTGCTGAACACGGTTAAAGTTTCATATTTAATTTTTTTAACCATATTGGTTACATTTAAATGAAAACTAGTTAGATGTAGAGTAACGGTTTTCAGTTCAGTTCAATTGACATTGGTCAAGAAGACAACGACTTGTACACTGTTATTGTCATATATTTTTTAAAGTAACACAGTATTTTTAGCGTAATTTTTTCCCCTCAATTCTAATATATTAAGAACACGTTTTGATTCATATTAAATATGGTAAACAATCGATTGAGAAGAAATCGAGATGGTACAGAATTTGTGAAGAGTATATGCGTGAGAGTATTATAATATATATATATATATATATATATATATATATATATATATATATATATATATATATATATATATATATATATATATATATATATATATATATATATATATATATACATATAGATATCTTTAGATAAAGAGATAAATATATCTTTATCAATTACTCGTTAAAAGAGGGGGGGGGGGTCAATAAGAGAGTTAATCACTTTTTTCAATTTATACAGGCTGTTCCTGTTTAACCCAAAAGACCTCTATTTTCGCAAACGTTAGTTCTAGATGCATATTTCCAACTGCAAAGATGTTCAAAACTAGATGCAGAGTTAAGATACTCAAAGTTTGAAGCGAAAGTAAAAATGAGTGAATGGGTTCTAGGTCCCCTAACCTATATTTAGGGAAATAATCTCAATTGAAAAATATTACTAACACAAAAAACTTGCCATTTTTGCGTCCAAAACTCAAGGAGATATTCGAGTTCAAAGTTTTAAGGGACCAAACAGAAGATGAGATTGGAACTTCTCGCCCTTTCAGAAGCATGACAGGTTGCCGAAGTAAATAAACAAAGTATTTATATTTTTCAATGTTATTCAAAAATAAATACAAATGCTATGAGCTATGCCATGATACGCAAACACACACTATAAAATCGCGAAGAATTTGAGGAACCACAATTTATGTCTATGCACACATGTAGGTTTAAACGCTTGGCTATATTTTCCCCCAAAAGGTGTTATTGACGGCGAGTGTAAAATGGTGTAAGGTCACAAAACGCTGCGTTTCATATCTCGATGAATATTGGTCGTACCAGTGCCAAACTTTTTGTGTTGGAATTATATTTCAATGGAGATTATATCCCTGAATGTAAGTAAGGAGACCTGGTGCCCGTATAAAAGTTAAATTTTGTATTTTTTGACTCATTTTTTTTTACATATTAACCTTTCAATATCTTAACTCTGCATCTGATTTTGAACATTTTTGCAATTGGAAGTATGCATCTAGGACTAACGATTTCGAAAATAGAGGTCTTGCAGATTTAACTGGAATACCCTATATATTTACTTTCCACCAGTGAATCCCTTTTAAAATGGTTGAACACCTCGCCATATATCTTAACCGTTATTTTTCAGTTACAGTTAAACCAATGCTAAAACTACCTGAACTCTCCCTCTTACTTTCTCTATTTAAAGTCAACAAACTTAGCTGAATTGAAAATTTTAGGTAGAACGGAATTATAGTTTTTCAAAGACTGTGATTGCAACGTATTGTTCAGTCCGAAAAGAAATGAGGAGAAAGCGGTATTAATTTCTGCAATTTTGAAAAGCTCTAACGAACAATCAAACTACTATTCTTAGGCAAAATTTAAAATGCATTTCTTTTGTCGTTTGCAAAGAACTATCGGATTTTTTATTCCTCCCTCGTCTTTTGCATTCAAAAGATGTAGATTAAAGTATTTTTATTTATAATGTTCGCAGTTGAGCTGCGTATTGGTTCCTGACTATTTGCAGATCTAGTACGTTTCCCGAGGATTTTATTTTATTGTGTAAAAAAGTACATATGCGTGATAGAACCTACTACACTGCCCAACATATGCACTACCGCGTTAAAAAATCAAACGCAAGTTTAAAAAAATGATATTCAAGCAATAACATACTTTTTCATTTGCTCACTTTTGAAACTGCGAAAATCATTCACAATTTTCCTTCTAAGTGCCTACGTCATTAAAAACGAAAGGTTATCTTGAAGAATCGCATTTAATTTAATAGTACTATAACAACTTCAAATGTTGCATAATCGTTTAAAGTGTTTTCGAAATATTTCTCCTTTTCTTTAAGCGTTGACTTGGGAAACGCATCGCAAATACCCCATCGTTAATGTTAAACTAAAACCATCTTCAGTACTTTCAGCAAACGGTCTATCTAATTTTCATTTAATATCAAGACGGAAAAATTATTAAATAAAACTACAAACACGAGTCTCATAATCATCATAAAAATATAAACAAATTTCCTCTGCTAATCATTTTTTTCCCCAGAAAGAACGAACTAGGCAGAAAATGCAATTTCTGTTGTCTTCAGCGAATGCTCTCTTGACGAACGCAAAACGCACTCCCCTTGACTTTATGGCGACGTCTTCCAGTGTCACGGTACATAAAACATCTCTTGTTGGTCGTCCTTGATCTCTAAAACTCTTGGGAAATCATCAAGTACATTTCCCCTTTTAATATAAGTCACGCCACATCCTCGAGGCTTGTGAAAAAGCACCGGGGAGTTTGGAAACTCGGAAACATAGTCACGAATACAATTAAATAGATTTGATGATTCTTGTTTCTTGGTGGGCATAAATGATGCTTTGGGGTAATTGACTTAGCATGGGTAAGGCACGTTTAAAAAGGGGTTAGACTCCGGGAATGATGATTAAGATACTAGGCGATGAATGATCCTTAAGGACAGAAAAAAAAAAAAATTACTTTGTTCGCTTCTAGTAAATTGTATTACAGACTTTTAAAATTTTCGGAACATCAAATGGTTTTGTTTTGAAGTCATAATTGGTGTTTTTGAATAGGACCAATTTAAAGACAGAATACTTTTTTATACAGGGATTTTTCTTATCCAAATACTGGATTATCTCAACCGCATTATTTTCTTGCGTTTAAGATATATGTAAGGTGTATGTTTTGCTCATGTTGGATTAAGTTAGCAATATCAAATCAAAATCTAACTAATCCAGATATTCTTGGTAAAGTAAACTAAGAAACGGAAAATGTGCGAGACAATTTTTTGTTACAAATCGTTTCGATTACTTAGAGGCAGCAGATATTAATATTTAATGATTAAACATTTTGCCCTAAAGTATAATTTTTAAATCGTATGCGTAAAAAAAATCTTCTAATCGTCTGCAATATATTTTTTAACTTATTGGTTGTTCTCCAAGTTAGAGATTATAAAATCATATACGCCAAAAGCAATTTATAGAATACTACATTATATAAATTACTACATTCCCTACCAATGTAGGTACATAGTAACATTAATAACAAGGTATTTACATCAGCTTAAAGAAATTGGCTCAGAAGTAATGAGTTCCACATTAGAATAAATAGATATTTTAACGACTTAATTATTGAAACAATTGAAAATGTAGTGTTTTAAGATTAAAAAAAAAGTCTGTAGAAAGCTAATAATGAATTGTGAAATTTAAAACCACGCTTACATGGCTCAGTGAGATAAAAGTATAGGTAGTTGAGATTTTACTTGTAGTTGACATTTGGTTAATGAAACTAGAGATAATGCAAAAGTGTCCAAACATTATGAAAATTTAAATGCTGTTCAAATTTGCAACGCTTACATTTCAACTTGTTTTTAAGTCATCTTTTGGTGCTTGTGTTTCTCTTATTAATATATTTTTTTATTCATAAGTGTCATCCACTTGCGCAGTGTTATTAGTTGCAGTGTATAGTTTAACCTGGCTTCTAATGAATCACTACGAAACTCAGCTACTTTAAGTCCATTAATATACAACTTGGATTACATTTATATTTTACTAAATTTAAATAATATTTATAACATTTATGTTATCGGCAAACTGTTAAAAGTAGGTTTAGCAACCTTAGGTTTGAAATATGTGTTTTGTGTTTTAACATGCTGCTTAAATTAAGCTTCTGCGCATTTGTTTTCAAATACTCAAATACAGCGGAAATCACAGTTTTAAGATACATTCAATTACTCAGTTCCAGCAACTCTCATGCATCCCCATACCATAAAGGATCTTCTTTCTTCAACAGATATTTCAAATAAAAATTCATCACTGAATAAAATACTCTCTTAGTCTTGTTACACCCAGATGAGCTTCTCTTTGCTCCAGAAGAGTTGGGCACGTCTCTGCTTCATGCTCATCTTTGGTTTTACTTCAAGGACCTGCAATTGCAATTGCAGATTATGCAATCGTCCAAGTGTAGTTGGACACGATAACTACAGAATATTTCTAACACTTATAGGTGTAAGAGGCATTTTTAAAACTATTAGTTTGGACGATTCACTTTAATTTGCGTTAATCTCTACCAGCTGTTGCAAGCTTTCTACCTCATTTATTTCGGTTAATTTTTCAGTTGGTCCTTCTATATTCTTTTGAAATCTTCGAGAACATATAGATAGTAAATTCTTCTTTTAATCCAAGATTAATTGTTTTTTTTTTTTTTTTTTTTTTGAACTTTAAACAGTGTTACAATTAGCAACTTTCTTGTTTCCGATTTTATCACGTTGATGACCCATTTTCAGCAAAAGAATAACGTAAAATTTTCCAGACACCAAGCTTTATACTTTCTGCGTGCACAGTTAACAGCTATGCAAATATTTTCGCTCTTTTTCAAATTCATATTATATGAATATATTACTTTAATGTTTTGACCCATGTAAAAAATCGACATAATTTTCAAATGTGTTAACGACCCTTACCTTTTCAAAATAATATCTTTTCTGTTGTTGATATTGTTTTACTTATTCATTAATAAACTATCTTACTTGATTTAATTAGCTTACATTCATTTTACCAGCCTCACTGACAAGTTTTGTTTAGTCAATTCTGATTTTCCTTTTTTTTTTTTTTTTTGAATTTGGGTTGCATTACTAAATTAACCCGAATCCATACTGCACTTCAATGCTTGTAAAAAGAAAAAAGCGAGTTACAATTCGTCAACGTACAGGTCAAGTCCCGACGCACACATTCACACACAAAGACAAACTTTTGCCTTCAATTACAATCTTCAGTTATTTATCTTTTTTAATAAAAAAAATGCAGTGTAAGAGTTACATTATTATTTACGCTAAAAGATCTTATCTCTCTCTGAAATAATTTTTAATGTTTTTATAAAGCTTAAAATATTTAAATTGATAACATCTCAAAAATAGATTTTTAAAGTATTGACTCTTGCCTGAGTGCTGAAAAATACATATCTAAATTGATTTGCGCAATTCAAAATGAAAACTTCTTTAAATCACTAACTGACATCAAGCTAAGAAAAATAAATACTTAGAAACATAACTATAATTGAATACTAAGCAGTTGCCGAGTTGCGTCATTTGTATGTGCCTAATAAGCAAACAAAGATGAACACAGATCTAACCTCTTTTATTAAAAATACGCTTGTTGACAAGCAAATATAAATTCATTATTGTTTTTCTTGTTTTTATAACAATTAGAATGCTAATTTTATGAACAATATCTGAGCCTATTTTCTCGGTAAGTCCTTCGAAATTTTACAAGAACAGCTTTACAATATAATAGTTATTAAATATAATTTTTTTATAAACTATTTCTGATTACCTTCAAGATCTTTACTTTTACTGATGCTTACATACAGAGCAGTAAAATGTTTATCTACTGTTGAATGTAGAATACGTTTTTTTTTTTTTGAAGTTGACTAATTGTTCATGAAGGAAAAAAATTGGACACTACGTTTTTCCACTTGCTCTTACATTTAAAAAATAAAAGTGGAAACGATGTTGATTTCGGAAACTCCCAATGATTTCCCTGATGATTTTGATCGTAAACAGGACTTGGAGTAAGTAATGAAACGAAAATTGCGTTCGCTTTAAGAAGTGGTAAAAGAAAGTTTTAATTTAAAGAGATAGTGTTGGAATTCACACTATCTTTAAAGGCCTTCAAAACCTAGTTAAAAGCAGTACTTTCCTCTCTTAAAGTGTTGCCAAGTAGTTTATCGATAACAATTTATAATTTGAAACGATTTATGCTTTCCGTTAAAATTCAATACGGACGAATACTGTAGTATATTCTTCTGACATATAAAAGTCTTTTTGGGTTTGTTCATGTTGTCTACTTCATACTCTCTATTAGAAGACAAACATTTTTCGTTTTATAAAATTAAATTAAAGAAAAAATACTTTAAATTACACTAATTTACCTTGTGGACTAGTACACGAAGCGACTGCCTTTTATGGGTAATTGTGTTTTGGGTAAAAGGAGAAGTAAGAGCTAAGCGAATCAGCAAAAAAAAAAAAAGGCGCATTTTTTGATTTTTCTGTATGGGATAATCATTGCTCTTTAGAAGTTTGTATCAGGTTTGAAGTAAACAGTATATGATTTAGCTAAATTGATGCTCTTTGGCTATATTCAGACCGGTTGCAGCCGTGACAAAGTTTTCTTCATGAAGGTTCTGTTTTCACGCACTACTTTCAACATTTGGATGGGTTAAAATCAGTGACGTACATAGCCCGACACCCCCTGCTGCGTGGGGGTGGGGGGTGAAAGAGGTGTGAGGGCGAAAACTCTTTAAAAAATAACACTATGTTAATATTATATTTCAAAAGATTCTTATGGAAAGGGACGCCCTTATAAATCTTGCCGGGGGGAGGCGCACCGAAGTCTATGTAACGTACGCTACTGGTTAGAATGATAGTCGTGTAAGTCAAAAATATTTTTCAACTTAAGTATGGATTTCAACTCAGCTTTTATTTGTTCATCTAATCGAAAATGCTGATTAGGTGAGAATGGCAGTGGCATAAGTCAAGCAGATGGAAACTCTCCATATTGCATGCAACATTGTATTCACTTCCTCATTAAATCTCCGTTCTTCATAATCCGACTCAAGACTTAAAAAACTTGTTATTTCCTGCAGAAAAAATAAAATTACAGATCTTATTTCTTTTTTAATCGAGCACGATATTTTTTTTTCCAATAACATGTAAAATTTCAACATTACTGACTCTACACTTTTTTGTTTAGCCCTTAAGGCATTAAGTATTTTACAGACAGTAAAAAAAGGCAGAGACGGAGATTTTTTTCCTTTCCTTTTTATTTTTTATTATTTTATTTCATTTTTATTACTTATTTTATTTTTCATTATTATTTTTATTTGATTATTTATTTTATTAATTAACATTTATGGAAATATTTTTATTTATATATATATATATTTTTTTTCTTATTGAACAAAACTATTTTCTTCTGTATATACCAAAATTGAGTGTTATCCCATGTGGGTTGTTTGTTAATTTTCGCATACGTCATCCCATAATTTGTCAAATTCAACATTGTTGAATGTGTTCAAAGGGATGGCACATTCAATAAAGAAAAAAGTGGCATAAGTCAGTTTCCATTTCATGTCGCTGAAATTGACGAGCGGCCAGAATTTACTGCATCGCTCTCGCCATAGCGATACTTGCATGTAGGTTGATTTTCTTTCAGTAAACCCATCGTACATTTTGGAATGAGTGGTTTAAATCGTTTAAAATTACTTTAAAAGTTAAAATTAATATTTCATAAAAATTTATTCATAATAAAAAAAATCATATCTTTCAATTGAAAATTTCTCTTGAACTTGGAATTAAGTTTTGTAAACGTTTTTAAAAAAAAACTTCATTTACTGACAACTATGTAAAAACTAGAAAACCGCCCGTCAATGTATTACGGGTGAAAATTGCTTCAACATTTGAACGAAGCAATTGCCTGCTTGGTGATATTTTGATGGCTGAAATTTTAACCCTTACTCTAGGGGATTAACCCTAAACTCCAGTAGATAACGTTCATTGTTGAACACTTTTTCGTGACATCAGGATCGTTACTCATTCAGTGAATTTGCTATTATGTATACGGGTCACGACAAGGCGAGTCATTCTAACGTAATCATTCTACCACGATCTTTAATCTTGCACACTGTGAACAAGAGTGAAATCTGAGCAATAGGATTTTTTCAAATTTTGTTCTGATTTAATGAGTAATTAAAATATTTAGGTATTGTAGGTGAACAAGTGAGTTTTCATTTAAACTATTTTAACCGTTGTCACGTTTAAAGTTTTAAAAAATAACTGCAGGAAAAAATCTGTATGCAAACGGTAAGAGCTGCTCGCAGTTTTAAAATCAATATGTATACATAAAAAACTCATCTTTATGCATCTATGTTTTTAATAGACTGCTGCTTGAGCTTAGATTTAAAAGATGATACAAAAAATTTTAACATTTTATAAATATTTGAAATATTCGCAATCATTGAATTGTTGCATATTAGCACAATAGAGTTGAAAATAACGTGATCAAACATAACTAAAATTTGAACTGACGATTGAATGAGAATGGGACATTTATTTTTATTTCTGAATTGATGAATTTATACACTTGCATTCGTTAAAATACTTTTTCTTCAAAATAAAACTAAGAAAACATTTTCTCCAAACCATGAGAAAAGTTCATTTCTTTAACAACGCTTCCAAAATAGTATACATTTACCAAAAAAAAAAAAAAATCTTGAAAACATTATATTAATTTAGAAACAGATTTTTATGGTTTTAAAGTTATGCTTTGAGTAACTGTATAGCATGTAAGAAAAGTCGAAAATAAATAAATGTGTGTGTAAAGTAGAGGAAAATTTACTTTAAGTGAAGGAAGACATTTTTTTAGTTTTACGTTTTAGCTATATCTTAATGGACTTCTTTTCTATATCTGCACTTTCTGTCGTCTTATTTTGGGTAATAATTTCAAAAAAAAAAAAAAAAAAAGTGTAGAGTGTTGCTTAGACTTCTTTTTTGATAACACATTATCTTTTTTCGCATTTTGTCTGAAATAAAGTTCTAAATTCATTACTATTCTCTTGAGTGCAAAAGATTAAAGCAGTGATCCCATTAAAGATCTGCAAAGGGAAAAGAATTTGAAATTTTGTTAATGCACCGCATGTGTTTGTGTGTGTGAGGAGTTTTTTTTACTAACAAAAACTTTTTAAATTTATTTTCCGTTTTCACTTTCCTGAAAAGTGTTTTGGGAAATCAAGATCTGCTAAATCCGGTCATTATTTGTAAAAAGCATAGTTATGTTTCATTTTTCACATCATTAAAAACTAAACAAAATGACCCTTGGTACAAGTTGCAACAGGTGTTCTCACAGAAGGGGGAAGGGGGTTTATGACGCAAGCTACGCCATCTAATTTGGGGGGGGGGGATTTTGAAATTTTTCATTTATTTATTTAAATTTTATTTATTGATTTATTTTTAGTTTAACTATTTTATTTTATTTTATTGCGCAATCACGAATTGCTTATTGTTTTCATTTGACTGTTGAATGGCGTCCGTGCTTTTTATTTAACTCTCGTCTTCCTCTGCAGCACCACCATCGACCGACCGAAATGCTGCTCCTCTAGCGAACACCGTCTCCAGGTTGCGTCAATATCCTACACACACGCATACATACACACGCACACACGTCTACATAAAGACACCCACGCGCTTATATACACACACGCGCGTACCTACACACACATGCGCGTACATACACACACACGCGTATGCTTTAAGTAACTGCGTGTGTGAACACAACGCGCGTACATAAACACACGCACGCCTACACACACACGCGTGAATTCACACACACGCTCTTACATACACACGTGCACGTACACACACACACACACGAACGCCTACACACACGCGTACATACATCCGCACACACGCTCGTGATTGCGAAAAACGTAACCTGAATTCAAGATGTCAAAAATTCAAATTTAACCTTTTTAAAATTTTATTTATATTTTATTTGATTTATTTATTTAGTGTGTGTGTGTGTGTACGTCATTTGCGTAGCACAGAATTTTTCTAATAAAATAACGACAAACATAATAATTAATATATATCTATATATATATATATTCTTTTTTTTTTTTTTGAAAAATAAATTTAAAAGAAAGAGAGCTAAAAAATTTAAAAAAGGGAAAGAGGGTTGAGCTAAATTTCGGGGGGGGGGGGGGAGTGCGCCATTCATCTAAATATAATAAATATTTTATTAAAAAGTTATCACAGAATAATTAATAGAGATAATATTGAGGGGACACAGTAATAGATGCTTTTTAAAGGCCGTGGAACAAATTTATAAATATAATGTTGGTATTTTTATGCATGATTTAGTAATAAATGGTTTGAATTTGGAAATAGTAAAACTCCGTGAAATGGTTCACAATTACCCTACTAGAAACCGTGAAAATATTTTACCTATTAACGCAAAAACAAATCTATTGTTTAATGATATTAACTCTAAAAAAATCATATTCAACTCTTCTACAGTTAATTTAGGATATAAAGTTGCATGTTTGTAATTGTATACCTTGATTTTGTTATAAAATTCGACATACTTTATTGCATTACTTGTGTTGTGTGCGTTGTGTTTTTTGTATGATTATGCATTTATTTTTTGTTAATTTTATCTTATGTTATAAACTGGCTCTAAATCAAGCTCTCTTCTGAGTGGTGGGAACTAGTCAGGCTATTGTATAGCCTTTACTCCCATCTAATCAATCAGGGATTTTCAAATAGACAGGGTGAAATATATTTCTGTTTGTAATTTCTTTTTCTTTTATTTTATATGTGAAATGCTTATTTGTAAAAAATATTACCCTGATTGAAATGAATTGAATTGAACTTTGGGGGGATGGACTTTCCTGGTTAGCAATGGATAGCTTTTAAGCATTGAATGCATGAAAGACAAAATTTAATACGTAAGAAATAAAAGTATTGCTCTGCGACATTGCATCAAATCTTATTCCAAATAATGTAGCTCGTCAAAGAATTACGCCATAAGTGCATTACATGGATATATGTATAGTTAATGTAATATTTATTTGATATTGGGGAATCGTAAAAAGTTTATCATTCTGGACAAGAAAGGAGCAAGAAAAATTACGACATCCATACCAAATTAAGAAAACATTCTCGTATTTTCAAGGAAGAATCAAGAGCAATATCTCGTTTTACGAGTCTAGTAGGAACATAAAGGAATGCTAAATATAAGGAAAAGAAAAATGAGGCAAACCCAACATTCCAAACTAGTTCCCGGTGTCCAGACATAATAAAAAAATCCATTTTTCATGCTATCTAATGACTTAAATTATCAGATTTCATGGCTTATCAATCTATAATATTTTTATTTACTTATTTATTTGGAAAAGAAAATAAATGAACATTGTTCGAATCAACATTGCTTGAAAGAGAGCCATAAAAATTATTAGTGATTTATATTAATACAACGAAGGAAACTACAGTGACATTGTAGACTGACATAACTTTCGATTATCGTGAGTATTGAAAATGTAAGAAATTTTTTAGGTATATTTTCAAAGCTTACTGGGTGATAAGAACTTATTAGGTCATTTTGAGGTGTGACGACTGTGTTCGCAATTGCGAAGGGATAGTTCAGGAGAATCTTATTTGTTCTAGCAAAATTAAGTACTTCAAATTTTATACTTATTTATGTTAATTTTATATTACGCGTTAAAATTCTGACCTGCGTAAATTTACCGAATGTTTTTTAGTATATTTCAAAATTTTATATAGTATCTACGACAGAAATGCATTTGTACTTATCATTTGCTGCTACTGCGGCGTACCCTTTATGATTCTAGTAAGTACTAAAGGCAGTACTTTTGACAGATGGAAAACACCCTATTCCAGCATTTTTTCTGTGTTTGTTGGGAATCAAAAGCTAATTCCCTCAAATATCTTAAAAACTCATTCTTGTAGATAGCGCCATTTACCTATTCTATTACTTTACAAAATTCAATCGTGTAAAGATGATATCATGTCCCGTGGTACTAGCAACAAAGCGTAATGTAATACTTTGTGATGTTCCTGGAAGATTATTTTCATCAAGGTCCAATAGTTTTAATTTTTACCTCATTGCTCTTTACAGAACGTCATTTCGTTTTCATTTTTCTTTCGCTAATGGAATCCATTTATTGAAATACTATTCCAAATACCTTCACGATCCATAGTTCTTTCTTTTGTTACTAAGTTGAAGCATACTGAACGAATATTTTAAAAGGGGGCTCACAAAACTCACATTTTCAGTCGCATTCTAAAAACATTACAAATGAATATTGCTTGAACTGAAACATGCTTCTTTATTATGTATCTAATCATGCCTCTTTTATCTCAATCCCGAGAAATACATTCTTATCGCAAAGCTCATAAACAAAATTCATTTATCTTCTAAGATCTAATAAGACTCGAAAAATTTCACCGCCTTGCTTCAAATTATTTCATAACGAAAGGTTTTTATTTTCAGATTTCATGCATACTTCGAGAACACAGTCTGTATCTAAATTAAATATTTCGTGCAAAGACGAAATTAAAATTAGTAATCAACTGCTGAAGAATACTTTCCCTTTGAGAAAACTATAACACATTAGCGAAGATATGAAAGTTGTTCCTACGTATTCCGTAGTGTGCGTAAAGATTTGACTTAATTTTTAGTTTGTATTTCAGCAAAATTGTATTCTTCGTACTGATTTTGCTTCTGCTTCAAATGTTTTACCAAATAATTATTATCAAGTATATTTTCCAGTATTTTGAGGGAAATATTATGGTATTCTAAACACTGGTTGGTTTTTTTTTGTAAACAAATTTTTATCCGGCGTTTGAATTTGAATTATATGTGGTCTCAATTAAATTGTCTCATACATTCTTTTGGGGTGATAACTTTCTGTGAAAATAACTTATTGTCGACTCTTTAAACAATTACTGACGTTTCTATAAACCTGTTGTTGTTTTAAGGTAGATAAGAGGTTTTTTGATCTATTGCGAAATGTATGTGATCTCAATTAAGTTGTCGCATACATTCTTTTGGGATGATAACTTTCTGTCAAGATAACTGATTATCGACTCTTTGAACAATGTCAGACGTTTCTAGAAATCTGTTGTTGTTATAAAAAAGATAAAAGGTGATGAGATGCATTGCGGACAGGCCAATGAAGTTCATTCTTTGGATTTATCGTCTGTATAAATAGTGTTTGTCTTTATTAATTCGTTATTATTTTTATTTTTAAAACTATTATTTATAATTATTGCGCTATATATATATATATATATATATATATATATATACTTTCTTCTCTCTTTTTCTCTTTTTGGTTTATTGCTTGTTTACCTTTTTTTTGGCAATAATTTTTAGACTAGAATTTTTGCACATTGTTTTAATGTTCAACTTTAAACGCTTAGATACGGTAATTATGAGTGATTTTACTTAAAGATACACTTATAGATCAAGAGTTTTTTCAAATAAAGGATATTTAATGAGTTCATTTAAAATATGTTCTTCATTTTAATTTTGTCTCTTTTGAAAGGAATGTTTTTTTTTTATTTTATTCAATACTACACTTTTTTTTTTAACAGTATCTTTGAAACTACAACTGTGCTCATTATTTACCTCAAAAATATTTTTAAAAAATTTAAGATCTATTTTAACCATTGTTCACATAACTTAAAATGTTGTGGTTCAACATTTTTTTTAATGATATTTAATATAAATTTAGAAATATGAAAGTATAGCTTGACAATTGTAAAAAGTTTTAACTTTTAGGACCTGATTTTATTTACCTGAAACGAATTCAAGTCAATATTATTATGTACTTTAACTTTTTTACTGAATCTGTAACGACAATAAAATACTAATGCAAGTATAAACGAGCAGAAGTTTTGTTTATATATGAAGGAGAAATTAGTCGAGAATACAGTACGTCCTCCACTTCTCGCAATTAAATGAAAGCAATGCAAAAATAAAGGAGTAAGATAAACACACCAGAAGTGGCCATTTCAAGGTACCTTATATACTTTGAAGAAATAAATGAACAATAATAATGTGATTAATGTATTGGTACTTAAAGTAACTATCATATTGAATCAATTTCATTCATCAGTTATTTGCATTTAGAGTAAGTAATGCAAATTTTCCGCATGGGAGAATGTCAGATGGCCACTACTGGAATTTTCAGATTTTGAATTGGACACTACTGGATCAAATTTGAGGTTTGGGAAAAAATGGACAAAAAATTGTACAAGTCGAAATTCTGGCATTTTTCGAAAATGGGACGATTTAGGATGAAGTGGGCTACTAGACGCTCATTGAGTTTCAAGAGAGATAATCAATATTGAAGATCCGCAGTTTACAAATATACTTCACTCTGGCTACTACTAGAGCGTTTAAACCTTGAAGTGGCAACTACTAAAACACTGGTCAATACGGGTGTGTTTACCTTATAAGGTGATTTTTTTTTAAGTCGGAGCGTTTTTACTTTCTTTTGTTTTAAAACTGCTGTGGCCATTGATCTTCTATTTTCTTTACAATAGTTTAAAGCAGAGGTTTTCAATCATTCAGACTCTACCCTTTTCTCATCTACTTATAGGGGGAGGGGGACTTTAAACACTCATGAAGGTCCCTCCTCCCTGCTATATGTAGTAAAAACAAGTAGTAAAAATGAATAAAAATAAGTTCACGTACAAGGTTTAACTTCACTACACAAAATAAAACTTCATTTTGAACATACATTATTACTGGAACAAACGAAATTCAAAAACCAAAGAAATTAATACAAAAATGTTTTTGTGGTAATCCAGGATCTAGAGGAAGTTGGCGTCCACATTAGTGCACATCTTTCACAACATTAGTTAGTGGGCTGAACATGGTTAGTTAATTTTCACATGTCACCATAAATTAAATAAAAGATTTTTATGTTTCATATTTATGTATTCACAACTCTTGAAATTCTTCTCTCCCCATGGGAGGCAACCTTCCTCCCCTCGCAGGTTTTGACCTGCCGGATTAAGAACCATTCAATATTAAAAATTGAAATACTTTTCTGCATAAAAGTTAAATGAGTTGAAACAACGTCTGATTGCAAAAAATTGCAGATTGCTGCGAACATGTATTTTGACGTTTGCCGTTCAAAGGAATGCCTTTGTAAATGCAAAAGAAGTGAACTTATGAATGAAAAGATACCCGAAAAATTATTTTTTTCTATTGCACTGAAAAAATCGTTCCTTGTAACTCCGAAACACGTGTCTACAGTATTCTGTAATTTTGTGCAACTAAGCGTTGTTATGTCTTATTTTACCATTTAATATGCTAAAACTTTTAAAAGCATGACCTCGTTTTTTTTTGCTGTTTTTGTATTAGAGTTAACCACAGTGCTTTAAAAAAAAGCGTTCCTAGTAACTTTGAAACAAGTGTCTACAGTAATCTGCAATTTTGTGCAATTAAACGTTGCTACATCGTATTTTACCATTTAATGTGCTAAAACTTTTAAAAGCATGATCTCGTTTCTTTTGCTGTTTTTATATTGTAGTTAACCACAGTGCCTTAAAAAAAAGCGTTTCTAGTAACTTCGAAACACGTGTCTACAGTAATCTGCAATTTTGTGCAATTAAACGTTGTTACATCTTATTTTACCATTTAATATTGATGACACTTTTAAAAGAATGGCCTCGTTTCTTTTGCTGTTTTTGGATTACAGTTACCCACACTGCTCTCAAAATTTCCGAAATAGTTTTGGCATGCCGCTACGTTAATCTTTGATGCGTATATTTGTTTTCTCTGACAGTTTGCAAGCGTTTTATTAAAATTTTGCTCCTGTTTTTTACTAACTTATGTACTTTTCAGTTTTCCGACTTAAGATTTTGAACATTTAGAATGCGCAGCGACTGAGAAAGAGTATTACCTTTAATATTAACGTGCAATTCTAACATTAATGTGCATTTACAAAGTTCTGGTAAACCCAGTTTAAAGTGTGGTGTTAAAACGTTTTGAAAGGAAGAACTCTTTTTAATTAAAGAATATATTTGATTTATGTTGGAAGGGGGAAATGTTTAAGTTTTCGAAGTTCCAAACTTAATTGAGCTTGGTTTGTTTTAGTAAATAAATACAGCGAAAGTTTCTCAAGATTTAAACTTCATTTAATTCTAGCTAGGTATTTTTCGTAAATGTTTTTGGAAATGGAGTTAAAACTTTTCGAAGCGCGTTGGTTTTTAGACTGGAAGTATATTGATCTAAGTTTCATAATTAAAAAATGTAATGTGTAATAAGGATCATATGGACAATTTTCTCTTAGCGAAGCAATTTGGATTACGTATATTTTTTCAAATTACATTTTGTTTTTCCTTTCAATAATGTCTCTAAGAAATAACTTCAAAATTTTTCTTGTGAGCTTTTGACTCTTACGTATATCGCGTCTACAAAGCTTTGCTAATTACAAAAGCAGAATTAAAGTGCAAAAAATGAAAATCATTTTAAAAGCCTTTTTGATAAAAGCCTAACATTTTATTTGTTAACAAACAAAAGATGGCAACACGTGAAAAGGGAGTACCCACACTTTCGCACTAGTCTGTACATTTTCACCTAGAAAATGCTGTGTTTTTATACTGGTTAGAATGCTGTGTTTTTATACTGGTTAGAATGCTGTGTTTTTATACTGGTTAGAATGCTGTGTTTCTCTACTGGTTAGAATGCTTTGATTTTCTACTGGTTAGAATGCTCTGATTTTCTACTGGTTAGAATGCTCTGATTTTCTACTGGTTAGAATGCTGTGTTTTTCTACTAGTTAGAATGCTGTGTTTTTCTAAAGTTCAGAATGCTGTGTTTTTCTACTGGTTAGATAGAATGCTTTCATTTTCTACTGGTTAGAATGCTGTGCTTTTCTACTGGTTAGAATGCTCTGTTTTTCTAGTGGTACATTTTTTCTTTTTATTTCAACCCCTCAAAAACTTGACGCAGAGCCCCTTAAGTTCTCCCAGTTATGTTTTTTTAAATACAAATAAACATTAAAATGGTTTTAATTTGACGGTACCATTTGCTGCACCTTTTAACGACATTATATTTTTTTTAAATTAAGTTTTTCTTAGGTATTATTTCATCAGTTCCAATATTAGTACAGCAAACCTGTGTGAGTTGACAACTTGCGGTGGTCAACTTATAGTGGTTGATAAATATGATATAGATCTAATTCTGTGCCTGAAAATAGCGGTCAACTTAGACAGGTGGTCAACTTACAAGGGTGGTCAACTTTAGAGGTTTTACTGTACCCAATATTTATGAAAATAAGTGAAAATCGTTAATTCTTTTTTTATGACAGGGTAATGAAGAAAGAAACTTAAAAAGAGCTTGTTTTTTTTTCTTTTTTTCTTTCTTCATTTTTTTTCTTTTTTTTTTCATAAAAATATAAGAACGAAGATCTAATAAAAGAACAAAGTTTGTGTTTAAGTGAAGTTACGGATACACAGGGGAATCAAAATTATCGCATAGGAAAACTATTAAATTAACTAATATTAATACAGTATTAGTTTCAGTGTTTTATACAAACATCAAACCGTGCGATTGGAGCAATCTAGGAGCTTTGTCCTTTTTACAATGGTTTTTATTCAAATACATCATTTTCAAAGCAAGGTTAAGATTTTCACTGGTGAGAAAAAATTACTCATATTTTTATTAATAATAAACAAAAGGAAGTTCTTTCAAAACCATGCTTATGTACGTAATTATAGTGATTTATTTGCAACAAAAGGTAGACAAATAGCATTAAATATGCTTGAAATCAAATGCTAAAGTTCAAATTACTGTTTTCAAAAATTACAACTTTTCAAAAAATATAAAAAAAAAACAATCATTCTTTTACTTCTGCCGTTGAATAATTTAGAAATGAAAGCTAATTAAACTTGAATAAGCTTGAAACAGATTAATATTACGCAAAACTTGAACAGCAAAAACATTTAATGGTTTTGAGAATGGGGTAGTTTCCGAAATTTCAAAGGTATTTTTTTTTCTGCATGAGGATACTTAAAAATGTAGGATTTAACCACTTTTTAAATAATTTGACAAAGTTTAATATTTTTTAACAATTATTTTAATTGGTGTGCAGATGAAATTTATTTTTTACGCTTCTGCACATGATGTCATAAATGATGAAATGCCATTCACTGATGCCATTAGCACACAGCGCAAATTATCATAACCTGGAAACGTGGTTGACAGCAAAGCGAAAACATTTAGCGCGGCAATGGAGTAGCTCGCCAAAGTACGTCATTGTGACGTCATAAAGATCAAACCTTATTTCCAAAATCGGCACATTTAAAAAAAGTAAATAAAAAATAACTGTTGGGAAAACAAAAGTTTTTTGTGGCTCCATGTTAGTTTTTATTTCATTTATTTATTTAAATTTCTATTTATTTATTTATTTATTGCTTATTATATCAATTTCAGTAACTAAAAGTAGTTTTTTTGACTGATGGAAACAACTCCATTTAGATCACAGCTTTTTTACTTAATCGGGGTCTGATTTTTCTGTAAAACCAGAAAGTCTGTAAACTCATTTATTGAAAACGGTAGCATTTCCTCCTTCGGCTATATTTTTAATCCCATCCTTTAGCTTCCTGTCAGCTATGTTTGTCCTATAAACTTAAAAATCGATATTTGCGAGAGCTTCAAAGAAAAACAATTTTGTGTCAGAATCTTCTCAAGTATTTACCGCAATGACATATCCTTTCCCGTCTCTCACGTAATAGAACTGCAGGAAACCTGAATTTCTCGGAATATAACGCGTAGAGAAAAACGTTTTTGAACTTTCTTTTCGTGTTTATTTCACTCTTACGTATTTGTGTCGCAGCTCTATTGCTGCCAGCGGATTATTTCCTAAAAGAACTTTAAACGTGATTTTTAGCAATATTTATTCATTTTTATTATTTTTATTTTATTTAGTTGTGTATTTCTCTTTTCTTTTTTTTGTTAAAATGATATATATATTTTAAACCAACTAAACTTGAAAGGAAAAAAAAATATGTTTACTTCTTTTGAGGAGTTCAGCATTTTTTTTAATCAGTCTTATTTTCCGGTGAAGTTTTGCAAAGTTATGCATTGTAAACGACAATTTTTCAATTTATTGTATTTTAAGTTCCATTTTTTTAAGGATTCTATCCCGTGACAATGAAGACAGTTTCAGGTAATTGCGGAGAAGACAGGTCAACATATCATAAAGTTTTCGTATTTAGTTGTTTTGGTTGGTCTTTTGAAATCTCGCAATTTTGTGTTTGCCAGTGAGTAGTGATTTTACAGGAACGTGCATCATAAACATTCAACATGGTTTCAGTTTTTAAATCTAACATAAAAGTATTTGCTACATTATCAATATCTATCTCAATACAAGAAGCAATCATCAAAATATGATACTTTAAAAAAAGATAATTTTCCAATCTACCAACTCTTTACCCCATGGACACACTTCCCCTACCTGAGCATAACGTAAAATAAGCTCAGTATTCGTTCATAAATAACATTCATAACATTCAAACCATTTTCAAATTGCACCACTACTTTTATCGTTATTTCACAAACCGTTTAAAAGCTCGATATATACTTTCATTTTTCTACTTCGGAATTTTTCAGTGTCATTCCTTTTTAAAAAAATCACTCAACGTATAAGTTCCTTAAATCGGTTTTTAAAAAAGCCATATAGAAAACCTAATAATAGCGGTTATCCATCTGTTTTCCTAGAAATATTTACAGAAACGAAATCTTATTTTCAATTTCTTGCATTATAAATTACAGAAAAAAAAGATGAATAATATTTTTATGGTTTTTGACAGACCAAAAGATTTGAAATACATCGATTATCAATCATTCAACTGCCGATGCATTCAGGTATATTTCGAAGGATTTTGCTAGATCTGATATTTGTAGGTTGTCTTCAGCAAAATCTATAATTCAATTTTTCCTTTTTGCTCACGATTTTAAATCAATAAAATCAATTTCAGTACTGTTATTGATCCTTTTCGCTGTGGTATTTAACAAAGAAAATATTTTCAGCTATTCCTCGATACCATTTTATATGCATATCTCTCGCTTTAAAATATTTTCGTTTCTAACAAAGTCTAACACCGAGTTGAATATTTATAAAAACGCAACTAATTTTTATGAAAACCATATTAAATTTAAACCATCGTAAAAAGATTTAAATTCTTTAACATTTTCGTTTAATAATTAACTTAACCCTTAATTAAGGGGAAACCCTAAATTACTTGACATCGTAGCAGAATACTGTCATTCTGAAAGAACTGCACTGTTTTAATGTTAGGGTTGTTAAAGTCCCCTTAACCATCTGTTTGGATTGGATGCTCTTAGCTAAACTAAAGTTTGAAATTTCGTAAAAGTCCACCCTTCTCAGTATAGTGGGAAAATATAGACGTGGGATCAAAATCTTCAAGTGGTATTGGCTACCCGACAATAGTAATACGTGAAGGAAGCCCCTCGAAAATGCACTACGCCTGCAAATGGTAATGATACAAATGTGCAGTACTATAATAAAAAAACACCTGCAACAATAGAAAAAGAACTGGCTGTGACTTTTATGAGAGAAGTAGATTCGGTAATTTTTACTTCAAATCATATATTGGTTGCAAACTACACAGTAAAATGGTAGTTACTTCAACAACAGCGGAAATGAATTCCAGAAATAAGTTGCCTCTGTCTAAAACAAAAACGTAGTAATGAAATCTAGCTGTAAAATAAGCTATTTTTAAAATTGCTATCTTTTAAAGTAACAAGCTACAAGTCTAAATCTTGTTGTAAATAGTTAATTTATTTTTAAAAGAGTCTTTCAATTTTGAAACTTTTCTGATAAAATGGCGTCATTGTAGCCTTGAAACGGCTGTTTGTAGTTATACCTTGATGATTTGATCTTAATGATTTCTCAACTTTTATACTTTCAACAACGGAACACAAAAATTTATTTCTAAGCAAATATGTAAAAATCTCTCACACACTTAAGATTTTTTTAAATTTTTTTTTTAACTTCTGCCGTAAATCAGAGCACAAACCACATCTAAATTTCAAATATCTGCATCAAGGAATACATTCTTTATAGACCTGCAAACAAACTAAGCTGTTCAGCTCGCATCTTTGCAATTAGACTTCATGAAATATTCATTGCTCTTTCATGAAGTCTGAAAATTATAGTGGACACGTGTAGAAAGTTGTTATTGATTTTCGCAATGAATAATAATGACCTCTAGATGGTTTTCAGAGTAAAACCTCTATTTTTGTTCCTGCATTTAATTATCCACAATCCTGTTGCTTTCTGGTTTCATTGGTTAAAGATTATTGAAGTTAATGTGACTTAATGATAAAAATGAGTAGATAAAAAAGTAAACAATGTAATGTTTTTAAGGAAATATCGTATTAAGCTTACGTGAAGTGGCAACATAAAAATAAATTATGCAAGACAAGAGTAAAGATGCACTGTTAAAAATTTTCCGGAAAATTTACGATAATTGTTACTGGCATCTATGTTGCCAGTAACTATTGCCGTAAAAATCAAATGTTACTGTAAAATTTTACGGTTTCCTCGGGAGGCCACAGCAACTAATTGGAGCTGGGATCGCTAATTTCTCCGGTATAAATTACCGTAAAAATCAGCGATACTGTAAGTCCACCATTTTACAGTAACAATTACCAGAAAATCTTCCTGAATTTTTGACAGTGTGGTGACAAAGAATTCGACATTTTGAGTTTTAAGCGCTTTTTTTCTTCATATTGGTGAGCGCTCGAAACAGAAACATCGAGGCGTAATGCAAACAAACATGCACTTTAACTAATATATTCAGACATATACAAAAACAACAGACAAATGTTGCTTTGTATACTGTTTATTGTAATATATTTCGTAATAATCCCCCCTTTTTTATTCATTACGTAACGTTTTTAACTTAACTTTGGGATTTGGTGCATTTTACAAAAAACAAAATAAAGAAAGCTATTTTCACACTTCGTCGCTGCATGTAAGTTTCAAACATTCAAATGAAATGTCATTCAAAACTTTGAAGTACAATAAAATACAAGCGATTGAAACGCTGTGCTTTGTCGCGAAAAACGACACTAGAACCCTATGCCGATATTAACAGAAACTAGAACCGTTTCCCTATCGGCTGCTTAAAAGACATGCCAAGATCTGCTCTTTTTGACATGGAGATTTTTTAGATTTACGCCACCGCGTTTCCGTTTACATATTGCTGTTTTTGTTTCTATTTATTCTCCTGCTTGATATCTTAGCTAAATTTTGCAACTCAATATCTTTTTCTTCTTGAACAACGCATCTTTTTCGCTTCAAAATACAAAGATTGTAAAGGAAGTAAATAATATAGGAAGAATGTAAAGAATTAATACTTTTTGAAAGACTCGACTTTAAAATGGGAATGCTTAGAGTACAAGCGTTTCCAGTGCATTCTTATATCGTCGGCTCAGAGCAACAGTAAGACATCTAATCCCAGTAATAACACTAACAATTCTACTGTTGCTTTGAGGTGACGATATCAAACCTTAAGTAAAACAAGTTTAGGGTTGCTATTTTGGTTGCCAACATGAATCTGATTTTCATTTAAACCATCACTTTGGCTAACTTCAGTGGAACTAGATTGCTATTAATCTCTCTTTTGTTGACGAAATTGTTTTTGTACAACTCACTAAAAAGAATGCACATGCACGTACTAACAAAGACTACTTTTAACTCTACTTTTCTCGTGGCTACCGGAGAAAATACTGACTCTACTGGTATACTTCCTTTACGGCAGCGTTTCTTAATTTGTTTTATGAATGGAACCCTTTTGAATGTCCACTTTCTTCGTGGAACCCCTGTGTTATCCTCATAAGTATAGTTTTCATGCAACATACTATGAATGGTTTTTTTTTTTTTGAAAAAAAAACAGAAATTTGTTTAAAAAAACATTTTTTGACTTAAAACACTAATTTAAGATATAACTCAAATTTCTCTGAATACTTTCTACAACTGGTTTCAAAGAACATTTTAAAAATTTTATTCAAATGATCGAGTAATTCCTATTCTACTATGACAGATACATCCTAAAAAACCGGTTTTCTGGAAAAAAGTTGCATTCATCAGGTTCAGCACTATGTCTACGGTGATAATTAGGTTTTGTTGACAAATAAGTGGAAAACATAAATTTAGTTGCAAGTAGTTAAATCGCCAACAAGGAATTTCGTGACAATTGAGGACAGTCATCTTTAAAATTGCACTAGAATTTCGCTGGATGGTATTATTTTTTATTTCTGGTGCAAGGAAGGATCATTTGCCATTTCAATAAAAGAGTCGTTTTATAAAGTTAACTGTCGTTGTTAAATTCAAAACGTTAAATTGACACCAAAATGGCCTTTTATTCCACGATTGATATTTTCCCAGCGGAAAGTAGGGGAATATGGGGCAAAGTGAAATAGCAGGGCAAAGTGAAATGGTGAAATATTTACTCAGCTTTTTGCCCCACCCTATCTGGTGTTATTTTAACTATGTAGTCTCATATGTAGTCTACTCCAGTCAGGAAAAAAATACCGCCGAAGATTAAAGCATTTGATAATAGAGGCAATTTTAAGAAATTGATACTTATAGTGTAATAGTTTGTTGTAAGTCAAAAACTATTTTTGTTAATATAAAATGGTAAAGTTCTTGTTATTAACATTTTAAATATTAATTGAGACCTTCTAATAATCAATGCAGCAAAAATTTTGTTAATATTGAACTTATTTGTGTTTTAACTACATTGTACAATTAGTGAAGTACATACGGAGCAAAGGGGATGGGGCAAAGTGAAATAGTTTGTTTCATTTACTCACTCAATCATTTAATATAAATCACTAAAGTTTTCATGTATTAATTAATTCATTTACGTTCCTTCATTTAGTAATTCACTTATTTATTCATTCATTCGCTCATTTCTTATTTATTCATTTTTTGAATTGCTCATTTATTTTTCTTCATATATTAATTAATTTATTCATTTAATTGTTCATTTTTTGTTTCATTATATTTTCATTTATTCATTCAACCTTTCCTTAACCGATGCTTTTGATCAAAAATATGCTTTGTGATCAAATAGACAGTATTTCATTTAGAAAAATATTTTATTCTTCATTTTTCCAAATAGAAAAAAAAGTGAAAATTTTCCACTTTTTTTTTTTTTTTAAATTCAAATTTACTGCCAAAAAAAATGCTGTTTCAACGCAAGTTTTATTATAAAATACAATGTTCCTTCTTAATGTACTGCAGGTTTTCAAAACAAATTTCTGATTTGTGATTTTGAAAAATCTTGGTCATCTAACCATTTCACTTTGCCCCACATTCCCCTACTTTTTGACACTTAACTCAAACCTAATTTTTAGGTGACTAATTTGACCAGTTCGTAAAAAAAACAAGTTTCGGGGATCCCTTGAGTGATCTGGGGTTCCGCGGAACAACATTTGAGGAAACGCTGCTCTACGGATACAACTAGAGTCACTGTAAAATAGAAGCCCTCTCATCTCCGCCATTTCGATGCCAGAAAACACAAGCAAGCTCTGATATTGTCAGTTATCGCTTTTTAAGTACTTTTCTTTCTGTGTCACGCATTATTCAATGTAAATAGGGGAGAACAGGGCGTGGGGGCAGCTGTATTTACCTATCAAAAAAATGTTAAAATATATTTTTAGATCAGCAAGAGTCTACAGCTTCTACATACACTGGGCAAACTACAGATAGTTTTTTTGCAGTTTATTTCGGCTTAATGCAGCTGTCCCACTCTTCCCTGTTCAAACCAATTAGTGAGACATGAAACTTGATGAAATATTAATGCTGGCAAGCAAATATAGATGACTTGGAAGTGGATAATAAATTAACTCGGGTCATAAGAGCCTTAATTACGTTCGGAGTGTAATTCTATCCAAATGTGCCGGAGTAACATTAAACAAAAGTGATCAAACTGCATTCTATGCAAACTTTATGAACTGAGGAACCTGTAAAGAAATTATCTGAACGCGCAGCAGATCATATTGTTATCGATAATTCAAAATTGTTGCCTCTACTCTACATTAAAAAAAATGCTTTTAAAATGTCTCATTTAAGATTTCATTAAAGACTTTTTTTTATGTTGTTACTTTTAAAAAATTGTAATGAGAAGAAGAATTCAAATTAATAAAATACTATCTATTTAACTGTGGCATTGCGAAAACTAGAGGATATAGTAGAAAATACAATGGAACTTCCAGTATAAGTTTTTTTTTTCCTTAAAGGTTTTGATTTCATATTTCATAACAGTGCTCTCATTTTTTGGCTGTATATTGTAATGAAACTTTATTGCAATATTATTGAAATAAATTTGTAATAATTATAATTGTAATAAAACTTTATTGACAATGAACTGTTCTTAAATAAAAACAGTACATTGTCAGTAAAGTTTTATTCAAAAGGTCGTAGCTTAATAAAGTTTTTTCATTTAATATAAAGTAACATGAACATAAAAAAGTTTTCAACTTGTAAATTTAACTTATGTCAGTAATACATTTGAGCTTTGGGAAGGAGAAAACAAATTTGAGAACACGACATAAATCTAGATCTTCGAAAAGCTTTTACTGGGATTGGTGTGAACATCTAATTACGTCATAGTGGTTTTGGAGTACATTTAGAACTTTAGTTCCTGGGTAAGCGTCAGCTCGAGACTTATTTTTTTCTCCACTAGTTCTACTTTTTCGTATAAAAGTAGCTAATATATGAAGAAATAAAAAGAATACTTTTGTCCTGAAAAGTTAAAAACACAATATCCTCATGTTAAATCGCACAATTTTTCTGAGAACTACATACACGTGTATCGTAATTACAATGAACCTCTATTTCAATGCATAAGAGGTGAGCTTATGGAGGAAAAGATATCTGACAAAAGGCACTGTTGGATATACGCAAAGTTTTCTGCAAATGTGTGCTATTTAACGTTATAATATTTCTTTTAGCAAGTATATGGTAGCTATTTTTGCAATTTTCTTGTGCTGGCAATTTTGTAAAGAAGATGTAGCTAATTCAGTTCCTTATATTGGTTCACACTCTTCCTATATATATATATATATATATATATATATATATATATATATATATATATATATATATATATATATATATATATATATATATATATATATATATATATATGACTTGTTCAATTTTATAATGCTCTTTATTCATCTACGCAAGTTCAAATGGATTTTTTAAAATCATAGTAGATGACACTTGAGTTAATTTTCAAATAGGAGAAGGTTGCCGGCAATGAACCACATAACACTGTTGACCTTTTTTAGGAAGTAGTTCAGACTTAAACTTTATATTGACGACAGGAAAAATTACTCAGTATATTTATCCTTTAGTAAAAATGCTCGCTTTTATGTTAACTGTATTCAATGAAGAATAAAAATTAAAAGGAAATGTTTTAGCATGTGGTCCATTCTTGGGAACCAGTTGCTATGGATGGACCATTGAGTTTCCATCAATGGACCACATTCTCAAATGAGAAAATTAAACCTTGAAGTATAAATAGTTATTTACAGAAGTTAAACAAACACTATAAATAACAATAAGTTATTCAAAAAGAGAAAATTGGTTTCTTAAAATTATTTTTTATCACAGGAAAAACATAAAAACCTCTCAGGACTCACACAACACAGCTCTTTTCACCACACCTCGCTCACCACTTGATATTTACTAATATGTGACTTACTCTTTTTAGCTAAAATTTCATGGGGCCCCTTTTGAACGATTTGGAGTTCTGTTTCATCTAAATTCAAAAACTTTGATCCACAAAGATTTTACTTGACGACAAGGATTTAGTTATAGCACATTGCATGCCCTCAGTTATTCACAAGATTTATTTCACTTATTTCGGTATTTTTCTCGAACAACTAATGTACTTGAAACTGTACTTACTATTACAAATACTGAATCGACAACACAAGTTTTTAAGTTGAAAATATAAAAACTGAGGGGGTTTCCATAACTTATTTAAAAAATATTTTTTCAGCATTATCACACTTATTTAAAAATATTGATCAATCATTAAAGATAATTTAAATGAAACTTTAATATTATTTGTAAGATTCCATGAATGAACCACTTTGCTTGCTGGTTTATTCATAGAAACCCCTAGCTGTTCAATGATAGCAACTGCGTCATTTTGAATGTTCTCATAGTTGGTATTGCTGTGACGAGTCATGATGAAACTTGAAGTATGAGGAATTGTACTTGAAAAAGCATTTTTTCAAGTGAATGCTCCCATTTAGTTGTTCAGTAATATTCAAAGCATGTAAAAACAAAATGTAAATGTCAATCATTAGTAAGTAAACAGTAGAAATATTATTTGGACGCTTAATAATATGATGAATTGATTCAAGTTCCTTGACGATTCTGCATTGGACTGTTTTGAGACAAAAGAAGACACAAAAACTGATTTTGTGCCTGAGAAAGCTCAGGAGGGGAAAATATCTTTGCGGTCTAGTTATGAAACCGGTTTATTGACAGCAACCTTGCCCTCTTAATTCATTAATTAACTCTAATTAATCAATTTTAGTTTTATATTCTACCCATACGTAACTTAAAACTAACGAAAATATTTTTCGTTTTTGATCTAAGTGAAAGTGAATTTCTTTATATTACTTGTTTTAACTACAAAATGTTTGATGCATTACGTAAGCTTCAAATTATCAAATATAAAACTCTTTAACTTTCTGAAATAGCAATCAAACTTGTAGACATGTGTTTCTGGTTACAAAGAGCACCTTTTTCAGTCCGAAGAAATGAGTCTATAGATGAGAAGATATCTGACAAAAAAGCATTATTTTAACCCCGTAGTTTTCTTTTATGAGACTATGCACAGATAATGTAGCATAATTCTCACATCTTCACCGATAACAGAACTAAAAAGTATGTCGCCAGAAGCTTGTTTTTTACAGTAAATGTATAAATAAATGATGTTACACCTTATAATAAATTAAACCAGTGAAAACGAAAGTATCCTAATAATGAAGAACGTAAAAAGGGAAAAAGCAATTTATTACCTAATTCAACGATAGATTCATTAACAAGGGTCCTTTCCCCAAGTAGTGACCGTCATCCCTTTTCGTGCTGCGTTATATCAAACCATGTGACATGACGTCACTACAAAAAGTGGCACTTTATCATACAGATGGTTGCGTTTCCATTATAAAGAAAAGTCAGGAACACTAGTCTGCAATTTGAACTTTTTGTGTGTTGCCTGAAGGAAAAAAATGTGCGCAATTTAAACTTTTTGTTTGTTGCCTGAAGAAAAAAAATGTGATTTATTGCTGTTGTGCTGAATTCGAATTTTCCATCCGTTTACGTCGATCCCGTAGGTGTTATAAGGTCCCTTACTAGTTTATTTATTAATTTGTTTATTGTTTCAATATCTTTTCATTGATTCATTCTTTCTTTATTTTCTCGTTTTTTTTATCCAAAAAAAAAGTATTTAATTATCAAATAAAAAACAAATTACTAAAAAATATATTTTATTTTTCATTTTACACTAGGCAAAAACAAAGTAAAAATTTTCCACTTTTTTTGAAGGTTCAAATTTACTGCTAAAAGTACAAAATAATTTTTCAATGCAATTTTTATACATTTTTCTTTCTTTATGTACTGTAATTTTCAAATTAAATTTCTAAATTGTTCATTTCGAAAAAGGTAAATTATCTTAACTATTTCACTTTGCCCCCCAATCCCCTACTAGTTTTACATTGTTTTAAGTTTTTTTTTCCTAATACGTTACTCAAATTCGCTTATGAAATAGACTTCGAATTTAATGTTGCGTGATTTAAGAAAATATCACGTGACTGAACTCTTTTTGAAACCAAATATTTATCTTTAACAGGCTGACAATTTTTCTTAATACCTCTATTCAACAAGGGATTAAACTTAAACTCTACAAAAAACATTTGCTTCAACTTATCTCTTCATTTTACCATTTTACGTTTTCCACTGCTTTTTTTTTCCATCTTCGTGCGAAGTTTACTTCAACCGCACAATATCCTCAAACCTTAAAAATGCATTGACATAAATCTCGAAACTTTCGAAATTACTTCTCCGTAATACCCTTTTCAAAGATAATTTTTTTTCAACTACCTCCGTAATTGCCTTTACACACTCAATCCTTAATTGCACCGTTTTTTAATACGATTTCGGATTTTTCACGGCAAACCGGAGAAAGAGTGAAATGCGTTTAGATGACGGTTAAAAAAAAAAGAGGAGTCTAAAGAAAGAGTAAAATTTTTATTAGATTCTCCGAACTTGCGTTGAGCTTTCTCACCTTTTAGGTGGAATATTAATGAGGTTAATTATTCCGGTGCACGACTTCAGAAGAAGAAAGAAATCGAGCACCGAAAAGAGAAGTTCAGGGACATTATTTTGAAAGCAAAACATCTAGCTGGAGCTTTCGCAGAGAAATTGCTTTACTCTTGTGATCGATCTATTTATAAAATAACACTCCGCAAAACTCATTTTCTTTCCCACGCGTTTCTGTAGTTTCTGAAGCTATTTATAAAGTTGGGATGCAAGAAGGGGGAAGGGGAGTGTAGATGGATGTATATGATCTGTTTCATGCTAAATTTGGCGAGTTTTGTTGGCGATTTGAATGCACTTATGATGTATAGCACAATTCATACTGTGGCTCCCAAACGTGTTCGTACACTTGCGATTTTCAATGAAATACACCCCTATCCATTGGTTAAAGTTAATATTTTGGAATGGATATTCAATTATAAGATCTTTGATCTATTTTCTACAAATCTACATGAACATTTTTAATACATAGTATTACTTGATTTTTAAGAAATAAATAATCAAAAAGTGTCAAAAACTTTATCTCACAAAAGTCTTCGTACACTTTGAAAAAATATCAAAAAAATAGTAAATAATAACTTTTTAGTAAGTTATTATTTATTAGAGTATCATGCAGTATAGACAACAGCTTTTAAACGTCAGGGAATAGATTTCATTGCTTTTCTCTTTTTTTTTTTTTTTTTTTGTGTAATTTCTGAGTAAGAGTCCAATTGCCCTTCGAGTCTTACTGTTTCTAGTTCACTTTTCGTTTCAATGCTGTATTTTCGTAATCTAGCCCCCAGATTTCTCTAAGTGTGTTATATTACGTTTAAATCTAGCGATTGAGGAGATATTTCTAAGCTTAAGGACAATTTCTGAGGCACCACAAGCAAACGTTGAATACTTTGTGCTTCTTATCGTATTCTTGGTAAAAAACAAAGTTGTTTAACCGTTTAACCGCCGAACTATTGACGGATGATCAAATTTGAGTAATTTTTTGAAATTATGTCTTTTTATGTCTAGTAAATACAGAAATAAAATAAAATTTCCAGAAAAAAATTTTTTACTATGATTTTCAGTGTGTTCCATTTTTGGAACATTGGCGTTTTGCATGAAGTTTTTTTTTTCAGAGAATTTTTTTTAAACTAAGAGGTTTTGAATGCGGTTTTTATCTTAGCATACTTTATTGCGGAAAAAATAATATTTTAAATTGCATTTGTGTACATATCAGAATTCAGAAAATCCAATACTGAAATATCTAATGCCCATCATATGAAAGGAAGCGTTGCTGGTGAAGTCGTTTGTCGCAATGGAAACATTTCTTAGTCGTATTTTTTTTTGCACACCGCGCAACGTCCTTGGGATGCAGATACAATATAATGTCCGTCAGACATTCTTGACCGTTTATGTAAATGACAACGAGGCCCTGGAGGACTTTCCACTCGTACTTTTCTTCTTAGGAGGTGAGTTGTTATTTCTCTTCGGAACTCTAAATGCTTCATCTTGACTTCGTGTAAATCACAATGAAGTAACCAACTAGCTACAACTGAAATATTCAGCGCATTACTAAAAAGATTCCACCACCATTTTTTACTCCTCAAATGAGGTCTGTAGCTCCCTAAAAGTTTATCCAAGACGTCCACACCCCCCATTCCTTCATTGTATCTCTTGATAAGATGAGGTTGTGGCACATCTATCTTGCATTTCTGCGCATTTGAGTAACATTTTACAGATGCAAGTGTCTCATGTGTATAACAATTAGATGCTACTGTAACCACTGCATTATCTTTCCAGCTGCACATGTACACTGATCCATCAGATCGATAGTCAAAATTTCCGCGATCTTCTTTAGAAAGGGCTTTTTTGGATTTCCGTGGACAATGGCCAGTTCGGTTTTCACGAATTGTTCCTGTTGCTCGTACACTTTTTTTTTTTTGATAGCTGAGAAATTAAGTCATATGATGTAAAAAAGTTATCAAAGTATACTTCATGCTTAGACGTGTCAGTCAAAACTGATAATAGATCATTTATAACTCTGGATCCTAATTGCAGATCAGGGGATAATTCTTTTTTGCCTAAATAAATCTCCATGGAATATGGGTATCCACTTGAAGAGCACAGCATCCAAATTTTGAAGCCGAATCTTATTGGTTTTCATCTAATAAACATTTTACATGAATGTCGACCGTAGTAGGGAACCATAGATTCATCTATGCTTAATTTTTCATGAAATACACCAAATTGTTGAGGGTTTTTACACAATTCTTTGTAAATAAGGAAAACTTTTCTTAGTTTGTCATTTTGTTTTAATTCATGGTTGTCCATCAAATGAAAGTTGTTTTTTATTTTTCGAAAACGATTTTGAGGCATAACTCTTAGTACAATTGGCACAGATGTATCTTCTGCACTGCTCCAATACATATCTTCAGAAGGAACAGAATGGTACCCACTCAATAGCAACAAACCAAAAAATTGTAGGATTTCATCTCTGTCAACATCTATTCTTCCTCAGTGATATTGCCTAGTTCATCAGGGGGTAATTGGCATATATCTACATCTGACAAATCCGAATCTGACAATGTCTCTAAATAAGCCACAGCTTGTTCTACAGTAAGAAATCTTGTAGACATTTTTTAACATTTATGAACAGTTGGTATACGTCAAACAGAATTTCGTTTCGCCCGAAAACAAAGCTAGCGAATTATTGAACTGCATTTAAAATATGAAGAATAAAACTCTCACTAATATTATTTTTTATTATTACGTGACAATGCAGCTGTCCGAGCAGGTGTGGATTCGGAGCCATATAGTCCGTCAAACAGAAGACTGTTATTATTTTCTTTGCTAACGAAACATCATATCCTTTCAAAATATAAACTTACTTGGTTTTGCCAACATCTACGTCAGAGTACATTCAAAATGAGAAGAAAAAAGAAACATATATTACGAAAAATGAAATTTCCCCTTGGTAGTCGAACGATTTACTTCTTGGAAATTTGACTCCCTAAAAGCGCCAATGTTCCAAAATTGGAACATGCTATTTTGAAGGGGTACACCTTTCGGAAATATCATTGTACATTTCTACAAGCATTTTAAAATCATACATTGAAGTATTTTTCACAACTATAATAAATATCATCACATTTTCTGAAAAAACCAATTTTTGGTAAATTTTATAAGAAAAAGTTGCAAAAAGCTAAAAAAACACTCATCTTTGAAAAATCGCAATAAATAATTGAAAACATATAAACAATCAAGCAGGAAATCAAAAAATACTTTGAAATGAGACTAAACTGTGTTAAAAAAAAACTTGTTTATTTTAACGTTATTTCTTGGGAAAATTTTCACTTAAATATGATGTTCCATTTTTGGAACATTGGCGGGTAAACGGTTAAAAAAAACCAACAAATTTTGGGCTAGTAGTTTAAAATTGTTTTTTAAAATATTTAAATGAACAGCATGATTTATCATTTCCTCAAAAAGTTCCAAACTACCAAGTCTTAATGCTGATATGCACCCTCACACAAAAACACCTTCACCGTCCTGATTAACTGATCCAACTAAGTTCTTAAGATTAAATTCCTCATTTTTTCGTCTATTTACAATTATACAACTGTTTGACCAAAAATGTTGAATTTATTTTCATCTCCAAGTAAGACGTTATTCTAAAACGTTTTGAGCTTCTTTTTCATTGATTTTGTGACGGAAAGCGTAAGCTTTCTGTTTTTCTCACGAACAAAAGAACATTTCTGCGGGATGAGGTCCCATCTAATCTAGCTAATCAGAGAACTTTACGAACAATTTTGGGTAAGATTAACCGTAAATTTTTTCATTAAGTTCCACAGAAACTTTTGCAGCACTCAAATGTGTATTTTTCATAATTTTTTTAACTACAAATCGCCGATCACTCTTTGTTAACTTTGCCAGTTGGCCTTTTCTTACCTTGTTTTCGATCCGATTCTTTTCTTTAAAGCATTTTATCAAGCACTTTACTATAGAACGATATAAATTAACTAATTTAGAGACATTTCAAACCAATTTACCGCTACTCTGAGGAAAACAAATCAAATTTCGAATGGTGTTCGTTGTTTTTTTTACGAATACCAGCCATTTAAAAATAATAAGCAGAATATTAGGGAATAAATAAACAAAAAATTAAAGCGAAATGACTTGACAGTGTCAACACAATGCAAAAATAATAATAAAAAAAAGACAGGTGATATAATTTCAATCATGAATTTATTCGAAAATATTGCAGTGTACGATGATTTTTGTGACGTATTATTTCTGTCTCTTCGCTTTTTGACAAATTTCAAAAATAAAATCAGGCAATATTTTGAAACACTACTGGGTTTTATTCAGAATGGCATAGGAATGATGTGAAAAAAAATTGGATTTCATATTCGAATTCATTTTCGCGTTATTTTGGTTTTACTACATTATTTCAAGGTGTACGAACACTTTTGGGAGCCACTGTATATAAGCAAGACTTATTTTTCGTTTGCATTATTAGTGTATGTTTTTTCAGTTTAATTTATTACTACTAAGTCGCCCGTCAGGGTATGACGGGTGGAAATTGCTTCTACATTTTCACGAAGGAATTGCCTGTTCGGTGATTTTTTGATTGTAAAAATTTTAATCCTTACTGCAGTGGACTAACCCTCAACTCCTAAGGATAGTGTTAATCTTTGACCATTGATTCGTTTCTTCATTCTCCTAAAATGACAGTCTTACTAGTAAAACAGTTAAGTTACCGGATCCAGTTCAGCCTCGTCAAAATAAAGCATTTCCTTTCATGTCAAACATTACCCAAAAATATTATCAAATTATCATGCCGTGGTGCGAGTTTCATTGTTGATGACGTCAGGAGCGTTACTCGATCATTCGCTATTATATATATGAGGATTTACCTAAAGTTAAATTTTTAGTCATTTTTCAACATTTTTGATTGTATGGAGTGATATTGGTAGAATGACAAACTAACCCCTTCATTTTATATAAATGCTGTTGAGACTATGCCACTTGGGAGCTCTAAGCCCCTTTCCAATTTCAAATAGTACTTTTTTTCCCAATACTTGGAATACATTTTTTTCCTTAAAAAAATGTTAAAACTTAAAATTCCGAAAATGAACGAATTAATTATTGTGACAGTATTTCAGCTTGCTAAGAACTAATGTACCACTAATTCATACCGTCATGAAAATGTTTAGCCACTAATTGAAAAACGTATATATATAAAGTTTTAAACCACTGTCATTTTCTAGGACTCGCCATATTATTTCAATAATTAACACCTTGTCGCAAAACATTAAATCCTGAAGTTTGCTAGAAACTTTGCATAAAGTTAATGCATATGCCCGTCCTATTTTTCATTAAACAGGTAAGTTTTAGTTTCTGCACAAACTGATTTTTACGTTTCCTCCTTATTTCGTAAATCTTGTAATCAATGAATTACAAATTATGTACAGTAGATCCTCTTTAATCCGAACTAGGACCGAGAGGGGGGGGGGGGTTCGGAAAATGAAATTGTTCGGATTACAGAACATATATTTTTTACATAGCTTGTTTATAACAACATCTAGTACGTGATGAAAATGTATCACAAGTGTTACAGAAAAGAGGGAAATGCTTTTCAGTGTTAAAATAATATTCTTCATTTGATTAATAGTAAACGTAAACTATGAACAGTATAACGGTAGAAAATAATTTATATCAATAAAAATTAAATTCAGCACAGTACTGTAATACTGTGCAGAATGTAATTAGTCAATGTGTTAAAATTTTAAAATATCATTCGTTTTCTTCTGAACCAAAGATAAGTTTACGTTTTTTTGGCTGATAACTCTCAAAGTTGTGCACATGTATTTTATCTTAGTGGCGTTTGAATTAGTGGATGTTCGGATACGGGGGTTTAGATTAAAGGTGACACACGTTGAACTGATTTTTGGAGCACGATCATCAGTATGAACTAGTTATTGTAAAAGTTTCGGATTTAGTTGAATATCAATTGTGCTTTAGATGTAGATTTAGTTTTCATGATATTAATTTAGTTTTCTACTATACAACTTCTGTATGAGTTTTTTTACGCCTCAAATAGTAGAAAACGAACCAAAATCATTTAACACACCCAAAGATTATTTAATTTAGCCTTTAAAACCTAGAGTACTCATATTGCATTGACTTCTAAGCTTGAGTGTACGTGTTCTAAATGACGCCAAGTAGGGTTGATGTATTCATAAATGATCGCCAAAGCAAAAAAAATGTATCATATATTGCAGTTACGTCTAAAAAAAACTAATGTTTGGGTTGAAAACAAGTCCATTAAAGGAAATGCGATGAAATGATGCAAATCATGAAGGTAACATTTTATCCATCGATCGAAAAGCTTTTTTTTTTTTACCTTCCCTTTCTTTGTTGGCGAATTTTATTTGAAGTTCGTTTGATGATCTATTGTTGCTTTGAAAGGGGATTTTTTGCTGTGAATTTAGTAGTTGGATGAAAAAAGGGAATCATAAAGTTTATCTTTAAAATTTACTTTCAAAATATTTAAAATTTCCAGGAAAGTTTCTTTACTTCTTATTAGGAATTGGAAAAAATCGAAATTCATTTATCATAAAACGTATACTGTAGATGTCTCTTTCTTAATGAAATTTCGCTGACGCATGGCAATATTTTATTCTTTCTGCTTCGGGCATTCTTTTCGTTTTTAGTCGTGAAAATTTCGAAATATGTTTTCTTCTACTTGAGATAGAGCAAAGGTTGCATTTAAAATTACTTTTGCTTTCAATACTTTCTAGGGTTTTATTCATTTATTTACTTAGTGTTCCTTGATTGCTCATTCACCTTTATTTTATCTTTATATTTATTTCTCAAAAAATATCGATTTTTTTTTCTTTTCTTTCTTTTTCTTTGTACCTTGAGCTCTAATTTCTGTTATGAACACCTTTACATAGTGAAATACATGAATTTCGCTTTATCTATATTCAAATCAAATCGCCAATTTTGTACCTCAGACTAACATAAGTCATTTTAACGTAAATCACATTACTAGTACGTTGTAAGAGAGCATAAAAATGTTTGATGCACAAAAAGTTTAGAACTCGTGCTCTTATAACACTGGCAAATAATTATAAAGTTTCTTTTTTAATGAGATTACGTTGTTAAGTATCAATGCGGAAATATATTTTACATACAATGCAGTAATAACCTAATTACCATGTTGGCAGAGCAACGATCTGAAAAAATTATGTCTGATTTTAAATCTTTGCTTTAAAAACTGCCATTTGTTTTTCCGATACATCAGTATTTATTTCAACGAAACTGCAAAGATTTCAACGCAAAATGTAATTTCATTTATTTTTATTTTTTCGTAAGTAGTAGAGAAGGTAGATTAAACATTAAATAAAATGTATATAAATTGATTTACAGGGTGTTTCTGAACTCTTGAGCAAAATTTTAAGGCGTGTAAGAGGGGATGATCAGAAGCAAGAATCATAGACGAGGGGTTTTTTTTTTTTTTGTTTTTTTTTTCAAGGTCCGATCGATCGCGAAATGAAGACCACAAAGACAATGGAAACTATTTTGTTTTGAATATGTACATACACCTTCTAACTACTTCTGGACATAGTCGTCCATTTGGTTAAGACATTGGTCGTAGCGTGGTACCAATTTTTCGATACCCTCGTCACAGAAGGCAGCCGCCTAAGCTTTCAGCCAATTCTGTACGCTGATCTGCAACTCGGCGTCGGAATCAAACATCTGTCTTCTTAGCCAGCGTTTCATGTGACCAAAGAGATGGTACTTGGAAAACGAGCCAAATCTGGGCTGAATGGAGGATGGTCAAACACTGTCAAGCAAAACTGCTGCAAGAGATTTATGGTTAAAGTAACAGTGTATGGGCGCGCATTGTCGTGCAGAAGGACAATGCCTGATGACAACATTCCTTTACGTTTGTTCTGAGTTGCCATTTTTTTTTCAGCATTCAGAAATCGAACTACAGCACTCAATTCACACTCACGCGAGAGACGCAATTGTTCGAGGCATGTTTCCTCGTTCACTGCGTACTCCGAAATATCCACAGCGACCTGATACACTTCACATTCTTACTTGAGAGACTGCACAACAAATCTATGCACAGCGGCCAGACTTTCTGGTTTCCACGCCGCGATCGATTGGACCTTGGAAAAAAAAAATACTCCTCGTAGAAACATTGGTCGCAGTTTCATATCTGATGCACTACATATACTCAGAAGTTGATGGATGCAAAGCAGGTAAATGTTTTACACAAAGACTATTTCGTACAGAATTTTAATTTTTAGAAAGGCTTAAAGTGGTAGTTGAAACTTGCGGCCTGCAGCTGTAATGCATGCGACGCAATGACAAAGAACTCGCTTAGCAATAACGAGCCATTTCGACAAAATTTCGTCAATCGTTGCGCCTTTGTAGCGACGCATGTTTCACAACAGTTGACTGCAAATTACAACAACCGCTTTAAACATTTCCTTAAAACTAAAATATTGTATGAAATCGTCTTTGTGTAATAAACTTGTCACTTGTTTTGCATCCATCAACTTCTGGTTTTGTGCGCATGTAGTGCCGCAGATATGCAATTGTGACCAATGCTTCTATATGATTTTCGCTTCCTATCTCGTTCCCTCTATCACCCCTTAAAGTTTTGCCCAAGAGTTGAAAAACACCATGAAAAAAGATCGCAGTTAAACGTGTTTGAAAAGGAAACAATATATTTTGGACTTTCTAATCATATTTGCCATTCAATCTGTAAGTGGAATATTTTTGGCGAGTTGTAATAATAAATAAATTTTCAAAGCTCGGCTCAAAAACTTGACTAAAAATGCGTATAACAAACTGGAAAGTTACATAGAATCAAATATTAATAAATAAATATTAATTTCAAATAAATTTAAATAAAAAAGTATTTTAAAAAGTTCAAAAATTAAATTTAAAATAAAAAAGAATTAATTTAATTTACTGGTAAGAACTCATGAAAATACTTCGTGTTGGACTAAATGTTAAATTTATCGTTTTTTTAAGGGTATTCTTTTTGTTTTGACTTTTTATTCAGATATTGCTTTAATTTTTGTAGGTTCAAATTAAAGAAAAGAAGCATAAACATTTTAAAAGTCTTATAATATAAGACTAAGATAATACTTAATTTTATAACACAAAAACAAAAAAAAAAAACTAATTAAAAATTTATTTTAAAGAATTAAAATTAATTTAAATTTGAATATAAATAAATTGCTGCAATTGATTTCATTTACTAGTAAAGCGATGTAAAAAATATATTTCCCACAGGACAGTGTACCTTCTACCTTTCTTCGGGCATTTTTCCAACCATTTCTGAAGAGAATAGCAAAGATATCTCTAAATATTTTAATTCGTAAAATTTTGTATGTACAAATTGAAAATAAATTGCATAAGCATTTAAAAATTCATATATTAAAAAAATTATATGAATTCAAAACTTCAAAAACGTGACATTTTTTTTAACAAATAATACAACTTATTAGTAAAGAACTGTTTAAGTGCATATGGTACTAAACTGAAAATATAAATAATATCTCTCTCTGGGGCTTTTTATTTCATGCGAAAAATTAATAGCAGATGCTTTTTATATCCATTAATGCACTTTTTTCCTTTACGTAAACTCTGGGGAATATTTTTCCATTATGTTTACTCATTAGATTGGATTAACAACCTGAACATCTTAAAAGGTTGCGATCTTGACTGCACGTTCATTTTTTTAAAATCACTTACTAAGCCTTTTATACTTAATGACTCCCAGAAAAAGCTTCAAGAAAAGAGTGTACAGCAATTCTGCGAGAAATGCAGATTGTTTAATGACCTCGCCGATAGAAAAGTTCAGAAAATGGTATCATAAATCTTCTCTTATAAAGTAATGTTGTAAATATGTTTTGAAGAAAGGAAAAAAGCTGAAATGTGCTCTCACACTTTCAAATGTAGAGGGGAAAAAATCGTCATCAGTGTTAAAAAAATGAAATTATTTATCAATTATTTCAGTAAGAATATGTTTACTGAAAACGTCTTAAATAACATTTTCTTCTTTTTTCCATTATTCTTTTCTTCATCTTTTCTGATAGGAAACTACGGGTATTGTTATTATTACTATTTTACCCATTTTATGACGATGATTGTATTAATTATGTTGAACATTTTATCCTTGAAAAGGCTTCTAATCGAAGTTGAATCCATTGACACTAAACAGCAAATTGAAGAGTTTTTTTTTTTAAATTTTTTACCATGTTCAGAGGAACTTCTCCTAGCCGTTTCTCGTTTAACCGAACACCTTACTTGTTGAAGTACTAATTTCTCGAGTAAAAGCTTTACTTATATTCAGTAAATTACCGCCCATTAGCCACGGCTAAAGCAGAAATACATGAAATACACCGCCAGCTCAGTCATTTCCAGCCGAGGACTGCAGTTTCGCGCTTATTAGCACTCATCAGCCCGGCATAGGAAAGTGACTGAGCTGGAGATGGAAAACCTCTTAAGGAAGCCAAGAGTGCCAAACAAACTGGTAGCTAATACAGAATTAGCACAGACCAGACGAGTGACCGAACCATAGCTTCGGACTGAGCTGGCGGTGTATTTCATGTAAAACCTTTACTTATCATAAAAGTGTTTATTTGCTTATTCCAAAACAGTATTATAATTAAATTGGCGTAAAAGGAAGTCATGTGACGCACATATCAGCTCGTTTTAAAGTGAAAAAACGTCGATCGCATGCATTTGTTCTCCAAATTTCATCTCGTTATGAATGTGCGATGGTAAAAACCTAGTAAACTTTCAACTTTTCAAAGACTGGAAGGTTTAAAGTTATTTTGATTTGACGCCGAGGTTTAACTGTCAAACTTCGACTACCACAATACCTCAAGCTGACCCCTAAAATTGTCTTACAATAATAATGAAGATTTCTGCACGTCTCTATTGTAGGATTGCTGAGAAAGGATTAATGACGCTTGTTATTTAATCAGTGAGATTAAGGAGGAATTTAAGGAATTGAGGCACAGCATATAGCTACTAAACTCCAATTGAATGGTCATTGACAGCTTGTTAGCTAAGCTTGTATAAACACTTCTAAGCCCCTTTTAAGCTGACGAGGTTATCTGAAGAACAAATAATAATTTTAGGCTACCTCAGTTTCACAGCGATTGAATCAAGATGATATTTGTAATCTTTACTAATAATAAAGCTAAAGTCTGGATCTCTGGATGCCTGTTACGCGCATAGCGTCTAGACCATTCATCCGATTTTCATGAAATTTGGCACAAAATTAGTTCGTAATATAAGGGGGAGCACCTTGAAGTGATTTTTCGAAAATTCGATTTTGTTCTTTTTCTATTCCAATTGTAAGCCCATTTTACCGAGCGAATTACCACAACATGGACGAGTAAATTACAATAACATGGACGAGCAAATTATAATTAACGTGTACTAGAAATTACCATAACATGGAGAAGAAAACTAACATAGCATTATTGTAAATATACAGGCTAACCAAACGACCTTTTAATTTTCTACTACGGGCAAAGCCGTGCAGGTACCGCTAGTTTAATAAAAAATACCAAAGATGCTTTCTCAAAATTGGGTCAGAAAGGATGGATTTATGCAGAATATGGTTTACATCAGTCTCTTTTGAAGATTATTGAGAGCATTTAAGAAGCTAAAACATTACTGAAAGTAAGTTTAAAAGTTGTTTTAGGAAGACAGAATTTTAAAAGACAATTCACTCAGCCTCCTATTGATTCATTTGATGAATCAGAAGACACTTCAGGGCCATTCTAGGGAAAAGCCAACACTTTGTACGCACGTGACATTTAATATGCTTCATTAAAAAAATCTTTTGAAAAGATAATGAACAAAATATGTTGACTAAGAAATCACACATACGTTCATGATGGATCATGCAACAAAATTTTGTCCATTGCGTTTTTATAAATAATAACAATTAGTTAAATATATATCAGCTGTCAAATGCGGGCAAGATGTCCCCTAAAATTTTCCAGTAACCCTTTTTTTTAATTCTTTTCTTTTTTTTTAGGGGGGGAGGGTTTCAAATCTCTTAATATTAAAAGACTCTGCTGCATATCTACTCGTAGAAATCGCCAATTTTGCTTTCTTTCGCAGCTCAAGCAACAATTTATTAAATTGTTTCTGAAGTAGAGGAGAATCATGTTTTGTTGAAAATAAAACCGAAATTCAACGAGAGTTCCAGCGAATTCTGAATCATTGCTTTGCGTAAATATTATGAACAGAATCTTTTCTTTTTTGTAGAGACCAGACATGAAGTTTTTGAGCATTTAAGTAAAATAAGCAGAAGAAAATTCAATTATATTTCAAAACTATAATTATAAACTATTTTAGTGCGACATAAAGACGTAAGTCATTTTTTGATGATTTTACTGACAATTAAATGGTTCTAATATGCTTAAAAGTAGTGGGTTTATTCAAGATCTCAAATGCAAAAATTGCGAACGGCCTTAATGACTTAGAAACCTCAAGGAAGACCCCAAAAATGCACATGAAACAGATTAATATGCTGAGTTCAGTTGTAATTAGAAACTTCTGCAATAGTTTTTCGCTCATCTCTCTACGCTGTGAAACCAGCTCCTTAGAAAAATTATAACCAACACTGAAAACAATACAGCAGTGGGTAGGTAAAGCGCACTATCTGCAGAAATGAGCCTATTGAGGTGTTTGAAGAAATGTGCTTTGGATTCCATGCTAACAATAAAGAATTTAAATTTGACTTTTTTTTATGTCGTGCGTTGTTTTCAGCGAAAACCAAATAAGCAAGCTTATACAATAAAACTGAAGTATTGAGTTAGCACAAAAGAATGTCCCGATTTTGAAAGTTTATATTTCATAAACTTAGCACTATAAATGATGCATAAAAATAAAGATAAACTGTGATTTTTTTTTCCTCACAAATGTTCGATGTGGACGCCTTTCATAACGCGACACCAATCTATAACATACATTTTGGAGTGTTTCAGTCTCAATTTTCGCTACACATATCCGATCTTTCAGTACTTGCAATAATACAATTACAAATACAAATGTGACGACCAGCAACAGGCTCTGGGCCCAGCTAGGCTGGTCCTAGTCAATTAATTAGTCCCCAATGAAGATCAATGGCCCTCTTAAAGCTATCCACTCCCTTGCTCATTACTGCCTCTTCCGGTAAGCTATTCCAAGTGCCCACGACCCTGCTAAAGTAGTAGTTTTTCCTGATTTCCAAGTTAGCCTGAGATTTAAATAGCTTAAAACAATGACCCCTTGTCCTGCTTTCCCCGCAAAAATTTAATCCATTTACATCTTTCATTTTGATAAATTTAAATAACTGAATCATGTCCCCTCTGACTCTCCTTTGCTCCAGGCTATACATGTTAAGCCTATTAAGTCTGGTATCATAATCTAAATCTGAGAGTCCCTTTAGTAATTTAGTTACCCTTCTTTGAACCCTTTCCAATACAAAAATATCTTTCTTCAGATAAGGCGACCAAAACTGAACAGCATACTCCAAATGAGGTCTTACTAAACTCCTATATAAAGGCAGAAGAACTTTCTTAGATCTATTGATGAACCCAAGCGTTTTGTTGGCTTTGTTACTAGCAATACTGCAATGTTGACTAAACTTGAAGTCCTGATTTATAAAGACACCCAGATCCATAACATTTTCTGCCTGAATTATGACTGAACCCTGTAAACGATAACTCATACGCTTATTTCGATGACCTAAGTGTAGCACTTGACATTTCCCTACATTAACTGCCATACCCCATTTATCTGCCCACTTAGTAATATGATCTAAATCCTCTTGTAGCTGTTTTACTTGTTCTTCATTTTCGACAATCCCCATAACTTTTACATCGTCAAAATGTTGTCATCGTTTTACATCGTCAATGTTGTAGGCGATAGTGGTGTATAAAGTCTTTGACGAAAATCATTAAAAAAATAATTAGAAAAGAAACGCATGGAGTTAGATTTGTAGGTCTGGCCGGCCAACGCACAAAGAGTAAATCATCATCACCAGCACGGCCAATCCCTTTTGTGGAACGTCAGTGGCGCAGCAAAATGAGGGTGTTTGAATGTAAAAACAACCCCCAGATGTCTTGATTTTAACTCTGTTGCCAATCTTAATACAGTACTTAATATACGAGTAAGGATTGTTGCGACAAAAAACACTCAAAAAAACTTTGATAGTTTATCTTTATTTTTATGTGTTATTCTGTAGTGGTAAGTGTAACAGTTCATGAAATATAAATTTTTAAAACTGGGACATTCTTTTATGCTAACCTTGTGTAATAGATGACAAAAATGCAAAAAAAAAAAAAAAAAAAAAGAAAGAAAGAAAAAATGCCAAAGGAAAAATTTGCAGTTGTTGCGCTTTACGTTCCCACAGCAGAATAGTGGTTTTAAACTAACATTTTTTCTTAAATTTAACTGATGATTAAAACAAGGTTTTAGTGCGTTTTGACCAAGCATTTTGAAATGACTATCTTTAGACATATGATTGTAAGAAATAAACTTTTTCAAAGCATAATTTCCTTAAAATATTTTCCTATAACTACTACGTCATAATTGCATAAATGGATTATATAATTATTAAGAAATAACACCTACTTATTAAAAACCATGATTTTAATAACGGTGGAAAAAATATTCCAAACAAGTATTAGGATAACGGCACCAGTAACAGACAAGCTTAAGGCATCGCTCTCAGGTTAACTCTAATTTTCTGAGCCTTTTAATGTATTTAGACTTTTTAAACTATTTTTCTCTCGTGCAACTACATCTCATCTAACGTTTGGCTGCTTCTAGATCCTCTGAATTAGTTAATCATAATTTTAATTGCTCAGGTCCGACCCCCAGTAGCAGTCACCGAAAAATCTGATGAAACCCAGAAACAGATAGGATTAGTAATGGACAAAGTTCCTTTTTTCTATTCAAAATGTGAAAAGTTCTTTAGCTTTTTTATAGAATGGCCCAAATGTTTTAATTTTCTACTTGCTTAATAGTATAAGTTTAAAGTCGCGTGATTATGTATTTTGAAGTAATTAATTGAAAGTGAAATATTAGATTAATCTTTCTTTTTGTAATTAGTAAATAATCGAAATCTTACTCAAACACATGAAAAAACATATTTCTTAAAGTGAAACAAATTCATTTTAAATTCCGACACCACTTCACCACATTTTTCACTTTTTCACTCAAAACTGCTTCATTCGAAACCGTTTCCTTAATTTTCAAACCGCGAGAAATATGAAATTCATTTCCTAATGCAGGTCTCTTGAGTCATTTAATACATTCACTTATCAGGTTTCCTTTAATTAAATCTTAGCTAAAAATGCTACTAATATTTTCTTCGGAGATTTGCCTCTTAAAATAGTTGCACTCTTTCAAATTGCTTGTCAGCGGCGTTCCTTTCTGAAAATTAAATGTCTTCCTATCAAAGGCCGCAGTTGAAAGCTTGTTTAATTTTCTACTTTCTCTTTTGAGTTTAATTCTTTGCTGGAGTTTTCGATACGAAATTTCAGTGAATGCACAATTTCTTACCGAAAGCGTTTGCTAATGTTTATTTTACGCTTGGTGCTAAATCGCGAATCACCTTAAATTCTTTAGCGCACGCTGCTCCTTTTACGTAAGGAAATTAACGTTGGATTTTACTAAAAATATTTCTTTAAATGTACCGTAAATGTAGCCAGCAAGTTTAATTATTTGCTAGCGGGAAAGATGAAATGTAGAATTTGGATGAAGTGAAATATTTCTGAGTTTTAGTGGACTAATTCTCTCGAATAAGACCCATCACTGAATAATGACTGAAGTTGTTCAATGATGAGTCTTATTCGAGATACGAATAAGACCCATCATTAAATTAAAAACAAAAAAATACACAAAAAATACATAAATAAATAAATCAATATCAATACAAAAAAAGCATCAAAGAATATTGCATAAACAATACAAGAAAAAAACAATTCAAAAAAAAGAAAGAAAAAAGCAATACAAAATACAAACAAAAAAATCAATACAAAAAAGCATATCCTTCTTAATACTGAAAAAAAAAGAGAAAAAGAAACATAACCTGATGACACAACCACAGAAACGCCTTAATCAAACAAAGATTTTAAAAAAAATGACGTAACATACGATGGGCTAACAAAAAGCAAAAAATGCCAAAACTCATATAAAGCAAGAAAAAAAAATCATAACCTTACAATAACCAAAAAAAAAAAAAAAATCTCAACGTAGGGAAACCGAAAGAGAATAACCTTATAAATTAAAAAAACTTGATAGAGAAAAAAAAGCAGGCTTCCACTAACTTTAAGAAAACCAAAAAACAAATCATAACCTTATTAAAATCACAAAAAAGAAAAAAAAAAATCTCGTAAAAACCAAACATATAATCTTTAAAAAAACCATAAAAAACGCCCAAAAACCATAACCTCAAGAAAACCAGGAACTATCGTAATGTCATAAAAGCTACAGTAGACCCTCGTTTTACGCGGGGGGAATACGCGTGGGTTTTCCACGGAAATGCTGCGTAAATCGAAACCGCGTAAATTGAGACCTAATACTAGTGTTAAAATAGTAGTTAGGTTCCGTAGATAAAAAAAATACTTCTTTCTAGTGATGACTAATTGTATAGTTAGTTTAATGTGTACTTATATCGATTTTTATACACAACATGCATAAAGAAAACATAAACTAATTTCATGTTCTGTTTATAAAGATCTGGCTATGATAGTGTTTTGGCAGTCATTAAGAATTTATTTCCGTAATTCTTTGCAGAGCATTAACGCATCCATGATCACTTGCGTCATTTCCATTATAGTATCATCCTTCACTAACAAATCAGAAAGATCATTTATTACTATTGTCTAAGAATGGCTCAAAATTTTCAATGTGAACGCTTTTGGTTATGTGTCATCGAAGTCGGTATCCTCGTTGGTTTTGGCTTCCTTAGTCTCTTCTAAAAGCTCATCTTCCAGTGAGTTCTGAATGTGTGAGTTTAATAACTTTACTTCTGGAAAGAGCTATGGAACCAATTGCATAAAATGTATCCAGGGGCCCAAGTTCAGTTATTAGCACGCCAAAATAGTATATTGCATGTAATCTGCAATCTTTAGGAGTTTGGATTTTGAAAGAGAGGAAAATGTGTTATCTGTTCGCATTGCCGCATCCGCGTAAAACCGAAACTCAACGCATAAAATAAAATAAAAGTGTCAGATCTTAAACCGCGTAAAATAAACCCGCGCAAAACGAGAGACTACTGTATATGTTACCAAAAGTTGTACCTGAATTTTTAAAGAAAATAATAAACACAAACTATTGCGGTACATTTGCGAGAAAAAAAAAAACCCGCAGAATTTACACTGCATTTCTTTTGGAACGATAATTGTATTTTAAAGTACTTTTTCTCCCCAAAAAAGCTCAGAAATGACAAAAAAAAAAAAAAAAAAAAAAAAAAAAAAAAGAAAAAAAAACAAGGGAGAAAATATTTTTTTGAAATGTGGGAAGGAGCGTAGGTTGGAGAATATAGATATATTTATGGTTGCATTAACTGTACGTATGATTTACGTTCATCATTTAACTCGCATTAAAGATTTAAACATTTTATGAGATTCCTCTTTAAATACAACTCTTAAAAACATTAATTCATTACTTATTACGTCAGCATAACAGCTTCTTTCATTAGTGTATCAAATTGATTCACGTTGTGTATAGTTGATACATTTCAAAATAAATAAATAAAAATTTAAACGGAAGTATTTACGTCTGCAAAGGCATTCAATCATTGATAGGAAAATAGTTATATTATTGCATGAAATTTTATTTTGATTCTCAACATTAGTTGCAAAAATTAGAAAAGTCAAATTATAGCTGGTGCCTCTACAGTTCAATGAATCGGAAATTAAATGTCGTTGCAGCTGGAACAGGCATACATATTTATAAGTGGGGCTTGGGGTCTTTTCCTTCGCTTCCATCTCATAAATTGAGCTGATTCGGAAATATTGATAAATGGAGGAGAAAGATATGTATTTCAATATCTTAAATAAAATGCAAGGTTTAAAATCTCAAGTAAATGCACGCTTTGCTTTATGGGACAGCCCTGAAACATAAGGCAATAAATCTCGAACGCCCATCCCAATCTTCGAATCAATCCGAACCGCGACGAAAGCCATTAAATCTCCCTGTTGGAATGACATTAAAAGACGTTCGGTTGTTCCTCCCCTCCCCCCATCCCGGCTTCGAATAAATCTCGTGCTATTGAATATATCCTTCGAGAATGATTCGGAAGAAGAGACTGTCCGAGAGAAGGGGGTGGAGGGAGGGCGGAAAACAAAAACCAGCTTGCGGGAAGAAAGTGAGAGGTCACGTGACAAGATGGCGTCGACCGCGATGCCCCCATGTTCGATCGATATCGATCGGCTGCGATCATCGAAGAGCCTTATCCTCACGCCCCCCCCCTTACCAACACCACCTTATTCCTGGGGTAACGAGGAGCTAAAGAATCCACCCCACAAAGAGGTTAGGGGGGTGGACAGAATCCTATCCTTTCTCTTATCAGACGATAGACAATTCACTCTCTCCTTTGTTTGTTTTCTATCAGACTCCCCCCCCCCCTTCTTCCAACTTCAAGAAATCTTCCACTGATGTATTTTCTCTCATGCCTGATGGTGGAATAACTTTCTGTATTTGTTTTAGCTTCTGCCGGCAATTTTTTCCTTAACCACTAATGGTGGTTTTTTTCGCTTAACGCAATTTAAATTACTTGGAAAGTATTGTTCCTTAATTACTAACAGAAAACGAATAAAATAAATTAAAACTATTTATCAGTACAAATTTTATTTTACATTTCTATAATCGAGTGCATTTTTCTAATTAATCGACGAGCAATCTAATTAAAATGCTATCTAAAATGATTATATTTTACTCGCAGCACGAAAATTGTGGAATCGATTAGAATTGAATCATCATGTTCACATTCATGTCAAAAATTCGCTGCCGGTTTTATTCTACATTTTTAGTAAAAACAAAAAATCATTATACATTTGTAAAACTTCTTAGTTTTTCTGTTTCATTCAAAATCCAAGTTAAAAAATAAATTGGGATTCCTTTTGCTCAAGCGCTGTAAATATGCATTGCTGCGGCGACCAAGGGTGGATCTAGCTTCTTATCTTGGAAGTATCATTATAGAAAGAAGGTTTCATTAGTGCAATTTGGGGGGGGGGAGAATCTAGGATGGATTCTTCGAAATAAGTCTTCAATACGAGCATTTTAAAGCTATCTTTGTTGATTTAAGAGAAGGGTCATGGTTCTTATGATCACCCGACCTAGACCCGTATTTCGATTATATAGTCTTGAATTTTTTGCTAAACAATCTTCAAAACTGAAGTGTTAAAATAGGTTGTTCTATCGGACGGTCGATTATTGCGTTTTGAATAAAATTTTAAGCAACAAGACGAATCTATTTTCCTGTGCAATCCTTATCCCACTACCCTACAACGGGTGGCGAGGGAGGGGGGAGACCACTTATCTAAAGAATAATCTTAAACAGAACAAGATACGTAAGCATTTTTTTTTTTTTTTTTGTATAACTAGGATTTTTTTTTTTTTTTTTTGAGCAATCACGACTGCTTTTTGTTCTCACTTGACAGTTTTGAATTCCTATGATTTTATCCCCCCTTCCCCGCCTCCCTCTGCAGCACCACCGTCGACCGGCCGCCTCACGATGCTGCTCCTCTAGCGGAAACTGTCTCCAGGTTGCGTCACTTACTTGCCTACACTTACACAAACGCCTACACACACACATACACCTACACACACATACACCTACACACACACGCATACATACAGACACACAAAAAAATACAAACACCTACACACACACGCATACATTCAGACACACAAAAAAATACAAACACCTACACACACATACACCTACACACACACGCATACATACAGACACACAGAAAAAAATCCTTACACCTACACACACACAAACACTTACATACAGACACCTACACATACACACAAACACACATACACACACACACCTACACATGCACACACAACTACCCACACATACATACAGACACCTACAGATACACACACACACACCTATACATACACACACAACTACTCACACATAAACATACCCCCACACACGCACGCCTACATACACACACACTCGTGATTGTGAAAAACATAATTTAAATTCAAGATGTCAAAGTTCAAATTATTTTTATTTTATTTTATTTTTTTAATTGCTAACTGAAATTTTTGTAGTTATTTTTTAAGCCATGATCAACGTGAGAAAATTTTGAGATTTTACATGAACCATTCGATGTTCAAAACACAGTTGAAACACCTTAAAACTTTCATATAATTCTATACATAAAGTCAATAATTTTATGTAGCAGAAAGTGTATTCTATGCTTTGTTTCTTTACAGCAGGCGAACAAATTTGACAAACACAAATATTTAAAAAAAAAAAAACAGTCAGAAATTGTCATCTGGGAAGTATAATGATTCGGTTTTTTGAACGTAATGATAAAACGAACATTAATGTGTTATCTAGAGGTTATAATAATTATTTGTTAATTAAATGCTTTTTCATTTTTATTTATTTATTTATCGGCCACGAAAGTCGAATTGGACTAAGTAAAAAATATCAAATATTTTCAAAACAAAAGATAATTTGAATGTAATTATATGGTTACCAAGTCTTTTGTCTACACACTAGAAAATCGCCCGTCATGGTATGATGGGTGAAAATTTGCTTTAAGTGGCTGGCGGATTGGTTTGCATTTTAATTAATATTTTGATGCTGTTTTAAAAATGTGCCTCGTAAACTTGCATCAATATCTAAGATTAAATTAACAACCAATTGAGATTCAGTAGTGGAATGTTTTGAATCAAAATGTATCTCAAGATATTTAGCAAGAAGTTAAGGATCTTGGGATACACCGGTGCAACATCCGGCTTCCGTTTTTTAGTATAGCGGGACCTCTCTATGTAATTTCTTTACACTATGATTAAACATTAACTCCAGTAGACAGCGGTCATTCGCAATTCCAATAAACTATAGGGGGCGCTGCAGCTACTGTCTAATGGCGGATGAAAAAGGTAAAATAAACAAATGCCGTAACTTAATAACTTGCTTTGACGCTTAGTGAATGACAGTAAATTTTCATCGTGTTTGGGGGAAGCTTTCTTTTCTGTTCTTCTGTACTTAAATTACACCACAAACTGCCTGAAGCCTCTACTGTACCCCAAAGAAAACACGTGGAATGGAATGTTTTACTGTTTTCGGTAGTAGTGTTATTCACCACAAGGTAGCGTATTCGAGCTCTGGAGTTGCGAATGGTTGACCATTTTTACGTTTCTTTATTCTCCTAAAATTAGTCTTACCAGTAAAACTGTTATGTTACCAAATCCAAATCAACCTTGTCAAGATAAACATTTCCCTGCATGTTAAACATTACCAAAACATATTATCAAATTATCATGCCGTGGCACGAGTTTCATTGTGAAACACGCGGGTTACTTTATCATCGGTTATTATTTATAAGAGGACTAGAAAGTCGCCCGCCATGGTATGACGAGTGAAAATTTGCTTCTACATTTGAACAAAGCAATTGCATGTTTGGGGATATTTTGGTAGTTTTAAGTTTTGACCCTTACTCCAGTGGATTCCAGTAAGAAGCGTTCATATTAAAATTGACCATTTTTTTTCGTTTCTTCAATCCCCTGAAATGACAGTCTTACGAGTAAAACAGTTGAGTTATCGGATCAAGTTCAGCCTTGTCACAATAAAAACCTTTCCCTGAATGTTAAACATTACCAAAACACAGCGAGATTCATTGTTGAAACACGCGGGTTACTTTATCATGGGGTATTATTTACATGAGAATTTCACTAATTGTCCAGGATTGTTATTTTTTTCCAATAATAATACATAAGTGAATGATTTTGTTTGAAATTCCAAGTATTGTCAGCTTGAGAAATCGTGTTACCTCATTCTGTAAATGCGTCTTTTCCTTTCGAAGGCTTACTCTGCGGTGAAAGTAGAACGCGTTGAAATGCATGTTTCACACAGGGCTACGATTGGGATTTTTCACATAACCCAAGATTACGCTCAAAACATTCCCAAGTTCCAGGTTAGAAAATCAAAGATCGTATACCTAATAATTCTTAAAATTCGTTTATCTTTTTTTTCTTATTTTTTTTTAAATAGCTAGTCTATTACTAACCTTAAAAATAAAAAAAGAAAGAAAATATGATAATGAACACTAAAATTGAGCTATCGGTAATTATTTCTTTTGAATAATTAATATAAAAAATGTTGTAAAACTCGTTTGCGGAAGAAATTAATGTTTTGATATAATTATTCTTTGACAATACAAGGAAATGACATCCAGGGCCCCCCCCCCCCCTACAGCGAGGTCACATTCTTTCTTCTTTGTTGGATGTTTCTTCCAATGCAGTCTTTTTATGTAATCACAACTTGTGGATGAAAGGAACTTCAACTTTTGACTACTCAGCCAAAAATTTAAATTTGACATAAAATATTATGCTTTGCCATTAAAATATTTAATAAATATATTGTTTTTATTAATAATTCGAAAAACCAAGAATTTCAAACAAAATCCTAATAACCCAAGCTATTGAAAACCCAAGCTCTTGGGGCGAAATCCAATCTCTGGCAACACTGGTTGTAAACCTGGTAATCTTCAACTCTGTATAACGCAAAAGGTTATCTCAAAAATTTCGGAAGAAATACCGTAAAATGCGGAAGATTTTACGCGGAATCAAATTATTTTCGAAGTTTAAAGTAAATTAGAATGTAGCATCGCATTGTTTACACTGTATAATAATTGTGTACAAGCTTATTATTTACAACCGACATGTCATTGCGCGATGAAAGTAACGTTCATGAAGTCATTATCTTCTCAAGAGATATGTTCAGCATAAATACGAATCAGACTGAATCGATTATTGCAGAAAGGGCATAAGTCACATTTTTTTCAAAATTCAGTTTGTTGTGGTTTTTCCATATTTGTATGTAGAGACATCGACTGGTGTAGCAGGGAAATCAATCCTTGTACAACAAAGCACTTTATTTAGGTGTCACATTTTCCGTTTAGTGCAGAAAGGGCATTAGTCCCGGACTTATGCCCTTTCTGCACTAAACGTGAAGGAATAAATAGTAAGACCCAATGGAAAGATCATAGAAGAACTAGATTTTTTGGCGTCATGAAGTAAAAACGAATACCTCCTTTGATCTAGCATACTTTCGGTAATGGTAGGTTCATCAGTTCGGGGAGTTGGGGATGGGGGGGAGGAGGATTCAAAATTATAGAATTGGAATGAAAGTCACTAACTTCTTACGGGTTTTATTAACATCACTCTAGGAACTGCGTGAAAACTGTATGCTTTCAGTGTGATATACGCTAGTCAAAATAAGAACAACACTGCAGGAGACTTTTTCTAGAAATAACACTGAAGAAATTTAACAGGATTGCTGATGACTTTCCTCTGAGAGGACATTTGTTTGCCCTTTGCGACCGGAATTTTTAGACAGTAAGAGAATGTAAAACAGATATGAGATTATAACCATGCGAAGTTCAATCTGTTATAAGTGAAATCCTGAAATTACATCGATTAACCGTCAAGTCTGTTGAAAACAATAAAATCTGTAACAGTTAAAACAGGTTCTTTTCATTTTTTAAGATGACTGATCTCTCAAATTGAGATTTTGGAAAAAGATTCTACTGGGCGAAAAATGCTTTCAATTATCAACATTCACGATGTTTAAACATTCGATAGAATATCAAAGGAACTGTTTCAGTCTAGCATTTTATAGACGGTTTTCAAGAAAATATTGCAAAGTAACGCTTGTCGGGTGAACTACCATTACCAATTTTAAGCATAAAGGGAAATTTTTTAAACTGTTGGAAGAAATAACAAATATCAAGTTGATTATTCAGTGCAATTTTGAATATAGCCATACTAATATGTGCATCGAACATAGAACACAAAACTAGACAAGAGAAAGATATAAAAAAAGATTTCCATGGAAGGTGTATTTAATGATTAGATACATAGTTTTATACACATGTAAAACTTTTGATTCTTGAAAAGTTGCATCGGTTGAACTTATGCCTTTTCTGAAATAATAGATTCAACTGACGTCTGAGGCATAAATGGTTCAGTAATACGAAAATGCATTATTTAATTTTGGCTGATAGATGGGGCCTCCGTGGCTCTATGGTAGAAACTTCGCTTCACATACCGGAGGTTGCGGGTCCGATTCCCGCCGGTGCCGTGGGTGTTATTTCCCTTCGATGTGCTGTACATCCTTCTTGTGTTGTCTTATCTGTTAACAAAGAAGTCTAACCTGTCGAGGCAATGGCACCAATCCTTCCGTAGCAGTTTATTTCGGACACGCCAACAACAACAACAGAGCTAGAGCAACGTAAGTCACACAATCGCTATTTTACAGGAGAGAGGAAAAAAGATTGTTTAGCGCATGCAAAGGATTGGACGCGGGATCTTTTAACACTGGTAAATAATTATAATATTGTTTTTTTAAATTGCGTTTCACATGACTCGATGCGGAATAGGATTCTTCATACAATGCATTAGCAAACAGAAAATCAGTTTTTAGACTTACGTCAGTCTGGCTCAGAGGTACAAAAATATTATTGTGAATGACCGTATTTGTCTAAGGCTTAGAATATCTAAACTAAATCAAAAAGAAATTCTTAAAAAACATAATTATTTGCATTCACTAATAAAGACACTAATAATGTACGACTTACTGCTCATTATTTTCTTCATGTTAATTAACATATATTTACCGAGATTAAAATTCCAAACTCGCCTTTACCCCCAACGACCCGCTTTGTTATGAAACAATCGAACTATGATTTACCCTAGAAGTCCCCCGCCGCTTTAAATTATAATTGAAAGCGAGAAATTCCCTCGAATAATGTGATTGCACAATTTCGCCCTCGGTTTGTTCGCCAGCGGGTTAGCGAAATCAGAGGCACGCTCAGATGCAGACAGATTCAACCGCATTAAAGTCAAAGAACTGAGAGCTTAACTCGTTCACCAGCACATAAAATGGGATAAATTGAATGCATCACGTGCAGCGTCCGGGTCTCATCAAGCACAGCTTCCCGAGATTTGTCCGCATATCCGCTTCAACTTCCGCTGCTTGAGTGCCCCCCCCCCCTTCATTTGGTTCTTTTCATTCTGTGAACAGGTTTTCGGGACTTGATAGATAAATGAAGAAATTTGAGTATTTAACTTTGGTTTGCATAAAATAAGTTGATTTTTAAACTTGGCTCGTTTTAAAAAATGGGGGAATAAAATTTTAAACACTTCCTCCTTTTAAATTACTTGGGGGGGGGGGTTTCCTTATTTTTTCTATTTTATAAATTTATTTCTGTAGTTTATCAATTTGTATTTGTTTATTTTCTGAGAAATTAGATTGCCTTTAGCTATGCCGTGGCCTAGAATCTCTTTGCTTTGTGATTGACAGATAGTGAGTCACGCGATTCATTGCACATTGACCACTGAAACTCATAAAAGCTCTGTAAATAAATTTTATCATCTGCTTTTTCCGCAAGCATAAAAACTGTTTATTGAAGTGAAAACTTCTTTAGGCGGGTTGAACATTTTTTAGGTGGGCAAAACCCATCCATTTCACGACAATTTCACGACACCGTCACCTCACCTCACCGAAATTTGGAATACAGCGCATGCGCGGCTTCTCCCGTTTACGTGCAAATATTTCGTTGGGATTACGAGCCTCAGTGACGTAATCGGCAGCGCGTCAGTCTCAAGATCCGAACAAGCTGCCGATCGTGAGTTCGGTCCTCACCCGAGGCATTGCATTTCTTCTTCAGAAAAAAAAAAGGTTTAAGCTTATACAATATTTTTTAAGTGAAAACTTCTTTAGATGTGTTAGGTATTTTTTGAGATGATAAAAAACAATGTTTCTGATGTCGGTGAGATATTTGTTTGCCGTTGCCACTGTGTAAATGGACAGCTAATTGTAATGATTGCGGTTTATATTTCACCGGATAAGTCTTCAAGCGCAACACGAGAATTTCTGTACGAAAATTTATATTATTCTAAAGACGCTTCTGCGTTACTTCAAGAAAAAATTGGGAATAGCTTTGACTATTTGCTAATGATTTTGGCTTAGATTAATTAAGATCTTAGATTAATTTGATGGGAGTTCAACATCATCTCTGCAGCTGATAAAAATCTATCATTAATTGCAAATTTATTATTATTATTATTATTATTATTATTATTATTATTATTATTATTATTATTATTATTTTGAATTGACAGTAGTCTTTAAGATATGCCCGACGGTAGAATTTCAGTTTTAATATTTGAAAAACGTTTGGCTATAATCTTGCTTTGGTCCTCCTATGATACTACATATTTTATTTCTTATTTATTCTACTTAAAATTTTCAGTGATGATGTACCACTTAATTGGACAGTAAGATAAGGATGTATTTATTATTATGTAGACATTTTCAATCTCAGAATAGTTAAAGCTTTATAAGAAAATAAAGTAGGTCCTGTTTTATTCTTTAACTACATCTTTCAAAACTAAAGGGTGCTTACAAAATCTAGCACTGATTTTTTAAAAAAAATGTATTCGTTTCAAAAAGAGAAAAAAAACTTCAGGTTACATCAGAATGGGGATGTTTCCTTCAGTCAAAAATGCTACTTTTACAGTGCTGGCCAAATTATTAGACTAAAGAGTTTTTTTTTTTTGTACACTATTTGTATTAAAATACTATTTATTTTACTGTCAAAGTACAGTACATACTGTACTCTGATTATTACCTTATTTTAGCATAATTTAATGTTTGCAGGTGGCAGCACTGTCTGTTTTGTTTATGTTCTTTGTTTATCTACCTACCAGGAACATAACCTCAATCAACTTTAAACAGTTCACTAGTTCTTTTTATTAGTGTGTTCTGTTATATTTAAAGTTAGTTTTAGGTAATTAGAGAGTATGTGTATGTGAGTATATACATAATAGTGAATATAAACAATTTTTTACCTCCTTTTTTAAAAAAGTTACGAAATGTGTAAACCTTGGTAAAAAGTATGCCAAAAAGACTTAAAATGCTCATCAAGAACAAGGGAATGCATACTAAATATTAGATAATTATTTCACTGTTCGTTAATGTGTCTATAGTTATGTAATAAATAAAGAATTCGCTTTTAAAACAGTTTTAGTCTAATAATTTGGCCAGCACTGTAGTCACTGAAGTTGATAGAATGAGCAAAAAAAAAAACATAGACCTCGAAAATACTTTTACTTTCCCAATAATTAACTTTTAATTATTTTTTTAATGTCCGATTTTTCAATCAAGGCGTGGTCTTTATGACATCACAAGTGATTTGTGCGTTGGATGTTTACGCTTGCTATCTACCGCGTTTCCAGGTTATGATGTTTCAGAAGCGAATTAAATATTGCACCCTGCGCTAATGGCATTTCATTACTTGTGATGTTATGCGCAGAAGCGTAAAAAATGAAATTGAATCTCCACACCAATTAAAATAACTATTAAAAAACACTAAACTTTGTCAAAATGTTTAAAAAATGGTCAAATCCAATGTTTTTAAGAAAATTTCGGAAACGACGCCATTATTTTTCAATTTTTATCCTTATTTCAATTTTTTTCACAACGTTTATATACTTCGACTTGCGCACCTTTAGTATTTCTGAGAAGATTTAGCCGATTTTAGTCAGTTCTTATAAGGATAAAAAATGTTATGGGTTATTTTCTCTAAACTGCGATATTTTTGTCCTAGCTCCAAAAATGAGATTTTAACTTATATAAAAATGAAACTACTGCTATAATGCTTCAGTAATATGTTTTAATGTTTGTAATATATGTGGAAACAAAATCTTTATTTTTAATACTCATTTAAATAATATTTTTAGATGATAAATGCAGTTACTTTGTGTCTCCGTACCCCCAAGTTAAAGCAAAATTAGTTCTAAAAAGTCAGGAATTATTTATATATATATATATATATATATATATATATATATATATATATATATATATATATATGTTGTTTAACCTACTGACAAGTATTATACAACGTTGTAAAATAGAAAAAAAAAACCTTTTCAACGTTTGCAGGGCTCTAAAAAAATAACAAAAAATGTCCTTTGATTTTGTCGCCATCCCCTGTCAAATAGTGGAATCAATGAGTCTCACATCTGATGATTTTTATATTAACCCATAATTAAGGCTTTGATATGTGACCTCATTACAGAAATAATCTTAATTTTTCTATTTGCAAAAATAAACAGAGTCAAGTATAGTTGGATGTTTCCAAGTTAAATCTTATTAAATATGTTTGACTCTTAGTATCTTCTCTCTGACAATAAATTATTTTTTATAATAAGCACTCAATAAGTGATCAACTCTTGTTTGCATTTACTTTTTCCAACCCTCTTCAAGTTGCACTGATTTCTCCTGTATGTAGTTAGGACAATATATAAACTAAACTTAATTTTTGTCACTACCGCCTCCCGTCATTTTCTTGGCACATATAAGGAAAAAAATAACCGCAATAACTATACCTTTTGAAAACCACCACATAGCATCAGTTTAAATTTCTTTAATGTAGTGTTCCCTTTTCCCAACGAGATTAAATACCTTCAGTAAAATGTTTTATTTCATCCAAGTGTCATTCCCCTGTCACAGTGTGTGCTATTTCCAGGCCTGTTCAAATTGCACTGTTTAGGAAAACTTATCCTTACATTATAATGGGAAAAACATGCGTTAAAATCAAAGGTTCAGGCGGGTTAACCCTCAAACCCTTGTGGCGCTCCTGGTAATTTTTTAACACGCTTTCATTAGCTTCACCTGTATGTATGTATGTATGTATCTATGTATGTATCTTGTAACGGAATCTTGCAGCTCAAATTTCGGCCACTTCCTGCTATCGGATTCTTTTGAAATTTGGCACGCGACCTCAGACCCGATGACAATGCAATATTGTATAATCAAATTAATTAATTAACTCTTTTAATTGTTAGTTTCCTCCAATTTTAATCAATATTTTGGCATAAATGCAACAATGTGAAAAAGAAAAAAAAAGAAAAAAAATACATTAAAAAATGCTCGCAAAAATTATTTAAAAGTACCTGCAAAAACCTTTGATTTTTCTGCATCAGACAAAATTTGTGCCAATGTTCCAAGGTAATTAGAACATGAAATATAATTGTTTTTAACTAATTTCATGCCAAAATTTACGTGAGCCTTCAATTGGAAATTCATTGCTGATCAGACCATTGTTGAACAAAACTTTTATTCAAATGCATCTCAAATTTTCAAAGTAATATAAATATGATTTCCGCAAACATACATCGATGGCTCACAGTAGCTTCTCATCGGGGTGCCCTTGTCTTAACTTTACGATATTACCTCCACTCGTTTTATAAATAATTTCGTCGCTTGATAATTCTCCAACATAAGACTAAAAAACAGAAAAATAAAATAATAGTTTAAAAAACTAAAAAAACACGCTTTCGTAGCAAAATGAACTAAAAAGTGAAAAATAATCTTTGGATGATAGTAGTTGACCAATCACTTAATTTTAATGTAATACAAAAAAGCGTGGGGTGCTGTCTATTTACAGTTTTTGCTTGGACAACAAATGGAAGAAATTCAAGACAACTGATAAGAAGCCCCCCACACTTTTTTTATTACATTAAAATTTTAGGTGATTGGTCAACTACTATCATCTAAAGATTATTTTTCACTTTTTTGTTCCCTTTGCTACGAAAGTGTGTTTTTATAGTTTTTTTTAACTATTATCTTTCATAGGCCCTATTTTCAGTTTTTGATGTTAGCGCCATCTACATACCTCTAGTTAGTATTGTACCAATAGGGACAAAAAAAACTTGATAAGATAAAAATAAAAAGTAAATTATGCATGAACCTTAAATAGTTTTTTTCCCCTTTTTAATTTTCCTTGTCGGAGCAAGATTTTATAAACACCCTATCTTTTGGACCTTTATGCATTTGGGTTCGCAGAAGATAGTTATGATTTAGAATCCGTTCCTCCATATTCATGCAATTTCGGAGCTATGGATTTACCTCGCTCTGGTTGCAGCTACTTTAGCACGCTCTGTTATCATATTTCCTATTGATTTGTCTCTCTTGTATGGCATTCTTATTGCGTCAAACTGAATCTGAAGTGAAGGTTCGTAAAAGAATGACGTCTGCATTCATTCTACCAATCGGAGAAGTCTACATGGTGGCAGAACGTGACTGAAATATGGGTTGCAATTACGATAAGAGCAATCCACTGTTTCGTAGAAGGAAAAAAAAACAGAGCAACTAACAAACGAAATATTTACTGAAATCCAAAGTGTGGCAAACGGGGCGACAAATTCGTTTAATTAAGAAAGCAGACTTCGCTTTTCCCTTCTGCTTTGTTGTTCGTTTTATGCTTCAGCTGTGGTTAAAATAGATGAAAGAGGTTCTTAATCTTATGTGCTTTGAAGGTTTGTCCGAGAATTTAGCGCCGCGACATTCGAAAAGGTTTCCGGAAAATATTCTATGAAAAGTAAATAAATTTCGCATTACATCAGATAATACTTTTAACATGCATTTCAACAGATTTAAACAGATTTAAAGACATTTAAAGAGAGTAATAGAAGATATCATATGTTTGAAAATATATTTAATCTTCACTGATGATATTCATTAACAGATAGTTATTTACACGGCAGAAATATTAACATATGTAGATGAGTTTGACGGTCCACACTGAACTGCAATAAGTGTTGCGAAATACAACCTTTTAAACTTACTTTGAAGTAGAAGTCTTTGAATCAGATGTACGTAATAGAGTAAAAAGAAGAAAAGCAAGAAAATGTGATAAAGTTTTTAGTTTTATTAAGCTTTCACCTTTTCTGAAAACGGTAAACGTATGTCAAAATATTTATCCAGGATCAAGAAGAAAAATGCATAGACTTGAGCTATATCAGCTTTACAAGCAATTAAGGTATAACACCAGTAGTTGTCAGTGCTTCAGTAGTGGCCACTTCAAGGTTTAAAACACATTAGTAGTGGCCACAAACTGTGTGTCTACTATATTGATTATCTCTCTTGAAACTCAATGAGCGTATTTTAGCCCAACTCTTCCTAAATCGTCCCATTTTCTAAAAATGCCAGAATTTCAATTAGATAAATTTTTTATCCATTTTTTCCCAAACCTCGAATTTGGTCCTTTAGTGGCAACTCCAAAATTTGAAAATTTCAGTAGTGGCTATCTGACATTCTCCCTCCCGAAGATTTTACACTACTTGCTTTAAATTCAAATAACTGATAAATAAAATTGATTCAATATGATCAATTGGTTTTGTTGGTACATTAAGTACCAACAAAAAAATCACATTATTATTGTTCGCTTCTTTCTTCAAAGTATATATGTAAACTTAAAGTGGCCACTTCTGAAGCACTGACCAATACTGGTATTTCACCTTGATGTTAGTGTTTCAAATATTAGTTGGAACATTTTTGCGAAAGGGGGGTTTGTCGACTTTCAAACTTTCAAGTCCTTCAATAGTTCTCGAGATATGAGCTTAGTTATGTTCAACGAAAATGCAGCAAAAGCAAAATTGAGCTTTTACATTGCGCTTCGATAAAAGAAAAACCCGAATTGTGAAACGCGTTATGCCACTTTGAGAGGTTCATTTGCACTAAATGAACACATTTTCAGTAAGAATCATACAAATATTTATGACAACACTCACTCGTTCACATGAATTTCTAGGAGCAATAAGTATTTATTTTGACAAATTGCATCCGTTCATTTTTATTCTTCGAGAACATACAGTTTCTTTCTAGTCTGAGAAAAAAGAAATAAAACATCTCTCTCTTAAAACATACTTTCAAGAATGAAGATATGTAATTATTTTTCGCCACATCCACACTAGAGTGAACGCTATCCAGCTAAGTCTCATTAAAACTTATTTAAATACAATCGAATACCACAAACAGTTATCAAGTGAAGTGAGAATTCTCGTTTTGACTTAAGTGTGGGACATTAGCTATCTACAACGACTTAGTACATCATTTACGGTATTAAAGTATAGTTTTAAATGTAAAAACCTGGTAGCCAGAATCACTCATGATTGATGACTACATCCAATCATGGGCTGAGCGATATAAAAGATTAAATTGAAATACTTGAGGGGATGAGTTCGATTCCTGCCTCAGCTCAGGATATAATTTCTTTGTGCTGTTCATTCTTCATGCATTGTCTGCACAGGTTCCACGAAATATGAAAATAAGTAAATTATACGTAAGAACCGCTAAGATTACAGCTCTCATCAAAAGAAAAGAAAACGTGAGTTATAAGGTCGTGAACAAAACGAATACTTAAAGTTCCCACAACACTCCACTTGGAAGCTGTAGACTACTTTGATAAAATTAATTGAGCAGTCTTTAGTGTCTCGGAAGCTACAGTAATGAAGGTAATGAACATTAACATACAAATCTCATTACAACGGAAATGAATCCAGCTATATCTAGTTACAATTTCCAAAACGCACATGATATGGAAAGGCATGTGAAAATAGTGACTGAAGCGGTGAAAACAGTTTGTGGGGCTAAATGGTAAGTGCTTCACCCGTGCACGTTGTACTTGTGAAGAAATATTAAAATGTTTTTCAGAAGTATTGGAATTTGTATTGTCCACCTCTGGCAAGTTGAGCTCCGTTGCCCGATCGATTAAACGATTCCATTCGTTGAAATAGGCGTGAGGAAAAACAGCTGAAGAAGGTTTGCAGTGTATACAATATAATTCAGGTTTTCTCGCTAACAAAAGGGTTGCAATAGTAGCCCAACTCTGCGCCCAACAAATCCTCTTCTTACTGATTAATCTCCTTGAAAGAAATGAACCTGGCCGTGCAGGTGATGATGGTTTCCCCTTGATGCGTTGGTCAGCTAGATCCCCAAACTGAACCCCATGTGATATTTTTTTTTATGGTGTTTCGTCAAAGACAGTGTTTATGCACCATCATTGCCTACAACATTGCAAGAACTGAAAGATCGCATATGTGTAGCATTCCGAAAAATTGAGACTGAAACACTCCAAAATGTATGTTATAGATGTGTGTCGCGTTACGAAGGGCGCACACATCGAACGTTTGTGAGTGAAAAGAAACTTGGACAGTTTATTCTTATGTATCATTTATAATGTCAAGTATAATAGAGTATGAAATATAAATTTAAAAAAACCGGGATAGTCTTTTATGCTAACCCTGTACAATCTTAACCCGTAAGAGGCAGGATTCTGATCCATAATTGTGTTGTTGCATTAAAATCAGTAAAAAAAAAGTTTCTTTTAACGTAGTAAGTACAGGTAGTTATCAAAATAATGGAAATACCTGTGAATAAAAGGGGCCTTTTCTAATGGGCTTCGAAAGAAAAAAAGAATAAAACTAGGTATCTGCTTTTTTTTTAATATATAAATTGTAATGTTTGTATTCTGGTAGTATATGGTGGTTTAACAGAAGTTCTGGAAGTCTTGGATTTTTTTCAAGCCCGTGAAATGTCGGACCTCTCAAATTTTTAAAGAGACCAAATTGATGGAGCGCGTCAAGCTGGAGCAAGTATAACTGAAACCTCAACTTTTTGGCGTTTCTAGAGGTACAGTATCTAAAGTAATGACAGCATACGCACAGCGCGGTAAGACAACCTCTGAAAAGTAAAATAATGGGCGGAAAAAGAAGCTCAGTGAAAGAGGTCGACGGGTATTGAAGTGGATTGTAATGTCTAAAAAGCGAACAGCAGCAAAAGTGACCACAGAACTCAATCACCATCTGGATTCACCAGTGTGAGTGATTAAAGTTAGAAGAACACTTTTATAAGCAGAACATTTACGGCAGAATAGCGATTCCCAAAGTTCTTTCCAAGTGTTTCCATTATTTTGATAACTACCTGTACATCGCAGTATAATATGAGGTATTGAGAAGCAAAGGGATGCAAGTGGCAAAATTAAAAATTTGGAGATAACCAAAAGAAATGGTAGGTGAACCTCTCCTCAGTCTTGGGGCAAGAGATTGTACTAGTAGCTCTGGTAGGTGCTGCTGTACAGCATGATTTAGATTAAAATTTCAATGAAAGCCTACCTAGGATCTGATCTTGAAACACGTTTTACTCGAAACTTAAATAGTCAACTTGCACCCTTTTGCTTCTCACTGCCTCATATGTATTATTTCTCAAGGGTGTTTTTTGTCGGTACATGAAAAGAAACTTGGACAGTTTATCTTTATTTTTATATATTATTTAATTTGTGATACATAAAAATATATTGTAATAGTTTAATCATTAAGTGTAAAAGTTTATGAAATATGAATGTTTAAAACCGGGATATTTTTTTATGCTAACCCTATATTTTAAAATTATAATGTGAGTTAAATTGTATGATTCAGTATTGTGATCCCTTTCGTCGGAATTCTTACAAAAACTGTGTGCATAAACAACATTGTGCAACGTATTTCAAGTTACGTTCGAACTTATTTTAGGCAGTAAATGTAGATAATAAATATGAAGTTCTGTAATTTATAAAAATTTTAGGCACGTACCTGCCCTTTTTATTTCAATTTAGCTATTATTATTATAGACCTAAAAATGCTTTTTTCAAGAGGGTTTTTTTTTTAAAGAAGAGAATTTAAATGATTGAAATATTTTCTTCAAAATAAAACAGAAATAAAACAAATGGCAGCGCTTGAATATTTCAGGAGTACAAAGTTTCTGATTTTTTAAAAAGCATTGGCTGTCTTTAATGCCTTTCTCAAGAGACTGAACTTTATTTAATCCCAGTTGTACAAAATAAGTATGTTTATTTCGAACAACTGATCCAAAGAAAACTGTTACCAACGCTTTTTCTTTCTTGTTTCATACTTTAGTGATAAAATATTCATAAATGCATAAATTTCAATGAGACAAAAACGAATGTAGTGTGTTTTTACTACCTGAATAAAACTTCGAGATTACAGTTCGCAGCTTAACTTGTCGAAAAACAATATTTTGTTGGTCGGGAAAGAAAATATGGCCTATTTGTATTCTTTGGTTTTATTCAAAGCAAAATCTACGGCTTTAGTTTTAGGCTTCGAAAATATTTGCAGACCGTAGTCTCGTTTATGTTGTGATTTTATGAGATGAGAAAATATATTCAGAAGGAAAAACAAAGCATCCTGCAAAAGAAAAAAAAAAGAAAACGTGCTTGGAAGAAAAAAAATGAAGACTAAGAATTTCTTAAAAAGCAAATTCCCCGAAACGTTCCTTTGATTGTTTTCCTAGGATAAAAGAAATATAATTTAGTTATTTCAGAAGTCCTTGGCTGAGAAAATAAAAACATTGCACATTCAGTCAAATCGAAATAAAAAAAAATCCTTCTTATGAAAGAATAAATTGAATAAGTTGTGCTCATTGAAGGATTTCGACTTCTCTTCACTTCGATTCTTCTCCCATGCTTGGATTTTAAAAAGGTTACAATAAAACTGAAGCGACAGAGTGAGATAAATAAAATTCTGTCGGCTTAACTACTTGCTTAAAATCTGATGCCTAAAATCTGACCGCAGATTTTAGATTTTTTCTTTTTCTGCATGTAAGCTTTAAAAATCAAATACAGCTTTCATTAATAATAAACAGTATTTTTCAGAACTAAAAACACCAAGATGTTATCGAAAGGTATTTTTATCGTTGTGGTTGAAGTTATTAATTTTATTTGACGCGAAACACAATGGTTGTGTTCGATGAGCGATCGGTAGCTAACCGGTTAAAATAATGCTTACGCTCGAAGAGCTCAACCGGTAGCGACCGGTCGATTGATCACGTGACAGCTGGTAAAATCAGGAGGCGTTGGCTAACACCAAAGCATTGGAGGGGACGCCATTATGTGACGTCATTATTTTAACCGGTGAGCTACCGGTCGCTCATCGAACACAACCAATAATTAAACTAAATAATTCATATTTACTGTATGTACTACAAAGATTTTAAATTTGTTTCGTGAGTTTTTCTGACTGTGTTGGGTGTTTTTAGTAGAAACTTTTTAACTTTTTTAATTCATTAATTCGATACGATAACCTATTTTAACTGTTCTAATAATCATGCAGACTTCCAAAAAAGTTCACCGGGTATAGATTTTTACGGGTTTTAACGAGATATGAAATTTAGCACTATAAAGTAAGATCATTTTGTAGAGAACAGCATTTTTATAAAGGGGGAGGGGTTATTGCCCAAAATTTAACTTTTGAGCTCATTAGAGTTCTCGAAAAAAGAAATTGTGGCCTTCCCCTATTTTCAGGGTGTTTTTGTTTAACTTACAAAACTTCTATTTTCGCAACCTTTAGTCCTAGATGCATGCTTCCAATTACAAAAATGTTCAAAATCAGATTCAGAGTTAAAATATTGAAAGCTTGAAGCAAAAATAAAAATGAGGTGAAAAATAAAAATAATAACTTTTTATACGGGCCCTAAGTCTCTTAACTTATGTTCAGGGAAATAATCATCATTGAAAATTACTAACACCAAAAACTTGACATTTCTGCGACCAAAACTTAAGGACATATTCGAGTTCAAAATTCTAAGGGACCATGCAGAAGATGAGATTAGAACTTAACACCCTTTCAGGAGAATGACAGGTTGTCGAAGTACAAATACTAAGTGTTTATATTTTTCTTTGCTATTCAAAAATAAATGCAATTGTTATGCCATGATACGCAAAAACGCACTAAAAAACCTCGAACAGTTTGAAAACCAACACTTTATTCGCACATATAAAATTTTAATCCCTTGTTAATCGCTATATTTTCTCCCAAAAGATGTTATTGACGGCAAGAGTAAAATGGTATAACTCACAAAAACACTGCGTTTCCTATCTCGGTGAATATTGATTGCATTAAGGTCAAACTTTTTGTGTTGTAATTATTTTTAAATGGATAATATACGTTAGGGTACCTATGGCCCGTATAAAAAGTTAACTTATTTTTATTTTTGCTTCAAACTTTCAACATCATAACTCTGCATCTGATTTTGAACATTGTTGCAATTGGATGTATGCATCTACATATAACTAACGGTTATAGAGATCTTGCAGGTTAAACTGGAACATCCTGTATAAATTCATGCTCATCAGGTTACCTCCGTGGCAAATGCATTGAAGATCCGATTACAAACTACGAATTTGTATTAAAATCATTCAGATAAACACCCACCCACAAATAATTCCATTTCTACATAGATGGAGTCTCGATGGAGGGGTGTTAAGGTGCACACTGCACCATTGAAATTTTTAGGGGGGGGGGTTGTTGTTAGTGGTAATTTAAAACTTTTCTTGGAAACTCTCATTTTTGGGTGTGCATTTATGTTTCCTTACATTTGTATATTTTCATGTTGGAAAAAAAAAAAAAGAATACTGGAATTTAAAATTTTGCTACAGTTAACTCCCGATTATCCGCAAGTGGTTTACCCGCGGAGCTGATCATTCGCGATCTTTCACACTTAAAAAAATAAAAAAAATATTTTTTCGGCGATGATCAACTGAATGTAGATAAACATTTTAACCTAACAAGTAACAAAACCTGTTTTCAGACATTCCTATTTCTTTCATCCTCCTCCCTTCTGATGACATCAAACATTCCAAGGTCACAAAAATCTTGACAAATTGAAGCCTGATTTTAAGAACCACACTTTTTACTTAATTTTCAATTCTACACTACTTACGCGCGTAAACGAGTGACTGGACCAGTTCTGAAAAAAAAAATTTCACCCCTTTCCTATGCGTTTTTTATATAACCTAGTTCCATCTGTTGCAGGTTAATCTGTTTGCACGATTTGCTTGCGTATATATATATATGTACCCGCTGCAATAATGAGCGATTCTTTTCTAGCTTTTGAATGCATTTTTTTCCTACATGATTAACGTGCTAGCTATAATTTTAAGATATGCAAGTGTTATTGATGTTTTTAAGCTGCTGCATACACTAGCATTGTTTATACCTAGTTTGCGGTTGATCCGCGAATTCGCTTATCAGCGGTTACCGTGCCCCGCTATCCCGCGGATAATCAGGAGTTTGCTGTATTGTGAAAAGCATTAATACATACAGTGGCTCCCAAAAGTGTTCGTACACTTTGAAATTTTTTAGTAAAACCAAAATAACTCGAAACTGAATTCGAATATGAAGTTCAATATTTTTTCACATCATTCCTATGTCATTCTAAATACAACCCATTGGTTTTTTCAAAATATTGACGGATCTTTTTTTCGAAATGGGTCAGAAAACGAAGAGACAGAGAAATAACACGCCACAAAAGTCATCGTACACTCAAATAATTTCGAATAAATTCATGATTAAAATTATCATATGTCGTTTTATTAATGTATTTGCATTGTGTTGACCCTTATAAGTCATTTGGCTTTAATTTTTTGTTTATTTATTCCTTAATATTGTGCTTATTACTGTAAAAAGGCTAGTATTCGTAAAAAACAGTAAACACCATTCAAAGTTTGAATTTTTTTCCCACAGTAGTGGTAAATTGGTTTGAAATGTCTCTAAATTAGTTAATTTATTTGGTTGTATAGTAAAGTGCTCGATAAAATGCTTTAAAGAAAGGAATCGGACCGAAAACAAGGTAAGAAAAGGTCAACCGGCAAAGTTGACAAAACGTGGTCGGAGATTTAAAGTTAAAAAAATTATGAAAAATACACATTTGAGTGTTGTAAAAGTTTCTGCAGAGTTAAATGAAACATTTTACATTTAATTTTCACGTAAAATTGTTCGCCAAGTTCTCTGATTAGCTGGAATAAATGGGACCTCTTCCCGCAGAAATTTTCTTGGTCGTGCGTAAAACAGAAAGCTTACGCTTTTCGTCGCAAAATCAATGATAAATAAGCTAAAATCATTTTAGAATCATGTCTTACTTACAGATAAACATTAATTTAACATTTTTGGTTAAATTGTTGTATAATTGTAAGTAGAAGAAAAAATTAGGAACTTAATCTTAAGAACTTATTTGGATCAGTTTATCAGGACGGTGGAGGTGTTCTAGCGTGAGGGTGCATATCAGCATCAGGACTTGGTAGTTTGTAATTTTTTGATGAAATAATGAATCATACTGTTCCTTTAAATATTTTAAAAACCAATTTTGAACTCTTAGCCAAAAATTTGGTTATTGGAAACAACTTCGTTTTTTATCAAGATAACGATAAGAAGCACACGGTTTTCAACGTCTGCGTCTAGTGCCTCGAAAATTGTCCTTAAGTTTAGAAAATACTTTCTTAATCTCCAACTTTTAACTTAATTTAACGTATTTAGAGATATCTGGAGGCTAAATTACGAAAATAGGGCTTTAAGACAAAAATAGAGTTAGAAACAGTGAGACTCGAAGTGTGGTTGAACACTTACTCAGAAATTACGCAAAAAAAGAAAGAAAAAGAACGAAATCTATTTCCAGACGTTTAAAAGGTGTTATGAATACTGTATGACATTCTACCAATTAATAACTTAATCAAAAGTTAGATTATTCAATAATATATAGACATTTTGTAAAGTGTACGAAGACTTTTGTGAGATAAAATTTCCGGCACTTTTTGGTTTTTGATTTTTAAAAAATTAAGTTTTAATATTTTTTAAAAACTTTTCATGTAGTTTTGTTAAAACTTGATCATAGATTTTATAATTAAATACCTATTCCGAAATATTAATTCTGACCAATGGATTGGGGCCTATTTCGTTGAAAGTCGTAGGTGTACGAAGACTTTTGGGAGCCACTGTATTTGCAGGAACATAATTTGAGAGTAGGACTCAGAACCAAGACCGTCCTCTGTTTTTGAGCTAAATGTATTAACCTAAGTAATGTAGATTTTTATAAGTTAGGAAAATGGTTTTTTTCTCCTCAGAATGCCTTGCCGACAATGACCATTTATCTTCCGTGTCGCCCCTATTCACAGGGTTGTTTGCATTTTCGTGCTTCAAAAGGATTTTTGTACATCGGTAGGTGAAAAAAAGAGAAGAAAGTATCAAATCTCTATCGTATCAGAACTTATTTCAAAAGTGTGGATCAACAGATATAGCAGATTTGAAGTAAAATGCTTTAAATATGTTAGATCTTCTGAAGAAAATGCTTGTAAATTTTCAAGCAAGAAGAAAGCTAGAATACACTTTTTTACTTCCTTTTACAAAAAAGGAAGTATTGTATTCGCGAAAAAATTTTCACTCAAAAATCGACCTTAATTTCCATTTTACTCACCCCCGAATGAATATTGAGTTGTTTTTTTTCGACTCGACCAAACGTGGATAAGTGCCTAAGAACGTATTGACACGTGAAATATCCGTAATGACGATTCCCGAGTTAATTACAACGAATTTTCTCGTGACATCTGTATGTACGTATTGTGTGGATGTACGTACGTGCGTATGTGCGTATGTATGTCGCATAACTCAAGAACGGTATGTTTCAAAAAGTTGAAATTTCGTACGTGGACTCCTAGTGGACTCTAGTTGTGCACCTTCTCTTTTGGTTTCATTCAAATGTTCCTAAGGGGGTCTTTTGCCCCTTTTTGGAGGGAAATCATTGATAATTTCGATGTGAACTCAAGTGGTGTTATAATTTGGCGGACACTTGGCGATATATCGCCAGCCTTTTGGTCGCCAAGTTTTGTCAACATGGCGACAAATTTGGCGATTTTTTTTAAAATCTGGTTTCGATTTGACCACTGTTGGTGATATTTAGAGAGTAAAGTATTGAATCACATTAATATTGCCAGTAATGGAGAAATGACATTGAATTGGAGTAAAAGGAAGTCATGTGATGCTCTTTTTCTTTGTTAAATAAGCAAAGTTTTATAAAATTATAATTAAATATGTAGGTTCTGAAAAATAAAGTCATGCAAATCATTTATTTTCATGTGCATAATATAATACAAGGTACAATCGTGTCAAAAGAAGCAAACCCACCCAAAAGCTATCTGGTCTGTCGTAGATGACTCGCTCCCCCTCCCCTCTTTTTTAAAATTCCAGTCTATTTGTTTTGTATAAATATTAATGCAGCTCTTTTTTTTTTTTTTTTTTTTAGCGAGCACCACCAGAACTTTAAGCCTAAACCTTCTGTTTACGAGCATAACGCAAAATGTATAAGCCTCGAGTCAGGCCAAAATACTTTTGAATCTGAAACTAATTAATAACATTAGGATATATTAGTGAAAAAACCTATCAAATAGTAAATAAGTCACAAACATCATTTTTATGGGACATCATTCATGTGTTTTAGTTTACAAACTTCTTAAACTCATTACGAATCAAAATGTGTAAAAAATATTCTTTTTAGAAGAACAGTACGAAATTTACATCTAAAACGTATCTGAATATATAATGCTCATTTAGATCAAAGTTAAAATGGCTTAGTTTCTTTTTTTGTTTTTTTTTTTTTTTTTTTTTTTTGAATATATTTAAATAAAATACCAACGAAATGTCAAAAGCAAATTTTCAGAGTGAAAAATTGGAATAGAATTTGCATTGCAAAGTAATAATAACCGTGCCACTGACATTTCCTCGAAATGAAAGATAATTTTCTTGAAGTCACCCAAAGCAAAAGAAATTCAGAAAAGTAATAATTATATTTATTTTTTACATCTTTTTACTTAACTATGCAGCTATTTTTCTCGGAAAAATCTGAAATGAATATAAGTAAAGATACTATATATTAACTCTTAAAAACATGTTTTCTTTTTAATGGAATTCTTTTTAATTTAATAAAAGTAAAGAAAGAAAATACGATTAACCTGTAATATTTATCTGCAACATTTCTTTTTACTAAATTCCTTTCTAAAGAATTTCATAAATATATTTTCTTTAGTGAAGATTTTAAAATAATGGGAGTATGTATGTAAATAACTCAAAGCTTCCAACTAATTAGCAAGGAATAATCATGATCTGATAGAGAACTTAATATTCGTTATGCTTATAACCAAATTCTATGACAGCTATAAGAGTTCCATTGTTGGAGTATTTTACATTTCTAATTACTTTCTCAACTTTTATCGTTTGTATATAATTAGTTCTAAAACACTGCATTCAGTGAATAATAACTGCAATTACAGTAGAACCCGTCATAACGGACACCCCTGTTATGCGAACTATTTTTAATTCCCCAGTTCCAATGCAAATAATATTATTAATCCCCTGTCCTGCAGACACCTCTCTATTGCGGACAAAAAAAAGTTGTCCCGTTAGTGTCCGAATTAGAGGGATTTTACTGTAGTTTTAATTACACTGTTTCACAAAATTATATTTTGAATTTTGTTACAATCATAGCTCAACTCAATTTAAGTTTACTTTGTGTAAATAAGAATGAAGATTTGCAAAAATAGATGATTGATCAAAATTTCGGATTTTTCGCAGAAATTATTGACATTTGGAGAAATTTAGAGTTCCATTCGACAAACTTAGCATCATTCAGCAAATTTTGGAGTTCCATTGGCAAATTGAGTATTTCCGATGCCTCAAAAACTTAAGCTCGGGGCGCCAATGTGGTAAAATCATTGATTGAGATGGTTTTGAACTAAAACCGGTTTTAGAAACAGTTTTTGATTAAATTAACATGAATACATTCAAGTACGTTTTATGACGTGATAGTATAAACAAAGAAGTAGCAAAGTAATTTTTAAAAAGACATTTTTGACTATTCATGGATTGAGCTACTACTAAACGCTTCATATGCAAAGTAGTTTTGCGCCTAGAAATTCTAAGCATAATAAATCGACGATTTATTCACTACTTTTCTTGTAAGTGTGCCTAGTTTTGGTAAAACTACTAAGAAGCTTACTGAAAAAAATTATGTAATCCCTTTCATCGTAAACCATGTGAGAGAAAGCCATACACTGGCAATGGCCGTCATTATAAAAAATAAATTTTCAATCTGAAACTCACACAGAATATTTATAGTCAATTTCACTGTCGTTAAATCATAATAAAGACTGCAATAACAAGATGTGAATGCATAAAGCATAAGAGGGGACAGTTTGGAGTGAAATGTTATTACGCTGAGGAAACAAATGCTTCTTTACTTTATTGCCTATTAAAAATGTCGTTTTGGAAGAAAGGCCTGCGTTGTGTGTATGATGTTTTTTTTAGGGTCATAACGCAATATCTTGTTTTTCGAAAGAAGCTGAGTATTAAGTGTTAAGTCTTCAACTGGCTTTGTTAGAATCGAATTTATGGTGTGAGATTTTATTACTGCTTCTATTCCAGTAATATATGCATGAGGTAATTTACAGTGTATTTCATTTTGACGACTCACCCAACATAATAAAATTTTATGATCTGTTATATCTCATTCATATATACATTCATATATCTCTTATATATATATATATATATATATATATATATATATATATATATATATATATATATATATATATATATATATATATATATATATATATATATATATATATATATATATATATATGTGTGTGTGTGCGTGTGTGTGTGTGTGTGTGTTTAGGGTGTGTGTGTCCCCCCCAAAAAAACGAAAGTCGACGTTCAAGTCGAACACACACCCTCTTATATTTTTCCTTTTAGGTCAAAGCAAAAACAATTGTAAAAAACGTCTGAAAGTGTGAAACAGTACTATGCATTACGCTGAACTGAAAAATCTTTTTTTTTTTTTTTCGGAAGTACGAAATTTTATGTTGATAAAACGTAGACCCTATGCCCCATATGTACCTCAAAAATATTTATCCAAATTAAAAAAAAAAAAAATGTGTCCAGCAGGAGACCTAAAATTTATAATTTTCTTCCAAAAATTGATTTTTTCAATTTATGTTTTTAAATTACACATACATTAAAATAAAATAGCAGGCTCAAAAATATTGGCGAACACTTTTCAAACCAACAAAAAAAATTTGCAAATGAATAGTGAAAATAAAATGTATTGAAAATGAAAATTTTAACTTAAACTTCAAAAAATCCATATTTTGAGTACTTTGGGAGATTTTAATACTGTGAGAGAGCAAAAATTTCAGTTTAACACTTATAACCGACTTTGCTGTTTATATTTTTCAGCTGGATATCTTCTTAAAATTTACCTTACATTTTTTTAAAAATATAAATAGAAAAAAATAAATTTTTTGAAGAAAAGTACAAATTTTAGGCCTCCTGCTGGACATCCAATTATCTTTTAATATGGATAAATTTTTTTATGGTACATGTGGAGCTATAGAAGCAACGTTTTGTCAACGTGAAATTTAGAACTTCCGAAAAAAAATTCGATTTGGAAAAATTCAAGTGCGACACCTTACTTTACCATAAATTTTAAACACACTTCTATATTATTCATAGTCATTAATAGAGTTATTTCAACCATCTTAAATTCTCACTTATAAGTCGAAACTAAAGATAATCATTAATTCAAGGAAAGCCATACTAAGAGTTCAATCCATATAAAAACATAAAACGTTGAGTACTTCTTTTTTACTTCACGACAATACATAAAATATTAAATAAGATAAAAAGAACCTTGCCCGCATAAGTGATTTCTGTCTCCTGGTGTAAGAGCAGAAACTAAAATGCAAATTAGAATTTTTCTTTCCCCGCCAAAAATATTCCTCGCATTATTCTATCTCCATTAAGAGATCTGACAACCAAACATCATTAAGTAATTAGAGATAATTGTTTTTTCGTAAAAAGTACCGAGTTGAATTAAGCATTGTTTACTATCGATGCATCGTCTTTTCGTTGTTTATTTAAGCAACATCACACAGATAAAGGTAATTGCTAATATTCTTGGAGAAAGAAGAACTTTATATATAACGGATGAAAAGATTTTTTTTTTCCGTACTAGGGTTTTTAAGCAGTTTCCCGCTGTATTATGAAATACAGTTGAAATTTATGCATTGAAATTTGGCCATTAAGTTGTTTTTTGTTCTTCCGGAAATCGGTGTCTGACGTAGGTGATCGTGCAATGGAGAGGTTCCGCAATTATACATTTCAATTTCTATAGAGCGTTAATCTAGTTTTTCGAAATAGATCACTAAAAGGAAATCGTATATTAAATTTTCAATTGTTTTACAATAAGGCATCTTTAAGATGCGTTGTTAAAATTCTTCCTGGAATTTTACGGTAAAACCTTAGAGCAGGAATTAAAATGGAGGGGGTATGTCCAACCATTGGCTTAGCAAAAGCTGACCCATAGTCCTCAAGTCACGTGACTCAACAACGACGAATGGTTGGCACGTATTGCGTGAAACAAGTGAAATAAACCCGATTTCTTCCAATGCTTTGCTTTAAAATCTGTCACGTGACTTGGGGTCTTGATTTTATGAATGAACGTCTTCACTCCCTCGATTTTATCTTTTCTCAATGGGTAAAACGTACTGGCATCTGGTTGCTGGTACTTTTTTTCGGCACCACATTATTTCACTGTAAAATCTGAACCTCAAAGCCTGTTAGACTTAAGTCACATTATGGTAAGGAAAGAAGAAAAACTTATTTCTCGTGCATGGAAAGGATGAGACGAAAGCTCTTTTAACCCTGGTAAAAAATTGAAAAGGATTTTTTTTCTAAGAATTGCGTTCACGTGGCTCGATGCGGAGTAGACTTCTATATACGATGCACTAAAAAGCGGAAAATCGCAATTTTCGTCCGTCTGACTCTGAGGTACGGAAAGTTTACGGTAGGAAAAAAAAACAGAGTTCTGTGGCTATATACAGGTAGTTATCAAAATAATGAAAACACCTGTGAATAAAAGTGACATTTTTTGACTATACTTCGTAAATAATAAAGAATAAAACTTGATGTCTGTTTTTTTTATAAGTAGTAATGTACATATTCAGGTAGTATATGGTGGCTCAATTGAAGTTCTGGAAGTTTAGAATTTTTTTCAAGCACGTGAAATGTCGGAGCTCTTAAAATTTAAAAGTAGCTAAATTGTTCGAGCACGTCTAGCTGGAGCAAGTGTAACTGAAACAGCACAACTTTTTGATGTTTTAGAGGTACAGTATCTGAAGTCACATGACAGCATACGCACAGCGCGGTAAGACAAGCTCGGCAAAGCAAAATAGTGGACCGAAAAAGAAGCTCAGTAAAAGAAACCGACGGGTATTGAAGCAGATCGTAATGTCTAAAAAACAAACAATAGCAGCAAAAGTGACCACAGTACTCAATCACCATTTGAGTTCATCAGTGTGAGTGATTACAGTCAGAAGGCACCTTTATTAACACAACATTTACGGCAGAGTAGCGATTCCGAACAAGACACTTGTCTCAGTGTTTCCATTATTTTGATAACTACTTTTATATAGTTGCTTTGAGTCAAGAGGAGAAGCTTCAAGCAGTGGGCTTTGTACCGAAAATTACCGAATTTAATAACTGATGAATTGAAAAAGATAATGACTTAAAAAATGAACAATCTTTGATGTTTATGTGAACTTAATGGGCAGAAGTTTCAATAAGTTATCTGTATTTTAAAGAGTTATTAAACATTTTATTTTCGCTATTCAATTGGGAAGTCCGAAAATCCTAATGCAAGGGTCATTGAAAGATTTAAAGTTAATCGATTAAGATATGAACATGAAATATGGAAAACAAATCCTTGAAAAATCCCCAGGTTTAAGCAAAATATCAAATTGATGTTTTATTTTTCCTTAATTAATACATTTTCCCGCAACGATATTACTTTTACCGTGAGGGGGAAGTCTAAGTATACTCAATTTAAAAAAATCTTTCAACATCTCTTTAAAAAGTTCTTACTGATACACGGTAAGTAACATTATATGTTCTATATAATGTTACGTTCAGTAATGTGAAATTTTTTATACGAACTTATTTATGTTTTCATTCAATAAGCAATTTTAGTTTCGAATTTAGATTGTACTATTTGTAATGACATTCTATGGAAGAAAGACGCCGAACCTGAGAGTTTGAGAGCCCCTGACTTACAGGAGACATATTTAAGTTGAAGTTAACTGAAAAAAAAAAAACACACAATGTCAAACTTTACAGCAGTGTTAAAATTGTTTTATCTTAGATAGCAACGAAAATATAATTATTTGTATTAATACGAAAAAAACTTAAATGCAATGAACAACGCCACCAGAATAATTTGAAAAACACTCTTGACATTTACTTTTGTGACTAGCCTTTTCTTCTATTATTTCATTTTTTTAAATTTAATTGCTTTAGAATCAAAAATATGTAACTTTACATAGACTTCTTGTGAACGATGTATACCAGACCAAAGTGATGTACCGAATAAAGGCGTACTTTTCAAAAAAAGAAAAAAATGTAATTTTTTCTACATTTTCCATCAAAATTTTGTGCAACAGCTCCTCTTAAGAAAGTTCTTCATTCCTGAATTATGGATGAACGTTAAAACTCCCGTTTCTTCTTGCATTATACATGAGCTTTAATATCTAACACGACACTAAGAAGAAAATCTCTTAACTTTCGAAATCATTTTAAATTGCATAACGTTTTATGTTTCTCCATTTCTGTCTATCAATAAGGCTCAGAACTGTAGTCTGTTTGCTAATTTACACAACATTTCTTCAACTCGCTATAGTTAAAGCGTATGTTTGTTATAATTTTTTTTAAGGATGTTGACAGTTTTTTTTTTAATTAAATAACTGACATGCTTTGGAAAGCATATGCGAAAGTGAGGAGCAAAGGGATGTAAGTGGACATTTTCAAATTTTGAGTAAAACGTGTTTAAAGATATCGTCCTAAGTACAGTCCTGGCCAAATTATTAGACTAAAGAGTTTTTTTTTGTAAACTATTTGTACTAAAATACTATTTATTTTGCTGTACAGTACATACTGTACACTGATTATTACATTATTTTAGCATAATTTAATGTTTGCAGGTAGCAGAAAAGTCTGCTTTGTTTATGGTCTTTGTTTATCTACCTACCAGGAACATAACCTCAATCAGCTTAAACAGTTGACTAGTTCTTTTTATTAGTATGTTCTGTTATATTTAAAGTTAGTTTTAGGTAATTAGTGATTATGTGTATGTGAGTATATATAATAGAGAGTATAAACAATTTTTTACCCCCTTTTTTAAAAAGTTAAAAAGTGGTGTTAACCTTGTGAAAAGTATGCAAAAAAGACTTAAAATGCTCATCAAGAACAAGGGAATGCATACTAAATATTAGATAATTATTTCACTGTTCGTTAATGTGTCTATAGTTATGTAATCAATAAAGCATTTGCTTTTTAAACAGTCTGAGTCTAATAATTTGGCCAGCACTGTAGGCTTTCATTGAACTTTTTAAATATATCATGCTATACAGCAGTACCTATCAGGGCTATTAATACAATTTCTTTCCCCTAGACAGAGGAGAGGTTCCCCTACTATTTGTACTGGTTATCTCCAGATTTTAAATTTTGCCACTAACATCCCTTTGCTTCTCACTGCCTCATACAAGCAATTGTGTAAGAAGTAAGTGAACCAAAACCACACCATTGAGTTTTGCAGGAAAATTAAGTGATATGTAAGATGTTTGTGGCATAAGAAAAACATTCTGCCTAGTTCCTGTGCACTTGAGAAGCAATGCTCTGAGCTTGTAAGTACACTAGATCTCCAATTATCCGAATCAATTGGGATCGGACCTCCCTCGGATAAAAATTCGGATGGCTGGATTTTTCCGAAAAGATGTCTATTTTAAGCAATTACTGTGTGTATGTTGAAAATGAGAGAAAATAACAACGAATTTTTGAAAAAAAAAAAAGCTTTTGATTGATGAAATAGAAAAGTTACTTTTCATGCTGAGCGAATTTACAAAGTGACATAGTTTAATCAGCTTAACGCTTTATCTCGGAGATATTAAATTTCTATTTAGTTTCTTGTATGAAAATGTGCATCTTTTTTTATGAACAAACAGCAAGCAGATTTTTTTTTTCTTTTTTTTTCAAGGCACTGCATTTAGCAACGTAGGTTGATGGGTGCTTTGGAAACTACGTCCTTTCACCCCATTTCACATGGTAAGTTCATTTCGTCAAATATTTTTGGTGTGCTACTTGGAGCTGTAAGCAGTTACAGGTACAGTCAACGCTTTTTAGAACGACCTCCCATTATTGCGAACTTTAAATTATAGCGACCGATGGATGAAGTTCCGTTTTGCTCTTCCCATTGAGACAATGTTACTTTAATACAAATACAAATACAATTGTGACGACCATCAACAGGCTCTGGGACCATCTAGGCTGGTCCTAGTCAGTTTTTTAGTCCCCAATAAAGATCAATGGCCCTCTTAAAGCTATCCACCCCCTTGCTCATTACCACCTCTTCCCGTAAGCTGTTCCAATTGCTCACGACCCCTATAAAGAAGTAATATTTCCTAATTTCCAGGTCAGTCTGAGGTTTTAATAGCTTAAAACAATGACCCCTTGTCCTGCTTTCCGTGTAAAAATGCATTTTAATAAATTTAAACAACTGAATCATGTCCCCTCTGATCCTCCTTGGCTACAGGCTATACATAATAAGCCTATATAGTCTGTTATCATTATCTAAATTTGAAAGTCCCCTTACTAATCTAGTTACCCTTCTTTGAACCCTTTCCAATACACAAATATCTTCCCTCAGTTCAGACCAAGACTGAACAGCATATTCCAAAAATGAGGCCTTACTAAACTCCTATATAAAGGCAGAAGAACCTTCTTAGATTTGTTTGAAATAGATCTCCGTTAGAACGACCAACCTACGCTGCTGTTTCCTATACGACGTCCAGAATTAAGTTTCTCAAGACGGTCTATTCGAAAACTAATATTTAACAACATTTTTTTCTGAAGAGGAAATATTTCCAATGAAGGAAGATGTTTGATGATGAACGGGTCAAAGAATTGACGAAAACGATTGACAATATGAAATAATGTTTTTTAGAAACAGTCGTAAGAGCGGAAAGCTTCTGTATGATCTAAATAAGAGGAGAGACTAATATTCAAAGAAAAAAATCTCGAACGAAATATCAGTTATTATTTTGTACTCCCAATTTTTCATCATTTTATTAGTTACTTGATTGTCTTTTAAAATGATGCATAACTAGTAAAAGTTTATTCTATTTTTTTTAACTATGACTAAAAAACATGCAATATTTAGTACAATTGCGTTAAAACGACCTCTGGTTGTAACGACCGATTTTCTTCGGAATTGTTGACGAACGAACGTCGACTGTATTTGCATATGAGAACACCAGGAACGCTTCAAGCATTCAACTCAATGAATATTAAACAACGTGTTCACTGTTCAATAACCATCCTCCCCATTTCTCGAAGCATGTTGCGTGTTGACCTGTGACCCACGAGTATGGCTAAAAAATGTTTTACTTCCACAAAATTTAACAATTTTAACCGAAAGTTATAAAGAAATTTTTGGTAAAAAGTGAGCATTTTGTGTGTTCTTGAAGTGCAGTGATAAATGATAATATTTTTGAAGCAATAGATTGCGAATAATCAGCTAACATAAGCGTACAGTTATTTGATATTTTTTCTTTTTTTTCTCCGTAAATTTTGAAATCCGCATTCCGGTTTTTTTAGGGAAAAATCTCAGCTAAAAGTATACGTCATCTCAAGTTTTGACATTTTTCCGGTATTCCGAATATACAGGGTGTTCCGTTTTAACCTACAAAACCTCTATTTCATAAATATACAGGGTGCTCCGTTTTAACCTGATGCAAAACCTCTATTTCATAAATATACAGGGTGCTCCGTTTTAACCTGCAAAACCTCTGTTTCATAAATATACAGGGTGCTCCGTTTTAACTTGCAAGACCTCTATTTCATAACCGTTAATCTTAGATGCATACTTCCAATTTCAAAAAGGTTCAAAATAAGATGCAGAGTTAAGATATTGAAAGTTTGAAGCGAAAATAAAAATTTATCAAAGAATACAAAATTTAACTTTTTGTAAGGGATCTAGGTCCCCTAACTATGTTTAGGGAAATAATCTCCATTGAAATCTTTTATTAACACAAAAAAATTGACATTTATGCGACCAAAACTCAAGGAGATACAGTAGACCCTCGTTTTACGCGAGGGTTACGTTCCACGGAAATGCCGCGTAACTCGAAATCGCTTAAATTGAGACCTAATACTAGTGTTAAAATAGGGGTTTGGTTCCGTAGGTAACAAAATACTTCATTCTAGTGATGACTAATTGTGTAATAAGTTTAATGTGTACTTATATCGAATTTATGTACAACATGCATAAAGAAAACATAAACAAAAATTCGTGTCCTGTTTATACAGAGGAACTGACTATGATAGTCTTTTGGTAGTCATTAAGAATTTTTCTCAGCAATTCTCTGCAGAGCATTAACGCATCCATGATCACTTGCGTCATTTCCAGGCTAGAATCTTCCTTTACTAACAAATCAGAAAGATCACTTCTATGGTCTAGGAGTGGCTCAAAATTTTCAATGTGAACATTTTTGGTTGTGTATCCTCGTTGGTTTTGTCCTCCTTTGTCACTCCTAAAAGATCTTCTTCCAGGGAGCTCTGAACTGTGAGAGTTTAATAACTTTACTTCTGGAAACAGCTCTGGAACCAATCGCATAAAATGTCTCCAGAGTGGCCCAAGCTCGATTATCAGCACGCCAAAATACAGTTGATTACGCGTAATCTGCAATCTTTAGGAGTTTGGATTTTGAAAGAGGGGCAGGGGGGATTTTATCTGTTTGCATTGCCGCATCCGCGTAAAACCGAAACTCATCCGCGTAAAATTAAATAAAGGTGTCAAATCTTAAACCACGTATAATTGAAACCGCGTAAAATAAACCCTCGTAAAATGAGGGTCTACTATATTAGAGTTTAAAGTTTTAAGAGACCATATAGAAGATGCGACTGGAATTATCGCGTTTTCGGGAGAATGAGAGGTTATCGAAGTAAAAAAACAAAGTATTTATATTTTCCATTGCTATTCAAAAATAAATGCGAATGTCATGCCATGATAAGCAAAAACGCACTAGAAAACCTCAATCAATCTGAAAAACCACACTCTAAGCACACATATAATTTTAAATTCTTGTTAACAGCTATATTTTCAAAAAGGTGTTATTGACGGGGAGTGTAAAATGGTGTAAAACACAAAACGCTGCGTTTCATCTGTCGGCGAATATTGGTCGTACTAATGTCAAACTTTTTGTGCTGGAATTATTTTTCAGTGGGGATTATTTCCCTAAATAAAAGTAAAAGGACCTAAGGCACGTCTAAAAATTTAAATTTTATATTTTTTGACTCATTTTTATTTTCGCTTCAAACTTTCAATATCTTAACTCCGCATCTGATTTTGAACATTTTTGCGATTGGAAGTAGGCATCTAATACTAACGTTATGAAGATAGAGGTTTTACAGGTTAAAAAGGAACACCCTGTATAATGTGCTACTCACACAGAGTGCAATTTTGTGACTGCATTACTAAAAACATTTGTTTCGGAAAGCAATGTGGGGAACTTTTCTGGTATTGCCTTAAATTAAGATTTTAAAAAAAAATTCAATAGTTAATCGTTGTAAGTTTAGAACGATAGGCCTAAGTAGGTAACCCACCACTTGAGGCAGTGAGAAGCAAAGAATAGTAAGTGGACTTTCTAAAGTTTTTAGTAAAACGCGTTTAAATTTCAGATTCTTGGTAACTTTCACTGATTTTTTTTTTCTAACTCTTGCTCTGTAGCAGCTCCTATCAGTGCTACTAGTATCATCTATTTTTTTTTATTAGACACAAAAAGAAACTCCCTATGCACCACATAATATTACATAGGGCCCGAAGGTAAGAGGCACAACAGTACAAAGTACACAAAATAAAATGAGCACAACATACAAACAATTAACAACGAATAGAGAAGAAAAAAAAAACACACACACACACACACACATACAAAAAGGTCAAACAACTGAATAAATAAAACGTTTAAAAAGAGAAAAAGTCTCGACACTCTGAACCAGAGCAGAAGGAACAGGAGGCCGCCCCATTTTTTTTCTTCCAACCTTTGCACTAATTATCTCGAAAGTTTTAATTTTTGCACTTACATCTCTATTGCTTCTCTGTGACACTCCTTCTTTCGGTTTTCTTCGTTATATGTATTGTTAATTATAACAATTTGGCTTTATCTTAGTAGTGACTGCTTAACGATTGTTTGTATTAGGTACCGTACCTGGACGACTGAGCCACGCTCGGCTTTAAAAGAATCATTTTTTGTCAAATTGTGTTTTTTTAAGGTTCAATACTTTTCCAAATATACTTGAAAAGCTTCACGTTAACGAAATATTATGTACTCGACCTTCTTATAACACTAAAGTACCAAAGAAAAAGAAGATTCTGAATGTAATTAAATCAACATTTTGCTTTAAACTATCTGTTACGTTTGTTTCCACTATACAATTTTCTTGTCAGTAATTAAAATATTTTGACCTTAGTTTTGCTATGGTGAAATCGGTTTTTAACCGAATACTTCCTTTCATATTATGATGCGTTTCACGATTTTATCCCAATCGAGATTTTCTTTTTAAATAAGTACTTTTTAATTTTTACGCCAGAAAATGCTACATACAGCATGATATCTATCAAAACTGATGATCCACAAACCATTCCAACCTATGATAACAACTGTCTTAACAAAGCATAAATAATCTCAAGACATACACTTCTTCGAAATAAAATTTAGATGCGTTATTTTAAAAACATGTTAAACTATTTGAAGTGTAAAAAGAAAATAAATAAATAAAATAAAATAGGATGGTCAAGCAATAGTTTCACTTAAAAAAGAAAAAAAGTTTACATCGACTTACATAATGCTTTTGAATTTGTTGTCAGCCAAGTGTGTTTGAAATTAGCCAAAGTTTCCAATCTCAGCCAAGCCTGGCAACCCTAAGCAAGTATAAAATTTTTAAAGCGAGAAGAGACAAATTTTCATTGTTATGGTTGCAAATCGTCTGCCTGATGCGTCAACTCACAGTTTACTTCAAGGCTTAACTCAATTTGACTTAATATTAAAAACTGTTTTTTGTAAAAAAATCGCGTTTTTACAGAAAAAACACTGATGTAGATGAACTTAGAATGCAAAACTACAATTAAATCCAAAATTTCATCCAAATCGTTAGAGCCATTTCCAAGATAAGAAATATATACATACCCACAAGAATTGCTCGTTTAAAGATATAAGATAACTTTTTGAATGACCTAAAAACGTTTTGAAGACTAATAATGTATAAATAATGTATAGATGACTAGTCCTTAATTCTTATTTTTTGCAGTGCTTAAAAACTCTTACAAAGTTTTTAAGTCAGAAAAAGGTAGTTAAAAAAAGTCATATGTTTTTATTCTCCTAAAAAAGGGAAAACCTCTTTCTGCTAAAGATTAATGCAAAAATAAACAATTCGTTATATTATTTAAAAACCAAATCTAATAATCTTTTCAAGTACAATGTTTTAAATTTTTGTAACCCTACTTTCTTTCCTTTATTTTATAACTCTACAAACGATCTCATCAACTATTTTTATATGTTTAAAAAGACGACACCGTTTTTGCGATCTTTTTATGTCTTATCTTTTCCCTACCTTTACATTTAAATATCGTTTAAACGGTTCATTTTTCCACGTCATAAAACCACGTTCATACATGTTTTTGTAAGACATCTTTAATGGGCATGGATCTCGCTTTTTAAAATTCAGCTTGAAATATTTCATTTCCGAAATTTGCTTTTTGCGTTATGCATAAAAATTCTGCTTTCCCCCCCCCCCCATTTTATACAAGTAGAAAACGCTATCGAAGAATAGCACGATACATTGCAAATCGTGTTTCTAGATGAAATTTTTAAAGTTTTCCATTTTTCTCAGTTTAAACGTTTAAAAAGATTTTCAGTCAAAATTCGTGTAGTAACATCATTGTGTATAAATTTTTTTAAATAGTTGTTTGCGAAATGATACAAGAAAATTTATGTGCCATATACTGGAAAGTGGCACTTAATGAAGATTCAAAGCTATGTTTTTCTTTTAATTTGCAACAGAAATATTAAATCATAGGGAAGTGAAGGAGCAAACAAAAGAAACCCCTTCAAAGTGGAAACTGAAACTATACGTTAAAGTAAGACTAAATAGAAGTCCCCTTACCACAATTTATTCGGAGAGCGAAAAAACATTTGTCTGGTGTATATGAAGGTTGCGAATCGCGAGTTTATAGCACTGGTAAATAATAATGAAGGTTCTTTGTTTTTCTTTTTAATTGCAGATTGATGGCGTTGTTTCCTTCAGTCAAAAGTACTACTTTTAGTCACTAAAGTTGACTGAAATGAGCAATATATATATATATATATATATATATATATATATATATATATATATATATATATATATATATATATATATATATATATATATATATATATATATATATATATATATATATAGGAACCAGAAAATACTTATATTATCCCAACAGTTATTTTTAAATTGATTTTTACTTCCTTTTACAAAAAAGGAAGTATTGTATTCGCGAAAAAATTTTCACTCAAAAATCGCCCTTAATTTCCATTTTGCTCACCCCCAAATGAATGTTGAGTTTTTTTTTCGATTCGACCACATGCGGAAAAGTGCCTAAGAATGTATAGACACGCGAAATATCCATTTTGACCATCACCGAGGTAATTACAACGACTTTTCTCGTGACGTCTGTATGTATGTGTGTATGTGCGTATGTGCGTATGTGCGTATGTATCTCGCATAACTCAAAAATGGTATGTCCTAGAAAGTTGAAATTTGGTACATAGACTCGTAGTGGGGTCTAGTTGTGCACCTCCCCTTTTGGTTGCTTTCGGATGTTCCTAAGGGGGTCTTTTGCACCTTTTTGGGGGGAAATCATTGTTAATTTCGATGTAAACTCAAGTGGCGTTATAATTTGTCGGACACTTGGCGATATATCGCCAGTCTTTTGGTCGCCAAGTTTTGTCGCCAACTTGGCGACAAATTTGGCGGAGTTTTTTTTTTTTTGGTTTCAATTTGGCCATTGTTGGTGATATTTAGAGAATAAATATTGAATCACATTAAAATAGCGAATAATGGGGAAATGACATTAAATTGGAGTAAAAGGAAGTCATGTGATGCACACATCAGCTCGTTTTAAATGTCCGATTCATGAAAAAGGCGTGGTCTTTATGAAGTTACAAATGATGTACTTACTTTAGCGCATTCACCTAGCGTGCTGAGTGCTTACGCTTTCTGTCTACCGCGTTACCAAGTTAGGATAATTCAGTAGCGAATTAAATATTGCGCTCTGCGCTAAAGGCAACAGTGAATGGCAGGTCATCATTTGTGATGACGCACGCAGGAGCGTAAAAAATGAAATTGAGCCTGCGCGACGATTTAAATTTATATTCTTTTAATTGTAAACTTTGTCAAATTATTTTTAAAAAATGGTCAAATCCTATGTTTTTAAGCATGCTCTTTTAGTAAAAAATACTTTTAAAATTTCGGAAATAACCCCATTACGATGTTATGGCTCACTGCAGAAAAGGACTTCTTATTGTACAATGCAGTATGATGAACAAGAACAAGATGAATAAAGCACAGAATTCACAGAAACATGACTTCGTTCTTAGTTCACGAAAAATTCGATTTAATAATAGACTTTAAGCATTGAATTCATAAAAATTTACACAAAAAGTCAAATACAAATTCAAGAACACACTTGGAATGATGAAAATAGCACTACACAACAAATGAATTAGAACGCGAATGAAAAAATCCAAATTATTTTAACTGTTAACACTACTATTTAAAGAAATTATGCAGATTGAACTAAAAATAAAAACATGAAAGAAAAAATTTTATCTTTACAAAAATGAAATTTTCACGGATTTTGCGAAAATTGTATTCACATAAAAAAAAAAATAAACATGAAAAGGAACATCGTCGTTTTCTTTTCTCTTCTTTTTTATTGTCGCTGTATCAAACACGCAGTAATAACATGAAAATCACCGTTTTTGGACTATACATCAGTCTGACCCTGAAGTACAGTCTAATGAAGTAAGGTCTAATGTACCGTATTACTCCGCATTAGCCGGCAGGAAAAAAAGCGAGATTGACCAGCATGCCGGGAAATTCGAATTTTCCGGCATGCCGGATAATTTGAGGTTTATTTTGCAACAAAAAAAGGTAAATTTCACCATCCAGTTCCAATCAGAATGTAAACCCCTGTAAGGAAAAAAAATAACAAATCTTGAAAGTAACCTTCTTTCAAAAAAGTTGTGTAATGCATAAATATGTGCTTGTTATTTATAGTAGGTCATTGTTAACGGCTTTAACAATATGTGAATAAAGTAATCAATTCAGAAGCAATTATTGTTGCTGCGATGTTTTCATAATGTTACTTAAATGAATTATTTTAGGTTCATTTTAGAGGTAAGTTTATATTTTTATTTATTGAATAGCTATGGTAAATTCTTTAGCACTGGTTTAACGGCTGTAACCTACTGCTTAAACTTATGCTTAGTTTTAATTTAATTTTTATAAAATTATTCGTTGTTAAACAATATTTTTCTTGTTAAACTAACAAAAGGCATTGCTAGTAAATATTTTTACAAAATTAAGCTGTTTATTAATACTGATAAGATATGTACAGAACTTATACTCATTTAAAAGCTGAACATATACGAGAGCAAATTAAAAAGTCTTTGCGCCTATTTTTTATTTGCCAAAAATAGATACTTACAGGTATTTACAGATATACGCAGTAAACTATGCCACTTACACTATTTCTCCATATAGTCACCACACCGGTTCAGACATTTGCCCCATTGCAGCACTAAATTAGAGTCCCCCTGTCGTAGAATTTTTCCGGCTGCCTGTGGAATCACCGTCGGACCGCGTTCTTGGTTTCTGTCCTGCCAGAAACTTCTTCAGTGGACCGAAATCGTAAAAATCACTAAGGGGAAGGTCTGGACTGCAGGTGCATTTCCCTGTGAATTGCTATGGGATTTTGTCCCTTGCTCCGTACAAAACGAATAACGCTTCTCTGCTCATAAGCTGTGGACATCTGAAGAACAACCGTCATCTTAAATGACTGAAAGCAGCTCCGCTCTTCCGAGAAAAAGCAAATATGACTGGTTCAAAGAACTGTTACTGTAGGGAATGTACAGTGCTGGGCAAATTATTCGACCAAAACTGCTTTAAACGAAAATTCTTTATTTATTACTTAACTATAGACACATTAACGAACAGTAAAATAATTATCTAATATTTAGAATGCATTCCCTTGTTCTTGAAGTGCATTTTAAGTCTTTTTGGCATACTTTTCACAATGTTTACATCATTTCTTAACTTTTTAAAAAAGGAGGCAAAAAATTGTTTATACTCACTATTATATATACTCACAATACACATACACACTAATTACCTAAAACTAACTTTAAATATAACAGAACACCCTGATAAAAAGAACTAGTGAACTGTTTAAGCTGATTGAGGCTATGTTCCTGGTAGGTAGATAAACAAAGAACATAAACAAAGCAGACAATGCTGCCACCTGCGAACATTAAATTATGCTAAAATAACGTAATAATCAGTGTACAGTATGTACTGTTGTTTAACAGTAAAATAAATAGTATTTTAGTACAGATAGTGAACAAAAAACAAAACTCTTTAGTCTAATAATTTTGCCAGCACTGTATATGTTTGCTTTGTAATCACAGCAGTATTTTGGCTAAAAAAAAATAAAAAAAAATAGGCGCAAAGACTTTTTGATTTGCCCTCGTATGTTTTATAGCATTTTTTTTTTCTTAACCTCGATTCTTCTGATATGCCGGAAAGCACCAGGCAAGTGTTATTGAAAATCTAGTGACCCCCGAATTTTGCGGCATGCTGGCTAATCTGTTAAACTTTTGATGGTCCATTCAGTGCCCCGAATCTGAACATTTTTGGATGTATTCATTGAAATATATTACAAATTATATGTTTCTTTTCTTCAAAATTTTCAGCAGACACAATTTCATACGTCTCCGTGGAATCATTTCAAATGTGGTCACGATATGTAATAGGGTCAGGTGGGGTAAAATGGGTATAAAATAGCCTACTTTTGGATTTTCACTCAAGTATTTTTGTCAAAATATTTCGTTTCTAATATTTTTTTTTTATGTATACATTACATATGTTGAGAGTAGAATTAAATGATTTTCACACATAATTTGATACAAATTTATTTTTGAGAGGAGTGTTTATGACTATATGTTTTGTATACCCATTTTACCCCACGCAGGTGAAAATGGGTAGCCTATGGGGTAAAATGGGTATTAAAGTCTAAGAAGTGATAAAAAAGCATACTATTTGTTCAATGAAGTGTGATAGTAAAGGCATAAGAGTCAGTTATCAAAATTTAACTATTTAATTTAAAAAAAATAGTGCAAAGAGTAAATTTGACAAAATATTAATAAGGTTTCTTTGAACACATGATATCCATACTTGTCTTTCTTTTAAGAAAGTAATGGCCTATTGTTACTTTGTGGCGCTTTAAAATTTTTTATTATTTGATGTTCTTCAATGAAATCCATGTCGTCTATATCAGGAAAAATAAAAAAAAAATCCCCCATCTTGGATTTTTTAAAAGTATTTCACCTCATAAAATTTTCCTCAACAGCCATATATTTGCCAATAAATTCTTTCTTGCTTGTTTCCTCAAAGTATAATACTTATACCTTTGCACCTGTGGTTAAACTTTGCTTCATAAGCATATTTTCAGCAGTTTCTATTCCAGATACTTCCTCTGAATGGAGACTTTCTTTTTCATCTATTTTTTATTTTCTTGTTTTTAAATTCCTTACGTTTTTCACTTTCAACTCTTAGCCTTTCTAAAACATCTTTGTCATTTATTTCCTGTATTTGCCAGCACCTGTTTAAGTTGTTTTAAATAAATCATGCAGGTAGTTGTCAAATCTGAAACACTTGTTAAAATTGCTGACAATATTGCACTTTTCAAATCTTTATAAGGTGAGGAAATTGTGCTTTGTGAAGCATACTTTTCGGATTGAAACGAGGATGTGTTCCGAGAAATTAAAGGTACATTAGAGTACATCAGAGAAATTGATAGAATCTGATTGCAATCAAATAAAAATGTGATGAGCAGCAGGCTGGGCCAGCATATTCAGAGGAAATTGTTATTTTATGCGCAAGTGCACACAAACACTAGAATAAGTATACCTGTGGCTTAATTTTATTTATTATGATGGAGTAAAGTTTATTTTATAAAATCATGGCATTGTGCATATTTTTATATTTCAATCATTTTGAATCAACCACAAATGAATTAATATTCATTTAAAGGAAAATATGCTGTACCTTTTAAAACAACTTGCTGGAATTGTAAGCCTAACCATATATACCCATTTTACCCCATTTTCAAAATATGAGATTAAAAATAGAAAAAATTATTTTTTTTCTTCCCTGTAAGTTGAAGCAGCAATAAAAATGTCTAACTAAAGATATTATGACACAGTAATAAAAATTCCCCAAAAATCAGGAGCTGGAGATAGAAGTTTAAGCAGACAACATGCGGCTTGAATTTATCGACTTCATTTTAAAGTGTTGCCACTCACTAAAAAATAATCTATTGAAAAAATATATTTTGTGATATATAATTCAGAACAGCCAAGTATAATAACCAACTCAAAAAAATGCAAATTTAATTTAAAAAAACTGACTTTTTAAACCATATATTCTGACTACCCATTTTACCCCACCTGACCCTACCCTTTTTAAAATATTTAAAAAAGCAACAAATACAATACAAGAACAATTTCTGATTGCTCACTTTGCTCTTCAAAAGACACTATATGAGATACTAAGGAACCAAGGACGGTTACTGGCAAATATTGAAAATTATAGGTAATGGTGAAAATTGATAATTGGGGAAAAAATAATCATGTCTATCATTTACCTCCAATTTTCCATATTTGTCAGTAACGCTCTTTGTTCCCTTGGTACCTCATCTAGTGTCTTTTGAAGCGAAAAGTGAGCAATCAGAAATCGTTTCTGTATTTTATTTGTTGCTCTTTCTATTTTTAAAATGCTATTAAAAACCTGTACATATTTTAAATGATTCTATGCAGACATATAGTACCTATAGCGCAAGTGTGACGCAACTTCACACAAAGAAATAATAGATGAATATTCAGAATTTAATGCATTTTACTAAGTTCTTCTATGTGTGCTGAAGTCATGTCTTTAATTTGGGTTAGTTTATAAATTCTTCGAGATAATTCAAATAATAGCAATTGAATTCTCAGATAGTTCCATAAATATTTCACAAATTTCTGCATGCATTTAAAAATCATAATTCTCGCATATGATTATAACAATCCAAAACGTTATTTTTCCTCAGAAAAATATAAATTTCTACCAAAATTACATTTTTTTTTTAAATTTTGATTCAAATTCAAATACCTCTCGGGAGAAAATAGTTGATTATGAGTTTTATCTCCTTTGATTTAAAGGTGCGATGTGCAAGGTTTTCTAAATTTCATTTTTGAAAGTTTCTTGTGAAAAAATGAAACAATGAAAGAGCAAAACTCGAAGTACATGTTTTTTTTTCTTTTCGAAATAAAACAGGACATAAAAAAGTTGGTTTAATTCATGAAATATACAGTTCATCGCTTCTCGACCTTTCAATTAAATTCTAGAACAATTACGAATATAATGTTTGCTTTTTCTACATTTATTATTTAGAACACTAAAACTAAGAATTTTCTTTTCAAAATTACTAAACGTTAGTAAAATATTCAGTAATTACGTATGTTTTAAAAAAAGAACCTCTCCATTTCTCCATTTTCCTTTTTGAAAAACATTAATCTGGTTAAAATATCTATTTTTCCTGTTTAAAACGACTGCTCAAGTACCGTTTTCAAAGAAATAACTCAATTACGCTAGTAATTAATGGCGCATAGCTAAAAAATACGTACGTATTAAAGTCTTTAAAATATGCCAGGATTTAAAAAAAAATCGGAAATATATCTTCAAGGGTTTTTTCCTGCTATTTTATTAAGTTTAACTAATGTCGAATTTCTTTTTTTTTATTATTACAAATTATAGATTGTTTCTTTTCTAAGCGACTATAATTAGTTTATGCTGTTTTCAATGAGGAATTTCTATTTAAAAAATGAATTAATTCCCATGGTAAAAAAAAGACTAGATCCGAAGCGTAAACTTTTGTAACTAATTAATTCTACATTTAACTTAATAATAAAAATATAAAATTACAATTAATCTCTAAAGGAATTCCTTTTCTTTTATTCAGTTCAAAAGTATTATCTTTTGGCAAAACGATAGTAGCGATTTAAAACAAAATAAATTGTTTCTAGTATTCTTCCTACTTAATTATACATTATTATGTATACACATCTTATTTTTTATGAATTTTTTTCTTTTAATATCAATTGTGAATGTAAAAAAAGACTAACTTAATTATTTAGTTTTTCTCAAGCCAGCTGCAAATGATTATCATTAGTAAAGATTAATTTTTGTGCAACAGATACTCGCCAACATTATGAAAGAGAAAAATGGTGCACTAGAAACACATGTTAAACTGATAAATGAATTTGAACAAAAGGCTGCTGCAAGTTAATTGAGTAATAACACGATATGCATTTTCTCTCTGGTTAAGTACTAAAATTTTCTTTTCTTTATTAATAAAAGATCATTAATAAGAAAAAAATTGAGAAGGTAGTGGTGAGAAGAAAAATTCAGTTTATTTAGAAGAGCTTTGACTACTCAAATGCTCATTAAAGTTGAAATTGCGTTAAAATTAGAGAATCTTAATAAAATGGGCGCAATAAAAAACGCTTGTATTTATGGAGTTAACACTGGCGGTTCTAATCTCGTTTTTTTTTTTTAAATTTATTGAAGCGAACATACTCTTGAGCAATAATAAATGCCTATTGGTCTTATTTTAGCCATTCTGACCCTCAAATTAAACGGTTAGATGGTTTGTAGCAGCCTAGCAATACAATGTGAAAAGCATCATCTGAGAGTCACAGGTAATTTTATTTAAAAATAAATAAATAAATAAATAAATAGAGCTAATTTTTTGCTATTTTTAACCAATTAACTTATTCTTTCATTTATACTTCCTTTTACGAAGTAAAGAAAGTTCATTACAATATGAAAAATGTTTTACTGAAATTTGGCCTTAAGCTTCCATTTTATTCACCCTGGAATGAATGTAGAAAAGATTGTTCGAAACGTCCGTTCATATGCGTGGTCCGACCGCGAACAAATGACCCTTGTCAATTTGATGAGAAAACGAGTTCATTCCTTAAAATAGGTAGAAAGAGAAGAAAGGACGCGTGTCATATTTTTGGAGTAGCAATATTTTGGCGATATGAAAAAAAAATACTTATACTTCTAATGTATTTTCTTTACATGATAATTTTGACCCGAAAGGTTAGTTGCAGCAATAACTGCATTGAGTTGGCGTAAAAGTAAAAATGACAAGCATTGCATTCTTTATTGCAACCCTACTTGCATCATTTTTTTATTAAAAATAATTATAGGAGGCGTTGTTATTTCTGAATAATGGCACTAGACGTTAAATCCCGGTTATCACAAATTTGCCATTTCAACTGCGCTTACGCGCAGACTTAGCTTTTTCGGCTTTCTGTTTTAAGATTTCGAGTTGCTTGTTTATATTTAGGTTGTACTAGAGTCCCCATAAATTAATGAATGTGATTAAAATATTTTCACAGCGATTTCATGATATGAAACTACGAATATGAATAACTGATATTTATAATGTAAAGAGGAAAATGACACTTCAATATTTATTGGTTTGGAAATATTTATTTCACATAAACGTAAAACACGTTGTGTACTTCAAAAATAATTTAAATATGAGTACGGATATCCGTCTTTTAAGGATATTTTACGTTAGGCGTAAATAGCTGAGTATTATACATTTTTATTTAGGTTGAGGGTTTGGCTTTGCATTAAATTTGATGCTGCAATTCTAGTACGCTCTCCTGAGGTTAAAAATTTGGTCCTGAAAAGAGCCTTTGTTTCATAAGAAAATCAGATTCCGAATCCATTAATAATTCAGACGCAAAACTCAATCTTTACCGAGGCCTAAAAACTAAGTCAAAGAAAGCCTTGTGACTTCTAATTTTTATCTGTTGTTATCTCATATTTATTCACAAATTTAAAATGTTTGTAATTCATTTTAGCAAGATTTTTGAAATCAGCTTAAGTCCGCGCGCAAGCGCAGTTCAAATGGCAAATTTGTGAAAACCTGGAATTAACGTCGAGTAATAATGGCTGCTGAAAGAAGTAAAACCAAGACCCAGCCACTTACGTAGGATGTGACCTGTCCAATGAAACATCTGCCTTTACCGAACAAAATTTAAATGTTTTACCTCTTTGACTATTTCCTTACATTTCAAGGGGACGTATTCAATCTCTAGAACCAATGACGCAATTGCAAATTGCGTTCCAACTTTCCTTTTCATATCGCCCCTTCACAAAAATGGAAAATTCTGAAACGAGGGTGAGCCCAGTGTCAACTTTTTGTGGATAGATTGTATATCCGAACGAGTGGGCAGCAGTAATATCCATTTCGCCCACTCTTAGTTATCTCATGACTGTACAGGCATACATACGTACGTACGTGTGTATGTAACTTATGCATCACGCATAGCTCAAAAATGTAGCGATTTAGAAGCTTGGAATGGTTTTTATTGGTTTTAGCTATATGATTCATTTATATGACAGACCAATTTTCATTAAATGGAGCTTTTAATGTTGCTTATTTCTGGAGGCGGCTTCTGTAATATCCATTTCGATCATCCTTGAGTTATCTCCCGAGTTTTCTCATGACGTCTGTACGTGCATACGTACGTAAATATGTAACTTATGCATCACGCATAGCTCAAAAATGTAGCGACTTAGAAGCTTGAAATGATTTCTATTGGTTTTAGCTATTTGATTCATTCATTTGACAGACTATTTTTCATTAAATGGAGCTTTAAATGTTGTTTATTTCTGGTGGCGGCATATTATATATTTTAATGGAACTTTTAATGTATGGTTTGATTTATTATTTTCTTGGCGATTACACATTTTAATGACTTAATTCATTTATTTGGTAGAATATTTTCCATCTAATGAAGCTTTTTAACCTTGTCTGATAGCTTGTTTTAATGTGTGACATCGGTATCTAAGTAGTGTCTAATAAATATCCTTGACAAAAAATTGCAACCAATACAATATAAGGATATCGCCAACGAGGATATGCTTGGTTTGCAACAAGAAGATATCCTTTATTATAATCCGTTGAGAGCAAATGTAGTGTAAGTCAATGTAAAACTTACACTACTTTTGTTCTCAACGGCTCAAATAATGAGTGTTGAGCAAACAAAGTAATTTTTCCCAATTTTAAGTTTAAGGAAAATAGCTATAGCAAACATATGAGCCGCTGAGAGCAAAAGTGTTGTAAGTCTTTCATCCGCTTTTGCTCTCTACTGCTCATATCGCCAAAGTACCGCTATTGCTTTTAATATACCTACATCCCGGTTATGACATCCAGAGACTGCAGCTTCGTCTTTCGTTTATCGGATTTATCAGTCTGGAATAGTCAATAACCGAACTGGAGGTAGATGTCATCTCAGATTTCATTTGTTTGTACTTTCAGCTGCAGTTAAGATGACATCTGCCTTGAGTTCGATTTTTGACTATTCCAGGCAGACGTCATCTTAAATATAGCTGAAAGTACAAACAAATGACATCTGTGATAATATCTGCCTCGAGTTCGGCTTTTGACTGTTCCAGACTGATAAGTTCATAACAAAGACGAAACTACCCTCTCTGAATGTCATAACCGGGCTGTCGGTATGTCGCCCCTTCTATAGCTTGACCACGGAGCGATAGTGTGTGAACTGAAAGCGGAAACGGACCACTTCATTTTGCAATAGGTATAGTCGCGCGATCGTTCGAGCAGTAGAAACTTTTCTGCTTGCATGTTCTCGCTGATCCTACTTATTACAAAATAGAGCGGTCCGTTTCCGCTTCCAGTTCATCTGCTGTTTCTCCGTGGTTAAGCTGTAGTCAAATTTTAGACCCGGCTTAAAAGTGGTGACTTACTGCATAGTACCGCTATTCTGTCTGACCACGGATTGTATGGAAAGGCATCTATCTGGTTTACAGGCGGAAATGGACGCATCTATTAGTTTTTAGGGATGTCAGCGGGTTTGCAGATGCATGTTAGCCTCTAAATGAAGCACACTCTCCCGTAAATAAGTGGAACACGCGCGTCAAATTTTTACTTCTTTCCCTCATTCAGATAGACTCGTCTTAACTGGACGTTTGCCAATTCCATACGATCCGTGACTGAGCAGTATCTCCACACTAACCTTTTAATGTATTTTTAAACCTCTTGAACTGAGCATGATTTTGTTTCTTCTCTTTTCTTCCAGGGTGTGATTTAGTGGGCAAGTTCAAAACATCCGTGAAGAGGTTCGTCCAAGAGGTAGAAATAGGTAATGCGAAGTGCTCCTAGGCCACCCAACATGTTCTCTTACATTCTCCCCATTCTCACCGCAGGTTAGTCTCTCTCTCTCGTCGACGACATTCCAACAAAAGAGTGATGGAGAACTCTCAACCTATCTCCACCCCCGTCTATCTCTGTTTATCTATCTATCTCTCCTCTCTCTATCTATTTATACTGTCACTATCTCTTCTTATCTATCTTCTGCTAAAGTAGTAACAAACAGTATGAATACACGGGAGGTGTGCCGAAATAGGATCTCCCCGCCACATCCGAGATGTGCCGGATGTTGGATTTGTTACTTTGTATTGTATGTCATTGAAATAATAAATAATCCAGCAAATCGAAAGCAGGTATTAAAAAAAGATTTCTGCACAATGGGAATGACTTCTTCAGTCAAAAGGACTGCTTTTAGTCACTGAAATTGGTAGAATAAGCCAAAAAAAAAAATAATAACATGGATTAAGAAAATACTTTTATTTTCACCACATTTAACTTTTAATTAGTTTTTAAAATGTCTGACTTTTAAACTAAAATGTTTCATCGTGTGACGTCACAAGTGATGAAAGCCATCTTGAATCAGAGAGCGTGGTTGTCTTTTCTGGCAAGATTTCGCCTTTTCGCCTTTTAATGATTTTTTCACGGCGAGCTATTTATATACGGAACGAGATTGTTGGTTAAATAAAATATTCATTTAGCAAAGTTTGGCAGTGTCCTGACACTTTATTCTGGTGACACTTTTGACGGCAGCAACGAAAATGAAATCAACGGCTGAATGTTGTTCAATATAATTGTTTTAAGAGAGAAAGTAAGCCAAAATGAAGAAAAAAAATTAACATAACCCCAGTTTTCGACCATGCTCTTTCAAAAAAAAAAAAAAAATGAAAAATAGGAAACAACTCAATTAAACGCATGACACGTGCCACTGAAGAAACATAACCATGGGCAACAAATTGCAAAATATTCAGCAAATGAGAGCCAATTTTGATTGATTTTGAGCATTAGAGTCTAAGACTTACGGCCCGCTGGCCTCATCCAGCCCGTGGAGCTGATCCATATTGCTTTAATCAATGTTATAAACAGAAAAGCACAGTTAGTGACAATGTCACAAATTTGGAGTCAAATGCTCAGAAATTGGTTTCTGAAAATCATGCATTTAATAAAAATATGCATCATGTAATTGATAAAAACCATTATTGGTTTGTAATTTTCTCTCTCTATCCATATTTTCCCATGTTATTTAGAAAATAATGAGACATTTTGATTGCTTATAATTGTTTACATATGTTCTGGCCCTCGATTATTATTTTTTTTTTTTTTGCAAAATGATGCAATTAATTGTTAACCCCCCCCCCCCCCCCCGTCCTACAGCATTTCCTTCATTTGCTTAACCTTTAACCTGGTGGATGCTTCTAGACCAACAATTAACTTTTGATTTTGAAAAAAAAACTAAACTAGCATCTGAAAGAATTTTACCAAACGCTATTTTATATTACAAATTTTTTAGTTTAATTCATTTAAATAGCAACTCTTTTTTTTAATGGAAAAGTAACTCAAGCTTTTCCAGTACATTTTTCATCTCACTTTTAAAACAAATGATTTAAAATATTCTCTTTTTGCATTAGACCGAGTATTTAAAGCATTATCAAACAAAGACGATACCTTCAATAGATCTTAAAAAATAAATGCTTTGAATAAGTGTACTTTTAAAGAAACGTGGGTAATACAGGTCGATTTATTTTAAGCATCCCCAAAGAGCTCAACAAGTTTAACAGATTATTCGCAGATAATAGACTGAGAAAAACGGTTATCTTGTCATTCGGCTGACCACACTCGGTTTACTGTTCAGTTTTGCTAAAAAAATAAAGAAAATCAGGCAGCACAATTGTCTTTCTTTAAATCTCATTTATTTTATTTTATTTTATCTTATTTTATCTGTTTATTTATTTATTTTATTTTATTTTAATTTAATTGCTTTATTTTGTTTTTTTTAATCATTTTATTTTAATATTCATTTATCTTTTGAATTATTTGTTTATCTATATCTCTATATACCTTATTTATTTATTTTTTTGTTAATCACTGCAGTGACCACTAGAATATTAAAATTGTGAAAAAAAATCGTTCATCTTGACCGCAATCGCCAAAATAAGGCAAGCACTCGAAGGCTAGAAAGAAGAGAAGTTAACTCGTCTTTCGGGACAAAAAATTCTGTCTATGTATTACATCAAAATAGTAAATTCGGCAGGTGTCGCATTTTTTTTATCGGTAGTGACTGTAAAAGTAACTAATAAACAAGGAATAAATGATGGTGATTTGAAATCCCTTTTTAACGGGGGAAGAAACACACATTTAATTAAAAAAATAATTGCAATAGAAAATCAAGCAGTTTATAAAGAGTAAAACCTTGATTCAAATAGTTTCAATAGCGCTTGAAAATGAAATTGGTGTTTACAATTGAAAATCAAGCAGTTTATAAAGAGTAAACCTATATTCAAATAGTTTCCCCTATTGCCTGAAAATGAAGTTTTGTTTGAAAGACATTTTTATAGATCGCACAAGCCCTGTAAAAGATTTATCTCCTAGTGCCCAACCGTTTTCTCTACCGAGGGCATAGTTCGTATTCTCGCTGACTGGAACCCGTATAACTCCCAAAATATTTTCAAAAAATTATTAATAACATGGGAAAACATGGAAAAAGAAAACAAAATCTAGACCAAGAGTTGTTGTTTTCATTAATTGATGCTTATTTCATTACTATCATATGCTTTCCAGAAACCAAATTCCGACTATTTGGCTCTAAATTAATGACATTGTGACTAATCGTGATTTTCCAATTGTATTATTGAATAAAACAACAGGCTACGCGGGTCATCTTTGCAGACCGTGCGTGGTTCCCGGCCGCAGGTTGGTTACCATTGGTTTAAATCAGTGGTGTCCAACCTGCGGCCCGTGTGCCAGATGGAGCCAGTGAAGCCGATTCACGTGGCCCGTTGTTAAGTTTAATGTTACGAATTGACAAATATATCCTAGAACCTTCCAAAACAACAGGCTGTCTTAATTTAGTAGGACGAAAGATTGTTGCAAATTTAAAGCCAAATAGTTAGAAATATGGTTCTAAAAACCAGATGAAGACTTCGTATTAATAAAATACTAATACATGTGGTAATGATATCAACAGTTTTTGGTTTCAAGATTAATGTTAGTAAGAGGAGCGGCCCTTGAGTTAAAAAAAAAGTTCGGTATCACTGGTCTCAACGACTCATACAGACTCAGCCTGATCAGCTAAGACTGGATTGCCAAGTATTTAGCTATTCCCAAATCGTTCCGCATTCACGTTCATGCCCATAAGCAATGTCTACGTACTTAATACAGAGTGTCTTGAAATAGACTGACTGACTGACTTCAAAAATGTAGAACAGGAAAATGGTTAATGATAAAGAACAAGTTCTTGAAGAAAATTCATGTGGTGGGCCGTAAGTTTTTTTCCCCAGAGTTCCAAATTTTAGTTCAAAACTTTTTCAACAGAAGGCTGCAGATAGTAAGGCTTTAGTCAAAAAAGGATTGATATTCACCGATTTTTCCTCCAATTGCGACATGTGGTTGCAGCCGGCGGTAGACATTTTGGAAATATTGTTGTGTAATTTTGAATATTAAAGCCATTTTTTAAAAAACTATGATGTAATTCTCTATCATTCTTTGATTTGCGGTCTTACGATCTACCGCGCCATCGATTGAAAAATTCTTGAACTAAAATTCGGAAATCTGGTGGACAAAAATTACGACCCACCTTGTGAATTTTCTGCAAGATTTATTTTTTTATCATTAACCATTTTCCTGTTATAAATTTTTGATAACTCTCAGTCTTTTTCAGAACACCCTGTATGTGTTCAAAACAATTTCTTATGTGATTGACTTGAAGCCTTCTTTTCGTCCACTTACCTAAAAAAAGTTGTCCTAATACAATATTACAAATTGGTTCCTTCGGTTTCAGATGCTGAAGAATATAAATCCTATTTCGGCACTCTCTTCTAAATGTCGGGGTTTGAATGAAATGCACCTTTAGTGTGTCTAATTATCTTCGTCCCCACTTGTCTCCATCACTCCTTATTTAGATAGCGGTTTAGAACTTTTTAGACAGTTAGAAAATATCGACAGCGGAGACATTTCTGTCTGAAAATTTAATTATCAAGACCTCACACGCTGTCCGCTCTTTTAAAACGACATTCTAACAGACATTTCAAGTTTATTAGACACATAATATTTCGAGTTTATTAGACATTTTACAATAATTTTTTTTCAATTTTTGAAACGTAATTAATTTTATTAGCCGTTGTAAATTATTTAATATAACTATATCCTGGTTACATCACTAAGATAAAAGCATAATAGTAGTTCACATTCGCAGCGCTAAAAATTAAGGGATTGCGAATTAAATGCTGCATCGCATTTACAAATGCATGTTTTTTATAATGTAATACTTAGCAACAACTCTGTATTCTAAATGATGGCATTTTTCAAACGCCAGCTTCGCTCCATAAGAAAAGCTTTCGTTTCATTTAAGTAGTAATTTTCTTTTATTTTCACATGTTCTTGCGAAAGTTGTTCATTTAACTATAAACCTCAGAAACTCTTTTTTTTTGTAAAATTTTATTTTGCTTTAAGTAAATGCTAACAATTAAAATAATGTATGCATTTCCAAAAAAAAGAAGACAAAATAGAGTATTCTTATGCCTGATAGTTCGAAAGGGGTAGAGGTTGATTCACAACGCAATAGTTTTGCTGTTCAGTACACTTCACAATAATATATTTCAAAGCCTTTCATCACAAAAAAATGTCTGGAGGGCTTTTTAGGACTAATATATTTATTAACGCTAAATAAAACTCAATCAAAAATCAAAATTTAGCAAAAGGAAAACTAACAGACATCACATTTTTATGGAACTAAAAACTATGCAAAGAAAACGTCGGTCTAAAACTTTTAAATAAAGTGTAGCTGCAGTACAAAAATAATAAATTGACTTTTGTGATAAGATCCGTCACTGTTCATGTAATAAACAAAAGAGACTTTCAAAAATGAAAGAAATCATTTTCACACACGCAAAGCATGTGTCCAGGGAGTAAAGAAAATATTTTAAGCGTTTAAAATATTTAAGTAATGTCACTCTAGTTTTACGCTCGCACAATCGCACAAAAAGAAATCGGAAAACCATTTGAATTTTTCTGGCACAAATGTATCAGCAAAATGCAAAACGTAATACTCACGAGGATGTGGAGAAAAAGTATATTCCCGCTTTGTTTTTCTTTAAAGAACTCAATATTATTCCATACTTGAAACATTTTTATAGAAGAGCATTTTTATAAACTTTGAATTGAAGAATTTAACTAAAAAAAATAAATTCAAATTTTCAGAGAAAACGTTGTTAATTACATTATTTCATTTCTCAAGAATTGCACTACATAAAAGTGAACATAATTCATAATTTCGCAGAAAACAAATTCTCTTAGGACCTTAATTCAGAACTGCTTATTATTATTATTATTATTATTATTATTATTACTATACGCGTTAGAATGTAATACAGAAATCGAAAAGTCCTTGACACATTTTAAAAATTCATAAAAAAGCAACAAATTTTTGTATCAATATGCAAATAAAAGCAAAAAATTTAAAATATTCAAACATTTTAAAAATTAAAAAATAAACAAAGAAAAACAAACTTGCAAGAAATAAGAAATGAAGAATCATTTATCGAATTTAGTATGTGATCTTCAGAAGAAGGAAAGCTCTCCAGAAATCAATGTCTATATGAGGATGAACATTTGTGAAATATTTTTACCTGAATTCAAAATCGAAGGATTGATTAGAGTTAAGGTAGACTTGTTTAATTGCGAAGTTTTGATAATTATAATTCGTATTTCAATTCCTCTCGTCGCAATTGTGAGGTACATTCCTTCAACCGTAATGTCACCTTTTTGTTTTTGCATTAAAAACATCATTTTTAATAATGTGTTTCGCTAACGATATTTTCATCAACTTATGCTTGATAAAGTTAAGAAGCTTATGGTTTGTGGTGCATTCTGCACATTTTTATGCGTAAAACTGTTAAATGTCGAGGAAAATAACATGCATATGTGAAGTTTAGTTGAGATTAGTTCAATAATCTTTTGTGTACATTGAAGGAGCACATGTGTCTCGATGGTCCATAAAGGATGCAAAGTTGCACCTATTTTTCAAATTCAAACTTTTATTCGTATGTTATTGAATTCAGAAATATTTCGATAAATTAATGATAACCCTATATTTAATCTTTAATTAAAAAGTGATCCTGAGCAAATGTAGAAAGTATCCATGCAGATGTATCATTTGCGGTGTTTCAAAAAAAAAAAAAACATAATTGATAAAGAATTATTTTTTTCCATGCTGATATCAAAGTTATTGTGCCTCAACAATGGGCGAGAAAGACAATTTATAAATTAGTTGTTTTCGAGAATTTAGAAAGAAACTTTGAACTTAGTTTAATACTTACTTAGTCCATTTTATGCGGACAAAAAACTACTCTAACTATGGAAAAGCTTCTCTAATATGCTAGAAGAAATTTGTCTACGTAAGTAAGAACCCTGTTAAATAAAATATTCATTGATAAGAAAACAAATGTTCAACCTTATCTCTAGATAAGTGGTTTTCTGCGGCGCTTAATTAATATTAAGTTTCTTACAACATATTCGATGGGTAAAAAATTTACGAACGCGGACAATTCGCTAAAAGGTTTAACTTTGTGAGTGTGTTTTCAAGTCAACTGTTTGCAAGACATAAGTAAATATTTTTAACCAAGAAAGTATATTTTTTAAGACCTAAATAAAAAAAAGAAGGTTTTCGCTTACGTAACAGCTAACAAGTTAAAATGGGTCAGCTATATTTTAAAAGTTTTTTCTTAGTCTAGAGTAGATTTTTCTTTCTTTCTTTCTTTTTTTTTTTTGAAAAAGAAGAAGAAGAATTTTTCACCGTTAAAAAAGCAGAATTAGCATTAAAACAAGCAGAACAAGCCTTTTGACTCATGAACACGAACATTAGGAAAAGGAAAAAAAATGGTTATCACATCATTCTATCATTAAAAAGAATAAAGCGAACGTTGAGCGGACAGTGGTGGATGGTCTTTCATGATCTTGAGGGCAAGACTAATCTTGAATCACTCTATGCATGTTTGGTGTTCGATGTTTTTTAACTAGTCAGTAGTCATTAGATTAGATTATTAGATTTTGAAGAATAGTCATTGAATGAACTAGTATACCAGAGGTACGAGTAAAGAAATAGAATCTGCGAGATTTTTCGCGCTTCTTCTCTCTCTTAACACCTGAAGGTGGTTAAATGAATCAATTATACAACGTTTTGATGCACAAAAATTGCAAATTGCTGCAGACACGTGTTTTGGTGTTACAAGGAACACCTTTTCCAATGCAAAGAAGTGTGAGCATTTGGATGATAAACCATCCGAGGAAAGTAGGAGTATTTCCTCGGATTAAGTCATATATTGCCTAGGCCTATAAAGTGTAATCAAATCAAGCGTGGCCATGCTTGATATAAAATCAAAATTAATTTCTTATAAGCTGAAGTTCACAATGATAAAAAAGGCCACACAAATAAAATCAAGATTAAGAATTGGCTATGTTTGTTCCTTTATTACATTTCGAAACATTTTTCTTTAAAATTCATCTTTAAATTTCAGTGACTATTCTTTTTAATAAATGCATCAATTTTCTTGTAGTTATATTGAGAAGTACTAGTATATGAAATGTAGAATTTATTATAAAATGAATGTTTTCATGTTTTTCCAATTTCTATTTCTCAGTCCACATAAATCATTATGCTTAAAAGTGTGTTTCAAAGTGCTGTATTTTAACCTTATAGAGCTTAAAGGTGAGAAAACTGATGGATGAATGGAACAAAAAAAAATATTTTAAAAACTTCGTAACATTAACTTATTCACTTAGTTATGTTCTATGCTTTAACAATAATATTAGCTCTTCATTAATGATGTATTTTTGTTATTATTATTGTTTTTTTTTTTTTTTTTTTTTTTCAATGTGTGGCAGATATTTTTTTACAAGATGCTGCTTCAGTTACAATACACTCTACTTTTACCTTACTTAGTTGTTTTAACTTGTTTTTGAGACACATCTCATTATTAAAATAATTATCACAGATAATAGAAAATTTTATAAAAGTGAGTATCTATACAATGAGCTCACAATTATCCACCGGCGGATTATCCGCAGTCTTCTTCTATCGCGGTCACACTTCCAGATTTTTTTTTTCCGCGGTGATTAATTTAATGTGGATATATGCACACATTTTAAATTAACAAATGCAAAATATACTTTTAGACATGCCTATTTTTTTTTCTTCCTCCGAATTTCCCTTCCAATGACATTCTACTTTCCGAAATCTAACTTTTTAAAACCTGATTTAGTTCAAATAATTGCGAGTGTTATTAATCTACTTAGGTCATCGCATACATTGGCATTGTTTTCCCTTAATTTGCAGATAATAAGTAAATTTGGTTATCCGCGGTTACTTTGCCAGCCAATTTCGCTGATAATTGGAAGTTTACTGAAAATTAGGGTTGAATTCCTAAATTTTTCAGTAACAGAACGCCAATGAAAATTTTTAAAATCCTGAGTCGTGTCCAACTTTATGTGAATAAGGAATTAATTTTTCCTGAAAAGAAGTCCCGGAACGACATTCCGGCTCCCATTCACTCATGAAATAGAACCTTTTTAATCCGAACTAATAGAGATCGGGTAGAGTTCGGACTATCAAATCGTTTGGATTACAGAACAACTTATTCTTTGTGCAGAACATAACAACAACCTGGCTAAAACGGATCATAGAAAAGAGAGGTTACAGAAGAGAGAGAAATGCTTTGTGGAGTAAAATATTTTTTTTAATTAGTAGTTAACACTTGAGATAAACATTATTAAAGCAAAAGGACATACATACAGTACAGTTTCAGTATTTTAATACTGTGAATAGTGTGATTATTAGTCAAATATTTAACTTACTTCAAACTCTCACGCTGACTAGTACGCTAAATTAATTTTCAGTATATGTATTTCATCTCTGTGGCGTTAGGATTGGTGGATGTTCAGATTACGGGGTTTCCGATTTAAGAGAGCCTATTGAATATATATATATATATATATATACATATATCTCGCAAATTCCAGGGTAAACAACAACGATAAAGTTTGACTAAACATTAAACAATGAAAAGAGGTAATGAGCAGTGAACTGCCTCGTCATCAGAGAGCAGTAGCAGCGGTTATATCACTATATTTGCAGGCTTCTAAAGAGGTTAGTTAAATAAATACAAGGAAGAAAGTTAGTTTTAAAAATTTTTATTATTAATGAAAACAACCTGCATTTTAATACTAATATAAACATTTGAATGGTTTTACCTATTTTTAAAAAGGAAGCACGGAAATATGTATTTGAAAGAACAGAGTGTCATTACCACACTAGTACAACTCATAAGAATTGTACTATTTTAAAGTACTAAGTAAAGAGGTTTTTAAAACTCAAAATATAAATTCCCAATTCAACAGTTAGAGCAGTCCTACTCTATGGCAACAATACATGGAAGCTAACTAGACAGCAAGAAAAAGAGCTTGATGCCTTTCAAACTAAAAGCCTGAGAAAAATATTAAACATATACTGGTCAAATAAAATATCGAATTCAGACCTGTACAAACGTACAAATTGCAAGCCGATAACCTCACTGATAAAAAAGCACAGATGGTCATGTATAGGACATGTTCTTAGAATGCAGGCCATAGACCCTACAAGACTGCTCTCACGTGGACCCCTGATGGCAAGAGGAAGCGCGGGCGTCCAAAACTAATCTGGCGTCAGATGGTCATACAAGAAAGTAATGCCTTTGGTTGGTCTAGCTAGGGGAGTGCCAGGGAGGAGGCATTAAGTCGGTTGGGATGGAATGCCACGCTAGCGGCCTCATGCTCCACTAAGCGTTAAGAGAATCAAGTCAAGTAAAGAGGTTTTTGCACGTAAAGGATGTAAAAATGATGAAAGAAGCAGACTTATGAAAAAAAAATACAAGTTTCCCCTGCTCTGTTGCCTACCTCTTCTCTCTCTCTCTACACACACACACACACACACACATATATATATATATGTGTGTGTGTGTGTGTGTGCTAGTAAAGATTCCCTATTTCAAGAAAAACTCTTAAAATTAGTACATGCTTCATTGCTCAATATCATCCACAGCAAGACATCGCAAAGAAAAATTAAATTTCTCTTCGGTCTTCCATAAACACAGATTTCTGCAGCTGTCTACTTTCAACGCAGTAAGCAGTATTCTACGCAGAAAACTTATGCTTAATCCATTACACTCGCTGACAGACTGGATCTTTCGCGGCGAGTGATTTTTTACAGATTTCAGTACGATGTTCAGAAGTAGAAGAGCATAATGGTTTTTCTCGGTGGGGGTTGACCGAATCATCCTTCATTTATCTGTCGTAAAATTTCCAGTATTGCGTTCTTTCTTTCCTTTTTGGCGGGAAATGTTTTCTTACGTAGCTTTCCGTGCTCAAAAAAATCTTTCGCATATATTAATGGATCTTGTGTGAATAAGATAGATTATTGCAACAGCATGGTTAATGATTTGGAAGTGAAGTGTTATCATTAACAGAAAGAAGTCTTCGACTTAATAATTAAAAAGTTTTGATAAGTGTTTGATTTTTTTTTTTTTTTTTTTTTTTCAAAATTTTTGTTATCTACCTCCGCTCCAAATTAGTCGCTACATTTAGGTCGAAAATTTTGTCGCTAGGTGGTTGTTAGATTTAATTACTTTTGTACTAAGTATTGAAACTGATGATTTTATGATTTTACATCAGAGATTTTAGGCTGCTATGCCATCAATCAACAAGGTTCACTTACCAAACATAACCTCTCATAAATCAGTGCCAAATGAGTTTCAAAAATTTATGGTTGGCACTCTCTTGAGCCACGCTTCATTCTGTAAGTGCTCTTAGACCGTAATCGCATAAAAATATCTTCTAGCTAATGAATCGTGAATTCATTAGATAACAAACTCATCTATCTAGTATACAGCTGCAGCATGGGCGGTGTAACTTTAGGGGGGGGGGGGCTTGAGTTTCAAGATTTTAATTTGACGAAAGAAAGGATACGTTCATCGTGGTTCTGCAACCATACAGATTACTGCAGACACGTGTTTTGATGTTACAAGAAACCCCTTTTTCAATTCAAAATAGAGAGCTTTTGTACGTAAAGACATTTGATGAAAAGCTTCTTTTTTTTCTCCGGATGTCTTTACATCTAAACCCTCCCCATTTTGCATTGAAAAAGAGGTTCCTTGTAACCCCGAAACAAGTGTCTGCAGTAATCTGTACATTTGTGCTACAAAACGTTGGTCGGGGCCATTCATTAATTACGTAAGGATGATTTTGGCAATTTTTGACCCGCCCCCCCTCTCCCCATGTAAGGGTACGTAAGATTTTTCAACCCTCCCCCCTCCATTCTTACGTAAGATTGCATTTCGTTTTTCAAAATTATAAAATAATGAATCTTACATCACTGGAATCAAAATTAAATTTACTATTATTAAATCAAACCATTTTGAGTAAATAAATATTTATTAAAAAGCTGGAACCTAAACTTAACGTTTTTTCAGACATTTTTTTGTATGTGATGCGATGCTAATTAAAATAAAACATGCTATACATAGTGCGATTCTTTTATTATATTTTACACTATTCATTCTTTGTAAAACAAATAAAAAACAGCTTATCTTAATGCGTTTTTTACCTTCCAGACGCAAATAAAATATAATCCCTGTGAAACTACTTGACCGTGCGATTTCAAATGTAAAATATCGACTAGGAAAATATTACGTAGGAATGGGTTTGAACTCACCACCAAAGTAAGAGTATGTAGAGATTGTTCCAACCGCCCTCCCCCTCGGGACCCTTACGTAATTAATGAATGGCCCCTTATTTCCTGTTACTTATCGGCACAAAGGTATTTATTTCTTCTTAACCATGTCTTCACTAACCTGAGGATATTAAGTTACCGTTCCTCACTGTTTATTGTTGGAGGAATTGTCTTATAATTAAATAGTGGGGGGAAGGGGGTTGTAGTGTATGAGAAGAGATATATTAGTTTGGGTCGGTTCAACGCTTTCACTATACAGTCCTTGTTTTTTTCGTGCTTCATACTATCTCCAAATAATTAGTAAGTATCGGATTTTGCGAATATTTCACTGAGTACTTCGAAAATACTAAAAACGTGGATATGTCGAATTTTATTTACCAACTTAATGAGATTTTCAGATAAGATTTTTTAAAAAAATGTAAGCAGTCAAAAATACATATAATGAAGAGATTTGATGTGATCTCAGAGTCACAGTGGATAGTATAGAGTTTGCTTGATTGTTGGATTACGCAAAAATAAAAATTCTAAATTTTCGATATTGAATAAAACGCTACTTAGTAATTTTTCATCATTTTGTGGCTATGTGTTTTTAGTTTCATTTTTTCAAATATTCAGATTATTTGCATTGATGAGTACCAAAGTAATTTCTTCGTGCTTCCTGACGTAAAAGTAGCAGAAGAACATGCTTGAAATAAAATTAATTGCGAGAATTAATATTTAATTGTACTGGAAAGTACAAAGATAAACTAGTGGATTTTTTTTTTTTCAAATTTTCTTATTCGTCTTCTCTAGCAATTGATATTAAAGCACTTCTCTACTCATATCTATTTATATATTTAACTATCTAAATTGAAATTCCTTTGAAATATTTCCAAAAAACTTGTAACTGTATTTTTAGAGGATGAAATAAGTATTAAATTTTCAAATTATATTAGAATTCTAATTTTTAACAGTGTAAAACAATTATTTAATCGGTAATCAGCATAAGGCGATGCATTAGCATGCTCAAGGTATTTTGTACAATCTATACTTTACACTTAATGCTTAATGTTTTTACGAAATCAATAACATTCTACCTTCTAACCTGTTAGTGAACTGCATCTATTAGAAACCATTTCTGCAGTTTAAAAAAAATTATTGAACTAACTAAAAATGACAAAATTTGCAATTGCTTTTAAACATTTTCATGCGTTAAAATTGTTTTAGAGTGTTCTTTGTTTAACTTATTTACACAATCTTTTCCATTAAATATTGCTTCCTGACTTCCTTTTCTTAGAGATCGTTAACAAGCCTTTTACTAAAGATATTCAAGAAGAAAAGAAAGCAATTTCTTGAAATTTCTCAATTTAATACATTATTTTTCTGGATTAAAGTTTTTACGGCCATATTTCCTTTTTAATCTTTTACTTATCTTTAATTTTTCTTTATTTTTTGCACTACTTCGTCGTTTTTGCGCATATTTTTTTTTTCTTTTATAAAAACAAAAAACAAACAAAAAAAAAAAAAAGACACGTTCTCAAAAACTTATTTGCACATTCATTAAAATTAATTTCATAAAAAGTGCTTAATTTTCTTCTCAACGTTTAGTTGTACTTTTTTTTTACATTCAATTTTTTATGAGCATTTCCTTTACTTTTTATTCGTTTTATTTATTTCTATTCCCTTTAATTAAGTATGATATGCTTCTTTTTGCATTTCTAAATTCTTGAAGTGGATTTTATGACTTTCCATTAAATTAATTTATTTTCTGAAATTTATTCGGCGAAGAAATTAGAGCATTCTTCGTTACAACTGCAGTGTAAGTGTAAATTATTGACTGTAATTGTAGCAATTAATTAAATGCGGGAACATATCTTTACTAGTTAAAAAAGAGTGTGAAGAGAGTAAAAGATTGCAAAAATAAGTGAGAAAACGTTTGAAAAAAAAAGTAAATATGAGACTAAGAAATAAATGAGAGCATAATACAACTAAATCCAGACAAACAATCTACTAAAGGGTTTTTTGAATGGGACTGCGAAGTGGTTTCTTCCCATTTGCAGATTTCGTGCTTTCCCCCAAAAACTGGCATCCATTCTTTCCTCTATCAGCAAGTAGCCATTGTCTCATAATTTTCACGCAACATTTTCCAACAGATATAGAAGCACATGCGCTATGTTCTTCTATATGCGCTTCAATGTGAAACAGCACTAGGAATCAAATTTTTCCAAGAGTATTCAAGGTCAAACGAACACTCAAATGATCTCTTGCACGCCGCATATTCATTCGAAATGAACGTAAACAATCTTCTACATCTTGAAAATCCACCAATTGGAGCCGGGCTTCAACCCGCACCTATGGGAATAAGAGACTAACGTCTAACTACTACACCTCAATGCCATAACCAATTAAAATGGAAACTGATATCAAAAAATCACTGTCTTCTGTTCACCATGACACATAGGGTTGGTTGGAGTAAGTGGGACTCCTTTTGAGAATAGTTCATTTTCGAAACCTTACACAAAAGTTTTGAAACAAAAAAAAAAAAAAAAAAACTTATTGTCTTATTTTATCGTGGACATTATTAATAAACAAAAGTTTATCATTATTTTCTAAAATAATGCTTTAAATATTCTTAACGATTATATTTTTAAAAAAAATGGATTGGTGTCCCACTTACCCCATAGTAAGGGGCAAGTGGTTCACCCCCCCCCCTTTTATTTAAACTTAAATGAAGCATATCTAAAAAAAGTACCCTTCTTTTCATATGGGGGTCTCGCGTGATAAAGTATGTAAATTTTTAGTATGAATTATTTTTTTGTAGAGGAATCCGTTTATGAGATATTTACTGTTTTTTAAATCTGTATCACGGATAATTTTAAAACGAAAAACAAAAAAAATCCGTTTGTGAATTTTACTGAAAGCTTATAAGTATATGTTTTACTTTTGCATATATAAAGGGAATGTTTAATGAATGTAATCAAGTTAATTAAGATCTATTTGAGTGAATTAGTCAAAACTATAAGTTGAAAAAGAAATTTGAAACACTGAATGACTGCATCTATGTAAAATTGGCTAAGGAAGAATCATTTTCACTTCATCCTCAGTAATTATTCCAACATCATCTGCACTATGCCAATAAATAGTCACTATTTCTATTCGTTCTTGCAAATTCGACAGTATTTTTTAATTTGTATCATCAACTTCCAACATTAGACCTACTTAAATCGAAATGATTTTCTTTCATGTATGTTTCACAAATGCATAATCACCAGCTTTAACAGTGTAGCTGAGCTATCAATTCCTACTAAGTCATCAGAGTTGTCCTGCATTTCACCAATACAAATATTTAAAAAGAGTTGCTTTCGATTTAAAAATCCCCATTATTGTAATGGGGACCCACTTACCCCTTAGCAAAAATGTACGGGTAAGTGAGACCCCTCCACTTAAACACTTATTAATAATATTTTATGCACAAATTCTTGTTGCTGTATGAACTTTAAATTGAACTATACGTGAAAAATTAATTATCATAAAGAAATAACAAAAACTAACCTGGAAACACTTCTTTGAAAAACGTTGCTTTAACTCGCAAAAAAAAATTTCAGATTTTTTTTTTTTTTGACTAAATAATTCCACGAATCCCAAATATGTGAAAAACCAATCACTGTGATGAAATTAACCATGATCAGTGAGAAAAAATTTGAAAACTTTATCCATATTTCAGTTTTAGGGAGGTGACCCACTTACCCAAACCAACCCTAAGTTATATCACAGTCGTGACTAAAATACTAAGTCTGGCAGAGCAAAAAATGATCCCCCTCAATAAAAAAAAAGAAAAAGAACAGTAATATAATTTAAACACACACATACACACACCTTAATCAAAATGTAATGTTTGATAGAATCATTTTACTGATTAACCAGAGCAGCAGTTATTTTGGTGCCGAGGTAAAGGGGAACGGATTTCGTATAAATTTGGTGCCCTGAATTAAAACATGACATTAATTTTTGCTTAGGAGCTCAAATTTCTAAGACATAACATTGCAGTGAAATTTACGTGACAGGGGAATAAGTGAAGTCCGTAGATCAAACAAAACGCAAAATACGGAATTTTATTAGTGTTATGATATACAAATATTCATAGCCTGATTACAGAACAGGCCAACTGAGCTGTGACCCTGACTTCAGAGTCAAAATGAATAGAGATCGTATCCGGGAGGAAAGTTCCACAAAGACCAGTCACGTAACGTACATTAAAATCTCTTTCTCCTTCGCTTGTTAAATTCGTTGGCGCTCATTTGCTAACGGTAGGATGGTAATTTTAAACTTTCTGCATCTCGAAATAAAAACACCGTAATTGGGAAAATAAAATTTTCCACTTGTTCCAAATTAGTTTATAAAAGTTTCAGATAACAATATTTAAGTGTATGCATATGAATTTAATACTCACTACGGTAAAAGTATTCTAATTAAAGCGTGTGTTATTTACTCTAATAAGTCGTTTTATTGCTGAAAAGCATTCAGAATGTGTTATTGCAAATAACGCAATAGAGTATTGTGTTATTATTTCGTTTAAAAAACCACACACGCATACTCACAAAAACACTTCATTTTAGGAGGTGCAAGTGTTTGCAATATTTAGTGTCTAATTTTTGTTTAGAAATCTAAACAGAAACAAGGATTTTATGCTATATCATAAGAAATATACTACGAATAATTATTTTTTAATATTCCTCATATAAATAATAGCCGATGATCGAGTAACCCGCGTGTTTCAACAATGAAACTCGCGCCACGGCATGATAATTTGATAATATGTTTTGGTAATTTTTAACATGAAGGGAAAGGCTTTATCGTGACAAGGCTGAACTCGATCTGGTAACTTAGCTGTTTTACTGGTAAGATTCGTTTCAGGGGAAAGTTGAAACGAAAAAAGGATCAACAATAAAAGCTACCTACTGGAGTTTAGGGTTAATCCACTGAAGTTAGGGTTACAATTTCAACTATCAAAATATCACCAAACAGGCAATGGCTTCGTTCAAATGTAGAAGCAATTTTCACCAGTCATACCTTGACGGGCGACTTTCTAGTTGTAGTATAAAAACCGAAAGCATAAGTTTTTTGACGATTACAGTTTTAGTAACTGAATTCTTATTCGGTGTATTTTTGCATAAAATTTAAAATGACAAATTACATTCAAAAAGAAAAAATTCTTTAGCAACACGTTACATAACAATATAATATTAAATAGTAGTTTCTTTGTAACAGTTGGGCTTGAAAAATATTTTGAATGCGAGAAACCAAATTAATATATGTTTCTCGCTCATTGTGGTTAAAATTGCATATAATAACTGATTTACAAATAAATTCACTTTATGCAGAAATTATTCAAACTGAATTACAAATCGTATTCATTGATGCTGAATCATTCACAGCATAATAGAACACTGTTATCATGACAAACGTGGAAATAAATTATGTCTACAACTCATTAATTTAATAAATAAAACACAAAAATATGATCGCTACTACTAATGTAACAGAAGGCTATGTGTTTAAGTAATATCTCGTGAGGAAAATTAATGGAAAAAATATAAGATTATGATTTTTCCTCTTAGTTCGATTTTAAAGAAAATGTGAGAAAAAAGCAATGTGTATTTAATCAAAAACTTGCAATGAACTGTTTGAACTGAATTAGAAGGTTTAATTATTTGAAAGTCCTCCAGCGTGGCAAAATTGTGTGCAACAGTTGCCTAAACATGGCAGTTTTTTTTTTTTTTTTGAAATTTTGATCCCCCCTCATTTTGGAGCACTTTTTCGGAGGATCCAAGATCCTTAGAATTTGGATCTTGAAAGCTGAAAATTTGTAAACGTTAGTTTCAAAGGCATCTCTGCACCTCTTCCAAAATTCATCCAAATCGGAGATGGTTGGGTGGAGACGATTTGAAAAATCAAGTCAGTTGACGTGGAATGACTCAAGAACTAAATGCTGTAGAATAACTACTGAAAACGTGTTTTTTTTTTCCTTTTTATATATATATTTTTTACCATTGAAGAAAAATTTTCTCATTTTAAAAATAAATTCATGAAAAAAAAATGATTTAACGCAGAAGTCACATTTTTTAAAATCTCATGTGAGAAAACTAAATTCTTACAAAAATATTCTAAACGCTCAATTCTTCTCATAGCATTTACACATACAGGAAATAACTCATCCTTTTTCTACAGAAGAAATGTTTCACAATAAGTGGAAAGTCCCCTTGGGATAAAAGTTGACATGCTCAAAGAGTAAATAAATGACAGAATTTCAGAAATTTGTATGGCAGCTACATTGACTTATGAATAGCTCTCTTTTCTTAAAAGAACTATTGATCCTGTTTTCGTCCAGACAATAAGTAATGGTCTTTCGAAAAAAATCAGCTTCTTAAGAAATCATTTGCATCTGTAAGCAATGAAGCAGGAATTTATTTTTGTCGTGGTGACATTTTTAGTTTAAGCTAAATGTATCTAGAAAAAATTATTTTGTTAATCTCATTATCGTCTGCTTTGTTTTTTTTCTCTATAGTTATACACACTGAACTTTCCATTATGTATATATATATATATATATATATATATATATATATATATATATATATATATATATATATATATATATGCTGTTTGACTACAAGATTACTTTGTTTTCGTGGATTTCCGTGCATCTAAAAAGAAAATGGCGCTAGATTTAGACTTTAAAGACATGATCCGTCTGCTGCTTAAGCATTCATACAGAGGTAGCCAGAATTATAAGACCAAAAGAAAAATCCCCAAAATCTTGGCTGCATTTTGTTGGAACGTTATGCAAGTTATAAGACTGGAAACTGATGGTAAAAGAAACATTTTTAACTAATTTTATTGGAAATAAATAGGAATTTCGCATTTATAGAATGAACTTTGAATTTAGACACCCCTATAATATGGACAAAATTATAAGGACACTTACATTTGTGTGTTCTAAAAAGAAAAGTTTGTTTTTTGCTTTGCAAACTGCACTACATAACGATATAAATGTTTAGTAATCGATTGGTGACATCACATTCTATTTTTACAGTCATGCCGCTAGGTCCTGAACTTCAAGAAGTTTTGAAAAGGAAAGTGGTTGATTGAAAAACTTCACTACTTACTGTCCGTCAAGTAAGAACAAATATGAATAGACTGATATATGGGTATTTAGAGTTTTCTTACAAATCTCAGAAAATGAGGACCAGAAAGACGAACAGGGAGGAAATCATCTGTTTCTGTGCGTGTGAAACACATGATAATGAGACGAACTTGCTCCGAAAAACAAACATCGTGAGATATTAGATGAAATTTCAAGTTGCGATGCAGTTCTCGAACTGTTCTTCATATTAATGATGCATGACCGACTTTTAAAAAAGTTCATAAGATACCAAGGGTTGAGTGTGCTAAAAACGCGTTTTTATGGATAAAAAGTGGGATAATGTAATCGTTTCTGATGAGAAAAGGTTTCCTTAGGATGGACTAGATAGTTTTTGCTACTTCTGGTACGATCTCTGTGAAGGGAAAAAGATATTTCAAAGGGTACGTTTGGAGGAGGCTCAGTAATGATCTGAGAAAGTTTTGCAATGGACAGAAACTATATCAATATGTTTTGTGCAGGGCAGAATGAATTCAGAGAGTACTGTTGATGTACTGAGCAATATTTTTTAAACGAAAAAACTACGTTAATTACGAGTTTCAGCAGTTTCTTCCAGCAGGACAATACCTAATTACATGTTTCTCAAACTTTAAAATGAATTATTTATGCTTTCATGAAATTGCTGTACTGGCTGAACAAAAGGCTTGATCTAAGTCTAATGGAATGAGGCAATTTTGACACCCGAAGTATGAAAAAATGGTATTCAATATCGAAACGAGCAATTTTATCCATCTAAAAAGCCAGGATAAAAATTTCCAAGAACGTTTCTCAACTGATAAAAGTGACTGGAAAAAAGCGGGACATTATTGATTACAAGAGGGTTTCATGGGGGCAAAACTCTAACTGTCCTTATGATTTTGTCCAGTTTTAACAATATTTTTTTTTTTAATAATCACGATAAAACACTTATATTTTGTATTTACGCATGTTCTGCTATCCACAAAATGATTTCTAGCCATAATAGGCATTTTGTGTAAAAAATTCACTTAATTGTTTCAGAAATATTTTTAACGGTGTAGTTTTCTGTGTGTCCTTATAATTCTGACCAGCACTGTGCGCAACGGTAGTCAATAAACCAGGTTTTTCACATTATAACACTTTTAGATCAATTTAAAAGTATGAAAAAATAAACACCAATATTTATCCAAAGAGAATACTTAATGACATTCATGCTGGTAACGACATTCATGCGGTTTCGGAAATTCACCCGTCGTGTAAAAAGAAATATTTTTGGGGCGAATGTGTCCCATCCCCGTGTTTTTTGGGGGAGAAGTACACTTTTGGGATACATGTCGTTCCAGCCGTAAGGAAGAGATTAATGTTGTTATCGTCTGCTAGTGTTCTTTTTTCCTATCAATAGTAAGACACACTGAATACATGCAACACTGAATGTTCGATTTTCTGCGGATCTACTTTCGAGCTTCGTGGATTGTCCTTAGAGTTTAAAAATCATTTGAATTCTCCACCATTTTCGCTGAAGTCCATGCATCTAAAAAGAGCTATGTGACTCTAGAGAAACTAAAAAAGCTCAATTTCAGGCTACCTTTGATCATGTTTTGGAGGGTGAGGAGTTCGAAACAATCCCCAGGAGTTACTACGAAATTGAAGTTCTAAAACGCAGTTTTAGAATACCTCTTTCAACGGAATAGGAAAGGAATATGTTCGAAGACCTCCTCGGATAAAACCCTATATTTTAGTTGCGTTAGATGAAAATGATGTGGCAGCAATATTTAAGAAAGGTTTTTGCAAGTTTTAACTAGCCCATTACGAAACTTTTGCGCACTATATCAAAATCAGTTTAAAAGAAAAAATACAAATCGCAGTTTTATTCCCACTTAAATGTACACATAAAAGTTTATTGACAATAACTGAACCAGGAATTCTGTTTCTCTGAAGAATAAAGATCATCTGTTTGATGACATTGTCTTTGTTGTTACCCCGTCAGTCATCCTGTATCATGTGCAGTAAAAAATTAATAAGAATATGCAATCAATTATACCCTAAAATGCCTAAAACAGACAGTAAAAAATTCAAAAATATGAACTATAGCAAATCGAACTTTACGAGTATACATTTGCTGCTTCAAACACATTTATGCGAGAAAATTCGAACAAACTATTCTAAATAATGACATTAAAATTTTGAAACTCAAAAACTTCGGCCCATCGAACGAGTCCTTAAAATATATTCTAATTCAGGGTCGCTCGTTACATCCCTCTGTTTTTCTTATTGTCTGAAGAGAATTCAAACCCGCGAAATTACTTACCAAATGTTGTCCGATTTTTCATTCTGAGGTATTACCAGGTCCGAAAAATAATATTTCTTCCTCTTTATGATGAACAAAATATTTGTCTTTAACTTCTCTTTAGTTTAAAAAAATCTAAAATCAAATGCGTCGTGAAATGCATCTTTGTTTCTAAATTAGCAGTTTTTATGCAGTTATACATTTTACCCCAAAAGAAATAAAAATATGCAACTGCATACGCATTTTCGTATTATCCGGATTCTAATCATACCTTTTCCTGTTGCCACTTAAAAGTACGAAACACTTCAAACTTAAAACAAAATAACGCATAAACTGATGATATAGATTACATAGGACAAATATAAGCATGTAAATAAATTAAAAGGAAAACTGTAAGTGCACGAAGTATAAAGCACTAACGTCCATGCATACCATCAACCAAGGAAATTTTCTTGGAACAATAAAAAAAAAAAGATAAGCCGCCATGGTCTTCTGCTGCATCTTGATGGAAATATTAAACGACAGCCCCCGCTGAGAAGGGCCGTTATTTCCGTTTTCAAGCGAATGAGGCAAGTTCATGAGGAAAATCCCCTTCTGTTGCAGAGCCCGCAGGAAAAGTAATGGATGGAACACACGTTTTCGATCCATGCAGAAAATGGGACAAGAGATGGGCAAAAACAAACAAGGACGACAAATGGTGTTTGCTGTCTACATTTGCTGGAATAGTATTTGATTTCTTTGATAGCACAAAAGGGAATAAGCGGCGCTGCACGTACATTTCTTTTTGCTGGTGTTTAGATAAAAATCGTCTGCTTCAAGTTTTGGAAAAGAGCGGAAATTGTTAACTGAATATAATGCACGAAAACGTTCAAATTTCCCCCTATATATGTTTTTTACGTCTGCTTAGAAACTTGGAAAAAGAACTGTTGAGTATTTTGGTAGCAAATGTCCATTCGAATTTTAGAAATGGAACGTAAAAATAAGTAAAATTTGAGTTGAAATGGATGCCTAAGAATGTAGTAGGAATTCAAAGATATATATATATATATAGATAGATAGATAGATAGATCGGGTCATTTAAAAAATCTCCGCGTTATTTTAATAAATTTTGAACAATATTTTTTTAAATTGAAAATCAATTTTAATCTAATACACATTGACCATAATTATCGATGACACTTTGCCATTTTTCGGGTAGCTTCATAATTCCTTCGGTGTAAAACTTCTGTGGTTTAACGGCAAAACACATGTCAAGGTGATTTTCAATGGCTGTTCGGTCGGCCAATTTTGTACCATCAAGAGGCTTTTGCAAAGACCGAAACAAATGATAATCAGACGCTGCAAGATCCGCGCTATACGGTAGATGCATCAAAACTTCCGACCCACATCTTACATAAAAAATTTATCCGAATTAAAAAATGTTTAGATTTCCCGCACGAGGCGTAAAGTTTATAATTTTCTTCAAAAAATCAATTTTTTCTTTAAAAAAATTTTTGAGTAACAGAAAATATAGGTTAAAATTTTTTCAAGATGAAAAATGAACACAATAAAGTCAAAGAAAAAAGTGAGGGGGAAAAGACTATCGTAAACAATATATAGGTATCCCGCATTTATTCCAAACTTTTGTGATTTTCACACACACACGCACCAAAAGCATTTTACAAGGCTATACGACTTGGTTAGAAATCGAGTTTCTGATCCGATCCCGAATCCTGCGGCATCCTGCACATTATTTTGTGGGAATGATCCCACAAAATTGGGAGGCAAAATCCTGTAAGATTTCCAATCCCCAAAAGATTTTCTATGTAAACGATTTCCAACTTTTGCCGCTCACAAAACGATTATTTTCACAAGCGTCATTTGAAGTTTGAATCACCTTCCTCGTATTTCTGCAAGAAGAGCAAGAAAAACTTTGTCTTATGTGATGAACGATGAAAATGAAGGCTCTCATTGGAGGCGTCAGTTGCTTACGTTCAGTAATTGAGAAATGCGTAAAAATTATAAGAGTTTTCAAAAACCGGTCACTAAAATTTAAAACCCAGAAATTTACGCTTTAGAAAAAATTGAGAAAGTACAGTACAGATTACAAACCTGCTGTAGTAACCAGAATACAATGTTAGAACGCTTCAGTAAGCTTAAGGAAAACACTCAAAACCTTTAACTTACTAAAAGTGCACAATATTTTTCTCCAAAGAAAAAGCAATGAAAAACCTATCATTATTTATGCTCTCTAACCTGCAGAAAGTACTTGCCGGTGTCTGTGTCACCGTGAAACCGATGTAATGAATGTATGTGGTACCTTGAAAATTATGTTGGATGAATAAACTGACTAATCTGCAATATATTCGGCAAAGGGGGGACAGAAACTTGGATGAAACAGGGCGTTAAACAGGGCCAAGTTTTTGAATGTCTCTTTTAAGTGAGAGGTAAAATTAGCGAAGCTATCTTAAAGCGTTTACTGAAACTGATTTGGTGAAACCAATTCAGGGTTCACACTCATTTTTGAAAGTGAAAATTAAGGACTTTTTAAATACCAAAACAATTTTAAGGACTCATCGGAAATGATTACATAACTTTAGGTACAATATTTCAAAGTTTTCCGAGGGGAGGGGGGGGGGCAAAGTACTTAATACATACTATATGGTATACACATACACAAATGCATAACATGGTTTTTAAAAACAGGGAGAGGCGCAAATGGCTGGGATGTCCCATCAGCAGTGAAATTTTTTTTATAAATTTCATACATCACAGGGATGAGAGTGGTCAGAGAGCAAAAAGGAGGAAATAAAAAAAAAATTAATTTGAATTTTGACATCTTGAATTCAAATCATGTTTTTCGCAATCAAGAGTGTGTGTATGAAGGCGTGTGTGTTTGTGTGTGGGGTATGTGTGTTTGTGTGTAGGGGGTATGTGCATGTGTGTGTAGGCATGTGTGTTTGTCTGTGTGCAGGCATGAATGTGTGGGTAGTTGTGTGTATGTGTTTGTGTGTATGTGTATGTGTGTATGTGTTTGTGTATGTGTGTATGTGTATGTGTGTATGTGTTTGTGTGTGCGTGTTTGTGTGTGTGTGTGCGTGCGTGTGTGTGTAGTTGTGTATGTATCGCGTGTGTGTAGGACATGGATGCAACCTGGAGACTGCTTTCGCTATAGGAGCAGCATCGTGAGGATCCGGTCGACGGTGATGCTGCAGAGGGTGGCGGTGGGAAAATAAAATCAAAGGACATCAAAACAGTCAAGTGAGAACAATAAGCAATCGTGATTGCTCAAAAAAAGAAAAAAAAATTCTTAAAATCAAACAGAAAAGAGATGAGATCAAAATAGATACTGGAGTCCATGACATTCTAAAATGCAACAAAAAATGTCTAATTAACCAGTTTCAAAGATAATACGAAATTTTTTCCCTATTAATTATGCTTGAAATAATTGGGTAGTAATTAATACAATACATGGCACATATTGTTCTTAAAGCATAGCATTTGTATGTAGTTGTGTAAAAAAGTAGTCGTATATTAAAGCATTATTTTTCAGCATACATTATTGGAGTTAGAGGCAAATTGAAGGAAAAGAACTAAAACCTCTTATTCAAGATATTTAAACTATGTTTTTGTTATTATTGCTTTTCATTTGCTATTGTTACTAAAATCTCATTTTGAACAAATTTGCTATATTGCACTATTTCTCGCAAGTTTGTTTGTTTCTATACGAATTTAGATTTTGAAAGAGAGGCAGCAGTTTCTAACTCCCAAGTCTTTGAATAAAGGGGTTGATGGAGCCAGAGTTCAATCTTGACTGCATCACTCAATAATATCAAGTTTTTATATTTTTTTAGAGAAAAATATCTTTTTTTAATTAAAAACATATGAATTTAATTTATTGAAAAGGAGAACGTAAATTTCAAAATTAGGTTTGTTTGTGAAGTAAAAATTAACAGGCAGAGTAAAAAATCTAAGTTTTCCTTTTGTGGTAGAACATACTTTACACAGCGAGAACTGAAAATAAATATATAATTGGTTATCCAGGGCTCCCAAATGGTCCGCTTTTCCCGCCAAAGTCCGTTTTTTATGGTTAAGTCCGCTTTAGACCGCTTTTTAACATTTTGTTCCGATTAGTCCGGTTTTATATTGCTGTTACTTAAATATCAGATTTTAAAAGTTTTTCATTTCGTTAAATGTTATTGTGCACCCAATCACGCCGCCGCAGCGCGTGTTAAACAAGGTTCGTACGCCAATGAAAAACCTTGAAAAGTTATTGGGGGAAAAAATGAGGTCATTTTCAAGTGCTTGAAAACCTTGAAAAATAATAAAAAGTTTCTTTATTGCTTGAATTCTTTCAAAAATCATTGGATTGTGCTTGTAATTCTCTTTTAAAAATATTTCGTTAGTGCAATTTTCTGAACATTCGATATGATTTATCGCGAAAAATTGCTTTCGTGTTTGAGGTTTCAATCCTTTTGCATCTTGTTAATATTTTGATGCTTTTTACAATCCGAAGTCCTTAGTTTAGTTTATTTTTCGTTTGATTTCAATAATTAACGAAGGAATTATTTTGGAAACCATGGCAACATTGAACTTCTCGGACTTCGCGGAAAACTGCTTTTAGTGTTTGAAATTTCAATCTTTTTGAATCATGTAAATATTGTTACGAATTCGATGCAACTTCAAACTTTCTTTGAATGATGACACAGTTCTTCAGAAAAGCACAGGAGATTTATTTACAGCTATGTGCAGAAAATGTAGTTACAACTGCTAAATCAATCATCAGCAATTAAGCAAATATGATTTTACACCGTAAACCCAACGATGGCACACGTATTTACATCCAAATACGCAAAAACACAGCGCAAATGCCTCACAATAAACAGAGCAACGGCTCAGTCGAATCTCAGACAGTTATAAAGCATAACTTACTCTCCTCATTCACAAGACATACGGCGTTTTATACCAGCAAAGAAATTTCCAGAAACAACGTTCCTACAACGTTCTACCACTTTCTCATATTTTCTTTTTATTCCATTCACAAATCTTATCATTCAGAGATGGGGGGACTGTATACTTCAGTCGAATGTTAGGAGGTTGTATGTACATTACAAGAAACTATTTACAGGTTACGTTACTAAGATAATTTTAGATGAAAAATAATGGAATAAACGCCAAATTTAGCCAGATTACAACGAATTAATCACAAAAATAATTATTATTTACAGAATTTGTAACAACATTAAAATAGTTTGCCCAATCGAATGTTATTTTTCCATATGCCACCTTAGATTAGCGTGTTTTATGTCTAATTTAGTAGAAAATAAATAAATTTATTTTATGGGAAACATGCCAACAGTGAACTTGGTTCGTGAAAATTTGCTTCTCTGAGCTTTCGATCGTTTTGCATCTTATAAATATTTTTATATTTATGGCAATTAGAATTTATTTTGACATGCTTCGTTAGATTAACTTGATTTAATTTTTATTTAAATAACTAAATAATTAATAATTTTTGTGTTGTTTAATTCAACATTTTATATTAACATGTGTTAATATAAATACATTTTATCTTAACATTTATGTATTAACATTTTACTGGTTTTAAAGCATAATCTAAACTTTTCTTAAATGCATAAAAAGAGAAACCATGCCAAGTTTCGAACCGTGTAAAGTCGAAACCGTGTTATAATAATCGCAAATTTGGTGCCGTGTAATATCGAAACCGTGTTGAAGTACTGTGTTATACGAGGGACGCCTGTATGTGATGTTTCAGTGCTTTTGATGAAGTGATCGTATTTTAAAACAAACACACACACACACACACACAAAAACTAAATATTTGACTTTTATCATAAAACTGCAAATATAATCATTCACCTTGAAATTCTTTTTGCATATTTCGCACTGATTCATATCGGAAATTTTTGAAATGATGAGCGAAATATTTCTCATTAAAAATGTGCGGTGCTGTGGTTTCGATGACGTTATCGAACTAAAAAAAAAACAAGAAATTAAACATTTTACATTCATCATATAGCCACAAATATAAGTAAAAACTTCACGCACATTAAACCTCTAAATGAATCCATTAAACACAGGACTACTTCATTTGGAGTGCTTTCTGGAAAAGGCTAACGGCATCTAATGGTCATCAAAATATCTCTCAGTAAAAGTAGAAGAAATCAGTCTCTTACCCCTATAAAACCAAGAAAATCTAACAAAAGTATGAGGCCCAAGAGATTTGTGTGATGACTAACTTGGAAGTGCTTATAAGAGACGAATGTCGCGAACAGCCATTACTTCCATTATGATCCCAATAATATATTTTCAAGAAAAAGAAAACTCTTTATAAAAGAGCCCCCAAAAGAACTGTGGATGGAACGTACATTTTGCCTTTGACGTAATTAAATGGGATAGTGGAAGGAAAAGCATGTATTAGAGTAGACAAAATAGTGCTTTTTCTCTAAATTCTGCTCAGTTAGTGGGGAGCAGTTGTCTTCAATCTTATTTTAATAAAAGATCAGGTTTTTATCATGGAAAGGCTTGCAGATAGCATTGGTCAAATTATATGTGTTCTTCAATTTAGAGGACATCATTAAAAAAAAATACTAAAGGTAGAATTCATGTCAGTTCAACAATGGGCGTAACTTGATGGTCTCGGATTTTTTTTGAATTTAACATATGTTAAAATTCATAAATAATTAAGAAATACTTTTTTTCCCCAAAAAAATATTTTTGTGCCGCGATACAGACCGCTAAAGATGTTAGTCCTGTCATGATTTCTCACTTTTGGATTCTCGTCAAAATCTTTAAAATCATTATCTCAGAAACGGTTGAACATATTTTGTTGCAGTTTGTTTTATTTAAAAAGATATTTTTCCTTATTTTAAAACCTATGCAACATTTTAAAATATGTTTTTCAGTTTTTTTCCACAATCTTTTTAAAACAATTTTTTTGATTTTTCTCTAAAATGTCAATTTTAAAAATTTTTATTTTTTTTTTACATTTTATTAGTCCCACTGAGCACTACGTTCCCTAAAAAGGAGAGCTTCCACTTTTTCGTTTAACAGAGTTTAGAGGCATTTGAAAAAATGAGAGTTTTTTATGAACTTTTAAATAAAGGCAGACCTGAAAATTCAAATTTTTTTCCTCAGCAAGTGTCCAGAAAACACTTTTAATTTAGTCATATAGCGAAACTTCCATTTTGAGTCGCCATTTTATTCAGGATATTGAATTCAGTGAGAACAAGATGGCATTGCGCTTAACGATTCTTTTGACGCTACGCTGAAAGGTTGCGTGGTTAAATGCAGCGAATCGGCTGCTGCTGGAGACGGAGTTCTTGTTTCAGGTCTGCCTTTACGTAAAAGTTCATTAAAAACCTTCATTTTTTTAAATGCCTCTAAAATCTGTTAAACGAAAAAGTGATCAACAACGAACGCTATCTACTGGAGTTTAGAGTTAATCCACTGGAATTAGGGTTAAAATTGTAACTATCAAAATATCTCCAAACGGGCAATTGCTTCGTTTAAATGTAGAAACAATTTTCACCCGTCATATCTTGATGGGCGATTCTCTAGTGAAGAAGAATTTTATTTTATGTTCAGTAGAATGTCAAAAATCCGAACTATTTGGGACCATAGGTAGCTCGGATTTGCAAATTGTTCGGATTTTCAAAATTCACCAAGAATGTACCGTTTAGAAAAATATATCACTTAATCAGGTAACGTAATTATAGGATTCGTATGTACATAACATACAATACAGTACATACGCTTCAATATGCGATTACATTTTTTAACAAATTTAGCAAAAATTAAATCTCATTGTTCTGTGAATGTAAAAGAAAATAATAACAGTATTGTAAGTTCTCGGTGAGGAACTATTTTACAGCAATTTATCACAGAAAACTGAATAAACTTCTTAAAAATGCACTGACTTCACACGACGACTAATTTTTTTGTGACCCCAAAAGAAGTGTGAGAAATTTTTCGCATTTAGTCATCTCGTGACGTTGTTGTTTATAACGTTTATTGTGCTTCTTTTATTTTTGTGCTGCATTGTAAGGGAAAAAGTTTAATTTCGTTGAGAAGAAATGTCTGTTTTTATTAAAAATGCAAGTTTTTTCCCCAAGAATTCTCAAAAATTCCAAGCAGCAAATGGAGCTCGATGATAAATTTTTATTAGTGAGATTCTTTGCTCTTGTTTCCATAGTAACAACCATCACGAAGTGGATCCATAAAATATCAGCAGTTGTGCAAGAGGCATTTTTTCCGACATATTAATGGAGTGGATTTGATTTACGCAGTAAATAAGACTCGGAAGATTGGCAATAAATGCTTAAGGGTGTCCTGTAGGTTTCTTTACGTGAAAAAGCATCTTTCAAACGAAAAAGAAAACATGGTCTGTCAACTTAAGATTTTTGTAGTTCAATCTAAGAAAGAATAACTCAATCATTCATTTGCGAACGTCTAACAGCTGTATGATGTCTATTTCTGCCTATTTTTTTTTTTTTTTTTTGCCATCTATTGTACGTTAGCTATACTTATACAAGTTTGCTTATTTCCTTTCCGCTGAAAAATTAGTGCGAAAAACTTCAAATTTCAACTTTTCCCTAGTATTATATCCAAAACACGTTTCTTTAAATATCCCTAAAACTCATTTCTGCATATTCTGCCGTTCACTTCCCCATGGCAGATTTCTGCACTTCAGACACAAAATAAAACAATGAGCCAAAATACTACTGCTGTGGGCTAGTAAAGGGCAGAATATGCAGAAATGAGTTGTCGAGATATTTGAAGAAACGCGTTTTTGGGTCCAATTCTTTCTACAAAAGAATGTTAGAATTGGACATTATTATTTTTATTTTATTTATTTATTCATTTTTATTTATTTATTTATTTATTTATTTATTTTTTGCACTTTTGCCATCTATTGTACGTTAGCTATACTTATACAAGTTTGCTTATTTCCTTTCCGCTGAAAAATTAGTGCGAAAAACTTCAAATTTCAACTTTTCCCTAGTATTATATCCAAAACACGTTTCTTTAAATATCCCTAAAACTCATTTCTGCATATTCTGCCGTTCACTTCCCCATGGCAGATTTCTGCACTTCAGACACAAAATAAAACGAGCTGATGTGTGCATCACATGACTTCCTTTTACACCAATTTAATGCTATTTCCCTATTATTGCAATTTTAATGGAATTCTCTCTCTAACTCTTTAAATATCACTAGCAATGGCCACATTGAAAGCAGATTTAAAAAAAAAAAAAAATCGCCAAATTTTTCGCCAAGTTGGCGACAAAACTTGGCAACCAAAAGACTGGCGATATATCGCCAAGTGACCGCCAAATTATAACACCACTTGAGTTTGCATCGAAATTAACAATGATTTCCCCCCAAAAAGCAAGACGAAAACCCAAAAAAGGTGCAACTAGACACACTACGACTATACCAAATTTTTAAACTTTTTTTTTTTTATTTTTTGAGACATAGATATACGCACACGCACATACACACACGCACATACATACAGACGTCACAGACGTTCGAGAAAACCTCAAAATGGTCAAAAAAATGCGCGCGTATATATTTTTTAGTGTCTTTTGTTTGTTCGAAAAAAACTCAAAACATTTGGATCAGCAAAAAAAATTTGGCGAAATTTGAAAATTTTTTTTTGGACAATACTTCCTTTTTTGTAAAAAAGTAACAAAGAGCCAAAATAAACTGCTGTGGGCTAGTAAAGGGCAGAATATGCAGAAATGAGTTGTCGAGATATTTGAAGAAACGCGTTTTTGGGTCAATTCTTTTACAAAGGAATGTTAGAATTGGATTATTATTTTTATTTTATTTATTTATTCATTTATATTTATTTATTTTTTATTTATTTATTTTTTGCACTTTTGCCATCTATTGTACGTTAGCTATACTTATACAAGTTTGCTTATTTCCTTTCCGCTGAAAAATTAGTGCGAAAAACTTCAAATTTCAACTTTTCCCTAGTATTATATCCAAAACACGTTTCTTTAAATATCCCTAAAACTCATTTCTGCATATTCTTCCGTTCACTTCCCCATGGCAGATTTCTGCACTTCAGACACAAAATAAAACAATGAGCCAAAATACTACTGCTGTGGGCTAGTAAAGGGCAGAATATGCAGAAATGAGTTGTCGAGATATTTGAAGAAACGCGTTTTTGGGTTCAATTCTTTCTACAAAAGAATATTAGAATTGGACATTATTATTTTTATTTTATTTATTTATTCATTTATTTATTTTTATTTATTTATTTATTTATTTATTGCATTTTTGCCATCTATTGGACGTTATCTATACTATACAAGCTTGCTTATTTCCTTTCCGCTGAAAAATAAGTGCGAAAAACCTTCAAATTTCAACATTTCCCTAGTATTATATCCGAAACACGTTTCTTCAAATATCCCGAAAACTCATTTCTGAATATTCTGCTGTTTACTTGCCCATGGCAGATTTCTTCTCTTCAGGCACAAAATAAAACAATGAGTCAAAATGCTACTGCTGTGGGCTAGTAAAGGGCAGAATATGCAGAAATGAGTTTTCGAGATATTTGAAGAAACGCGTTTTGTATTCAATTCTTTCTACAAAGAAATGTTGGAATTGGACATTATTATTTTCATTTTACTTTTTTTTTGTTTTTTGCACTTATTTTTCAACGGAAACCAAAAAAGAAAGCTCGTAAAATAAAAACGTACAATAGATGATGAAAATGCAAAATGTGGAAAATGAAAAATTTGCAGTGACCTTTTCCTACGCACGGTAAATTACTTCAAGACATTTTACAAAGAATTGACAAATATTTTGGAATAAACTACAGGGTTATCATAAAAGAATATCACGGTTTTAAAAATTTATATTTCATAAACTATTACACTTATCACTGTAAATGATACATAAAAGTACAGATAAACTGAAAGCTTTTTTGAACGTAAGTAACTACTTAAACGTGCACGTTCCACACTAGGGCAACCAGAAATTCTTTCCGGAAGGGGTTTTTTTGTCATAACAGTCCTTGCACATGTGTTAACTACTCAATAAGGATTGCCAGCAATGATAAAACCAAGCCCCAAACCCCGTACTTTGCTGAATTGGCCACCACCATTGCCTACAACATTGCAAGAACTGAAAGATCGCATATGTGTAGCATTACGAAAAATTGACAGCAAACACTCCAAAATGTATGTTATAGACGTGTGTCGCGTTATAAAAGGCGCAAACATCGAACATTCGTGAGTGAACAAAAATTTCACAGTTTATCTTTATTTTTATGCATAATTCATAGTGGTAAGTGTAATAGGCAATGTAATATAAATTGTTTAAACCGGGATATTCTTGTATGCTAAACCTGTATTTAACCGTGAAAATATATTAAGTGTGAACATTTAGAAACATAATATTGTACCAAATAAGAAATGAGTACTTAACTCTAGTATTCATTTAGTTGTATGGTTTACATCAGTACAAAACCTTTAACTGTGCCAGAACAACGTTTTATCGCAAATTCAGCAAAAGAATAGCAAACGCCATTAATTTCCTGTTCAGCTTACCTCGGTGCTAAAACTAAGTGTAAAACAATAATGCAAGAGCGTACAAATGCGAAACAGTAGCAAACGCATCCATTTATTTACTAGCTTCGTTTATCATGGTAGAAAAACTTGCCAGAACAATGTTAGGTCTCTCGAGTCGTAAAATTGTAGCAAACGTACTTAGTGTGAGTAATCCAAAATAAAGTTGGCAGGGGCAGTGGTTTCGGAATAGGGATGCGAAAATTAATCGGCAGTACCGATTAATCGGTCACTTTGCCAACTATTTATAATCGGCCAAATTTTGCCGATTAATCGGCTGAAAAAATGTTTTTCAAAATAATTTTCTTAGTTATACCTTCAACAAGAAATTAATGAATGTATTTGCTAACAATAAATAATGGTAATTTTCTGAAAACATTAGTATAACAGTATGAAAGTGTACAGAGTAAAAACAAAACAAATAGTTTAGAAAGTGCATAAAACTGAGTAAAATATTAAAGGATCATTTCCTAAGTTTATGTTATGATAAATTCATTCCAGCTTTTGATGACACAACATTTTTATTTATTTATTTATTTTTTTCAGTTATTTTGTTCTTTGTATTTCTAACTACATATATGATTACATTTTCATTTTTTCTTTTATTTTTTCCTTTACAAATCTATAGTTTACGTCATATCTCAACCAAATTTGGCAGGGAGGTACTTGGGCACCCGAGAAGGAACGTGAGTGGGTTTTCGAACACCAAAAACGTACCAAACCGCTCGAATTTTAATTTTAGGGTACGAAAATGGCATTAGATGGTTCTTTTTACCCGAAATAATTATTCGACCAGTTCAAATTTAACGCCATTAAAAAGTCCGCAAAAAATACCTCTGGAGTAAATTTACCTCCCTCGAACTTCAAAAAAAAAAGAAACACGGCTGTAAGAACAGTTATAAGCACTTTTAAACCTAATGGAACAGCATTTTCATATTGGAAAATTATTGTTTGTGCAATCTCACTTTCAATTAGCTTGGATAAAACCATTCGAAAGATTGCCACTCTTTTTTCTCGACTGTGACTAGAGAAAATTTTGTTTTTGTTTTAAGGAAAAAATTTCCCGTTTTGAGTATTGTTTGGCGATTTATCTTCTTCTCTCTCTCTCTCTCTCTCTCTTTTTTTTTGTACTGCCAGCAGAAGGTGATCAAGGATTTTAGTTGTATTTATGGAGACTTGCGTTTAGTTTATTCGAAAATTTTCGATTTGCCGTTTTTTCTTTAAGAATGATTATTTGACGGGAAGTTTTACAGTAGGTTTTTTTTTTTCTAATTGAAGCCTGATTGTTTAACAAGCGTCACTTGGCGTAACTTTTCTTTTTCGAGGTAGACCGTACAAAGCCTGGCAATGCAGCTGGTGATCTATATAAAGAACTGCTGTGGGTGTGGAATTTACTACTGGAAAAAAAAAATTCTTTTTACTTTTTATTCTTAACTTTGTCATTCGTACTTTCCATTATGTAATTATTTTTGAAATTATGCTTCTTATGGGACGTTGTTTTAATATACTTTCAGTAGTATAAGCTTATGTCATTTTCAATAACCCTTAGTAAAAGCATAGATTCTGTCAACCAGTCCCGCAACTGCCTTTTTTTTTTTTCATTTCGTATTTCTCAATTTGTAATTGCTTTCAGAATTGCGTAATGTCATCCCGATTTCTCGCAATTATGCGAAACTTCATACTTACGGTAAACAAATCATGAAAAACAAGACATCAAAACATTCAAAGAAAGAGGCATATTAATTAAATATCTCAGCCATTCACAAAAAAAAAAATATTTTCAGACAGAAAACATTTTAATGTCGTCACTCATATTCACTGCTTAAAATGATCATTTTTAAGAATGAATACATAAAATAACCTTCATAAATATAAGACTTAATTAATTACTTGTTCATAAATCATTTTCAATATTTTTTCATTTCTCAATTTATCCCAGTCCTAAATTTGTAATTATGCTGAATGAAGACGATTTAAAAAAAAAAATAAATATTGTTTACAAAAAAAAAATAATAAAACTTTGGAGTGACGTCTTTTTATTGAAATGAGAGGTGGTATTCTGTGTGGAATACTGTCAGAGTGACTTTTAATTATTTGCTGGAGTCAGAAACAATCCAGTTAAAAAAAAAAAACTCATTTGCTAACCTCTCTCTTCTTAGCTCTAGTCAACTTCTCAACTTAATTCAAACAGTTCTTGAAACTATATTGTATGGTAACAGCATAACCATTTTTAACACAATTATTTCTATAATAATATACAACTATGATTAAAATAATTGCTGTGATAATTAAAAACACACACACACACACACACAGAATTGTGTGTCGTAAAGACACACGATAGAAGTAAAACTTCTATAGTTTCTTTTTTTTTTTTTTTCATTCTGAACTGTCACTTCACCCGCATATTTTCTCTCACCCCACGCTCTTGTTGTTTCTGCTCCTGACTTAAGCATGTTCACAGCTAAATTGTGTATTTTAATGAAGAAAATATATTATATACAACTAGAATGCTAAATAATACTCGAAATCCGCTTTTTAACTGTTTCCAAAAACAATTGTAATTATAAAGTTAATTTTGTTAATAAAAAGTTAACGAACTAATTTCAAGGCTAAGCTTAAGCAATGATGATTGCGCTTTTAAACTGATGGCTTGAATTAAATTATTTGAAAAGTTTAAATCCATAAATATATACCTGCTTAAGTTCAGCCTTGAAATTATTTTGCTAAGTTTATCAACTAAACTAACTTTATAATTACAAATACTTTTCATTATTTTTAGCAACAATGGAAAAGCGGAAGTATTTTAACTTAAAAATACTGTTACTTTATGTTGTTTTCGGAAACAAATGAAAAGCAAGTACGTCACTTTTGTCACACAAAAAGTTTACCGTTCAGAATTTCAAAGCCCCTGCATTAAAAATTCCACTTCAATATTCTAAATATTTATCAATCATGACGAAACTTTAATCTTTATGAAACAGCAAATCACACTTTTCAATTCGGTACTCTAAAGATTAATCTGCTTTCAAATTGTAACTACCTAACACTACCAGCAAGTACCATCGAGTATTCAAGTTATTGGCATGGTTCTAAACATACGACACATAACTGTGAACAACAAACTCCCAATTATGTCCAAAAATTCAAAAAATATTCTAAATATTTATAAATCATGAAAAACATTGATTTTATGAAACAGCAAAACATGCGTTTCAGTTTGATACTCTAAAAGTTAATCTGCTTTCAAATAGTAACTTCCGAATACAACCAGCAATCGAGTATTTGAGTTATTGACAAGGGTCTAAACATGAGATATACTACAGTAAACAGCAACTTCCAACTATGTCCAAAAATTTAAAAAATAGTCTAAATATTTTTAAATCATGACAAAACATTGATTTTTATGAAACAGCAAAACAAGCGTTTCAGTTCGATATACTCTAAAATTATATCTGCTTTCAAATAGTAACTTCCTAACACCACCAGCAGTCAAGTAAAACATTAAAAAAAAATCTACTCTTGCCTTCTCGGGAAACCATCAGACCCTCTTGGGGAGGGGGAGGAGATTATCTTTCAGAGAAGAAGAAAATAAGTTCGATTAGGAAGTAAAAGGCGAAATTCTGAAGAGTCTTCCGCAAGATATAAATGAAGAATGAAAATGTCAACCCCAACCAAGAAGAACCATTATTTCCATCTTCAACTGAACGAGAGACCGAACCGCAGATATCTCGATAAAATATCGCCTATTGTGTAAGAGCCTGTCCACTCGAGAAAATAATGGATCAAACATAAGCTTTCGAGCAGCGTGGTGTAAAGTGGGGAAAATGGTGTGTGCGGAGGGGTTGAACAGAAAGTTCTTAATGCTTTCGAAGATCAGCCGAGAGTGGTTTGAAAGAAAACTTCGACGCATCTTTAATAAGTCACTCTGAAATAGCATGTAGGTATGGGATCTCTGCATTCGAAAGTTTGAAATGGGGTCGTTTCTGAAATTTTAAAAGTGTTTTTTCATTCAAGAGCATGCTTAAAAGCATAGCATTTAACAATTTTTTAAATAATTTGACAATGTTTAATATTTTTTAACAATTATTTTAAACGGTGTAATTTCATTGTTTACGCTTCTGCACATGACTTCAGGAATGATTAAATGCCATGGACTGATGTCATTAGCAGAGCGCAATATTTAATTCGCATCTTTGCTCAAGTGTACTGGCAACGATATGGTTGATAGCAAGCGTAGAGCGCAATATTTAATTCGATTCTTGGTAATCATAACATGAAAACGCGGTATATAGATACGCCATAGTACACCATTTGTGACGTCATAAAGACCACGCCTTAATTTGAAAATCGGACATTTGAAAAAAAATAATTAAAAATTAAGCGTTGGGAAAATGAAAGTTTGTTCTCGCTCCATGATATTTTTTGGCTTATTCTATCAATTTCAGTGACTAAAAGTAATACTTTTGACTGAAGAAAACAACCCCATTATGTTCTTTTTTACTTAGTTTTTTATGTTTTTTATGGAAACGGTATCTTTTTTAGTAAACGTTAAATACTGGATGATTCCAACTTCATGTGTAGGACGAATAAGACTTATTTTTTTTTAAACTTGCAAACCTAGTAAGAGAATTTTACTTGCTTGTATAAGCCAAAGTATACTAGTAGCAACTAGTAGTATACTAGTAGTACTAGTATGAGCCAAAAAAATAATACGATATCTTTATTGTTATATATTTTGGGAAAATTTCCTGTCGCTTGCAGAAATCACTTTTGGATATTAGTTTTGGACTTCTTAATTCTAGCGAAATATCCTCCGAATATATTATAGCAATTTTTCAAATAATAAATTTGTTTTGCAATTAATTATATTTGAAGTGGAACTTTTTTTGTGAGGGCTTTGAAACTCAAATCCTCAACCTCTTTGTGTGACGGAAATGACGTGTATGTTCTATAATTGTTGACAAAAACGGTGAGAAAAAATAGTTATTATAAAGTTAGTCTCGTTAAAACAAATTTTACAAATTAATTTCAAAAGCAAGCATTATCTCTCTTAAGCAAGTATATATTCGTGGATTTTATTCATTTTAAACTTTTCAAACTGCAGATTTTAGAAGATTTCTTCGATTCAAGTCAAGTCATCTGTTTAAAATGTGCTCCACATTGCTTAAGTCCAGCTTTGAAATTAGTTTGAAAACTTCTATTGACAAAATTAACTTTAATTACTATTATTTTACATTAGTTTTGGCCACAATTCAAAAGTGGATTTCAAATACTGATTAGTTTTCTCATTTTATATGAAATGTTTTTTTTTTTCATTAAAATATGCAGTTTTGTTGTGAACATGCTTAAGTTGGGCGCAGAAGAAGCAAGAGCGTGGCATGAGAAAAAGCAAGCGGGTGAAGTGACAAGTCAGAATGTAGAAAAAAAAATAAAAAATAAAAGTTTCACTTCTATTGTGTCTTTACGATGCACATTTTTTTTAAATGCTAGTTAAAAAAAAAAAGAAAAAAAAAGCACATAGTAGGCCATTCCACGAAAAATCGGATATTTTATCTTGCACGTCACAGTTTATATTTACTTCAAACGTAGTGCAAAAAATAAGCGAAACGTTTTACCACAGAAGTCACACTTGTGTGTGCAAATCACACATGTGTGTGATTTCTTTAGCAAAACGTTTTGTTTAGTACACACACACACACACGTTTCGAAATGAATATAGAGCTGCCAAGCGCAGGAAAAACTCCCATTTTCCGTACAATGGTCAAGCTAGTTCATCATCATCCATGCCCAGGGTGAGCTCAGGCCTTCTGCAACCATTTAAACTCTTCCTACTTGCAGCTAAGCTCTTCTTTCTAGACTTAAGGACAATACAATCCTCTTCCACAGCATCCACCCAGCGCAGCTTTGACCTTACACGTGTTTTAATACAACATGGTTCGACCATGAAAACTCTCTTTAGAACATGAAAATCACCCGTCAAGGTATAATGGGTGAAAATTGCTTCTACATTTGAACGAAGCAATTGCCTGATTGGTGATAATTTGATCGTTGAAATTTTAACCTTAACTCCAGTGAATAAACCCTAAACTCCAGTAGATAGCGTTCATTGTTGACCACTTTTTCGTTTCTTCATTCTCCTTAAATGACAGTTTCACCAGTAAAACAGTTGAGTTACCGGATCCAATTTAGCCTTGTGAAAATAAAGCATTTCCCTGCTATGTCAAACTTTGCCAAAAAATATTGAAAATTATCATGCTATGGCGCGAGTTTCATTGTTGGTGACGTCAGCATTACTCGATCATTGAATTCGTTATTACGTATATGACGATGCTGTCAAGGCGCATAACGTGGCCGAACCAATTTAAAAGGATAATTTGAATAGTGTGAACAACGTCTCAGTGTTTAAATAAATTGTACAGTTCGAAATTTTGTCTTCTACGCCAGACTCCATTTTCCTGAACTCCTCCAAATATGTTTCTTAGGATTCTACAGTCAAAACTACCCGACAGTCATTGCTCCTTGGTAGTCAGGGCCCGGATAGTCAGCAATGATAAAATTTTGGGTGAACCCAAACCCATTTTCAGTGAAAGATTTTGATTTTCACCTACAGCTAATGCGAAATACTGTACAGAATGTTCATTATATTCTCGTTTTACTCTACAGCATCATGTAGCCAAAAATTGTTAACTGAAACCTTCACCAAATTTAAGTTAAGTGATTTCTCAGAACATCTCCAAAAGATTGAGACTTAAAAAGCAATTTTTATTCGATAAAAGTTTCCTTTAAGTTAGTAAACACTTACATGGTAAAGTAAGAAAAAACAACGTCAAAAAAAGCACAAATTGCAAATTTTTGACTTTGTTTTTTATAGAGACGTACCGAGTACTCGGTAATTACTCGGTACTCGGCCTACTCGGCCAATTTACCGAGTACTCGGTACTCGGCCAAATTCTGATCAGATACTCGGCAAATACCGAGTAGTTGCAAAAAATTGAATATTGTCCTAGACAGATACTAAAATGTATAAAAAAAAAGAGCAAGCATGATATTCTGCAATTATTTATAATTAAAATTTATAAGTCAAACTTAAATTTTGAGAATAATGAAGTTTCTAATGCTTCATCAATTATTATATATATATGCGAAAGTTTGTCTGTATGGATGTATGGATGGATGTTTGTTACTCTTTCACGCAAAAACTACTGAACGGATTTTGATGAAACTTTACAATAATATAGCTTATGCATCAGAATAACACATAGGGTAGTTTTCGTCCCGTTATGGGGGGCAAAACCCCCTTAGGGGCAATAAAACACAATTTTGTATAAATTCTCTAATATTGGGATGAAAAAATACTTGCACATATTTACATTATATGTCCATCGAAAGCTCTGATTTTTCTATGAAGATGGCACCTGTTCGAAATTTCTAAGTAGAATAAAAAACGAGTTATGAGCTTTTTAGTTCCATGTTCGAAGGCTTTCCTCAACTCAATACAGTATTTAGTGTATCATCTCAACTCCCTGTCGATAGCGACAATTGTATTGTTGACTTTCTTTGCTTTTCGTGATTGTTCAAGGCTTTTCTCAAGTCAAATCTTGAAGTAAGATTTTTGCACAAGATTGGCAAATAATACATGATTTGGCTGATGATTTTCCATTTAAACGGAACTTTAATGTAATTAATGGTTTTTATTATTATTTATGCTGATTGAACACTTACTCATTATCCAAACAACCAGCAGATCGCCAAAATTTTTGCAGAAAGATTTCCGTAGCTGATGCATTTGGCAGTTTTTTCAACGTTGCTGTTTTTGAAGCCGAAGACTACGTCATAATGTTTCTCAGCTTTCACCATGTAAACAAAATATCGCCAATCAAAGAATTTTCAAAAGACTTTTTTTACTGTGTTAAATAATCCAGCAACTAAATTAGGCAAATCCATAAACAGCACAAAAACTTCCATTAATTTTCCTTTTTGCACAATTTCAAACAATCACCAAATTTTATTACTTATTTTGGTAACATTTCGGATGAAACTGTTTAGCGCCATTTTATGGTGACCAAAAATATCTCAGCATTTGGCGACGATATCTCTGTAACGAAAATTAATATCATATCGTTTTACAAAGTAAGGAAAGAATGGGGGAGCATCATCGAAGGTACCCTGAAACGACTTTCGCAAATTCGGTAAAATCGCACCAAGAGCCACAATGATTGAAATTTCCCGAAATAACTAAAGCAAGTATAAGGGGATTACGAGCGCAGCTACTTTTTTTTTAATCACTTCGTACTTCATTAGCCATACAGAGAAGGTTTTAGACTCCATGTTAAAAAAAAAGTATCAACAGATTAATCTTTTTAAACATGAGAAGATTAATTTCATGTTTTTTAAATTTGTATATGCTTAAATATAGTACTTTCGTTTCTAAATCAATACTATTTTGTTCTTTATACTTATTGCTATTTTAGTTTTATGGGTAAGGAAGAAACTCGATTTTTAATCACGTCAAAAAGATGTGTTTTAAATTCTTTCACTTAAAACAGTTTCAAAAGCAAGTAACGATTTTTTCTAATAATTATTACTGACCCAGGCAACGCCGGGTATTTTGCTAGTTATTCATATATGAATAAATCTTTATTTTAATGTCCGCAAAGTTAATAAAACTTATTTATTAAAAATTATGCAAAAAAGGTAAGTATAGAAAATATGGAAATTTTATATTAAAAATGGATTTTTGCTACAAACAAAAATTAGTTACAAAAAAATATAAAAATACCTTTGTTTAAAAAATAAAAGAAAATAAAACAGCGTTAAAAGCACAGTGCAGGAACACTGCAGACACGTGTTTTGGCGTTTCAGAGAATTCCTTTTTCAATGCACAAAATGGAAGCTCGTGGATTTAAAGGCATCCGACAAAAGTATGATTTTTTCGTGAAATGTCTTTACATTCTTTAGTTCACATTTTATGCACTGAAAAAGACGTTCCTTGAAACGGGGGAGGAGGGGGGGGGGCAGAAACACGTGTTTGCAGTGTTCCTGCACATTTGTTTTATCTGTTTTTAAAAAATATTTATGTTTGGCGGCTTAGACCTATAGACCTGTAATTGATTGGTATACAGTGAAACCCCTCCTAACGGACACCCCTCTTATGCGGACAATTTTTAATTCCACAGTTCCAATACAAGTAACATTATTAAACCCCTGTCCTGCGGACACCTCTCTGTAAAAATAATATTTTTGTAAAATTTTTGACGCAAAATTTTTAAAATAATGCGTAATTAAATTTCAGCAGGAATTTAGTTTTAAAAACTATTATATGGACAAGGAGGTCTATTCCAATAAGTTCAAAATTCATCACATGTATGTCGGTGGTTCTTCTTAAAACATAATTGGTACTTGGTAACTCGGCCGAGTAGTGAAAGGCCGAGTACTCGGTAACTCGGTACTCGGCCGAGTAGTGAAAGGCCGAGTACTCGGTACTCGGCTACTCGGCCAAAGTGCTACTCGGTACGTCTCTAGTTTTTTATTACTTTACTGTTCAGCACAAAGGTATTTATTTATCAACTTACATGGTGTTTAATGGAACAGTAATTTCTAAATTAATACACTCTTGAAACTGAGAATTGTAAGTTATTTTTAAATATTAGAGATAGCTATAAACTCTTTTACATCTAAAAATAGAGTATAAAATTATTTTCCACTGTGACTATTACAAAATTCTAAAAAGTAACATTTTTACTTTCTGATGAACTTTTTAGAATTCCAAAAAGTAACTCATATTACTAGTCGACCCGTGCGGAACTCCGCACTGTACTTCGAATCGTTTCATAAGGCATTTCGCTCTTTAAAAATTTCAAAGAAAGAATATTATGAAGAAAAGCCGAAAAAATTAAACGGAAAAAAGTAAGCGCACAAGAGAAGGCATGTAATTTGAAGACATCAGTAACAAAACCTCGTTAAATACAACGTTGTGATAATTTGATCATCGCTCCCCTTTTGGTTGTACGTGTTTTCAATGCAAATATAAATATCATTAAAAGTGTGGCTGAGTGACACGTGAAAAATCAGTAATTTTGCATGTGAAAAAACAGGTTGTGGCAAATACAGTCCTGCCCATGTGAGCATCTGACGGAAAAAAAGAAACATTAAAGAGATATTTAGTGGCACGGATTCGAACTGGCGCCATTATGATTAACAGTACGACGCTCCAACAAACCTAGCAACTGTGCCTTCCTTTTCGAATGCTATTCATTGAAGGAATGCGTAATAAAACACAGTAAAAAAGTTTTTCGCCGAAAAAAATATAATAAGATCATGCATTTATGTTTTGTCATTAGCCAGCATGATACGATTTAAAATTATTCGTAAAACATGGAATTTGATTAAAGAATAAGGAAGATTCCACGTAGCGATTGAAACAAACATTCTAGAGTAGTAATAAATTCGGTTGAAAAAATAAGTGTTTTATTTTTGAATATTCAACAATTTCCCATAGCAGTCTGCTTTTACGGCTTAAATGCCCGCACATGGACATGTTTTTCTTTTAATCGAACACTTCAAATTCAAAACCAAAACCAGTTGAACTGAGTCCGTTTTTTAAGTGTAATTTTTCGAACTCAGACAAAATGTTTTTTTTTTTTTTCAGCCGAAAGCAGAGGAGTAGAAAATGATTTCTTACTAATGAGGTTGATAATAATTTTAATGTTTTATATCGTATTCGAATAAATAATTAAAGATTTACTGTCTGAAACTCGTAGTTTTAATTTGGCGTAGCATTTTTTCATTTGTACAAAAGTTCGAAAACTGCTATTAGAAAAATCTACATTTCAGCATACAATGAAAATGTTTTTCTGCACAAAAAGGATTCCCTTGAGGTATATCTAATACTTTTTTTATGCTTACATTATGCTCAGTGGTCTGGACGGAGTCAAAGCTTTAAAAAAAGGAAAGAACACCCTTCGATTAGCAGTCAACTTATCTAAATGATAACTGTAGTCTGCATAAAGGAGTCGAAACACCAAATAGCATTCCCACTGCATTTATTTTATTACGTGTGTTAACTGTTGTATGTTATGAGTGTGATGCGTAATATTACTGTAAATTTGCTATTATGTCGGACAGCCCGAAGTGGCCCGAAGTTCAGACAGTTTATAGCCGAACGCTCTACCGAAAAAAAAAAAAAAACCACAGGTAATTTTTTTTTTTTTCTTGCCGAGAAGTGGTTTTATTTTTGAAAATTTTTGTAATTTGTTATCGCAGGCTGTTTGAACCGTTATAACTTAGATGGCAGCACGTGTTCATCATTTAACAGCACGGTTAAAATACAAAATAATTTGAACTAAGTTCTTTTTTAAGCGTAGCTTTTCAAATGTAGTAAAAATGTGATACGCTATTTGTTTTTTTTGCAAAAAGAAGAAAAATATATATATTACCCTTTAAATTGAGGTAGTATTTTTTTTATTTGTACAAAGAGTCAAAAACTCATTAGAAGAATCTATATTTCAACATACGATTTGTTATATTTTACTGAACAAAAAACAATTCCAATGTAGTCTGAAATCTTAAACCTGATATTTATATTTTCGCTTACATTATGCTTTAATTTTCTTCCCGGAGCCAAAGCTTTAAAAAAAAAAAAGAAAAAAAAAAACTTACAGTTGAGTATCAATTTAGCTCCGTGTTGCATCAAGTTTTCATAACAGCTAGGAGCGTTTCTACCTAATGTATTCGCTCATATTTGTTATTCATTGTTCATGTAATGCGCGATATTTTTCTAATTTTTTGATGTAGATTGTCCGGACGTGGGCCCGAATACGCATTCTCCTGGTTACCAATCGAACGCTCTGCCGATCAAGATATTCAGCTCTGTCGGTAACAGTGCAAGTTAAAGTTATAAATTTAACCGAAAATCTCATTCTGGTTCTTTAAAACAGGTTTTTTTGCCCGAAAAAACAATTTTTAGACCGTGGGTCTATTTTTCGTCAGTAGCCTGCACGATAAGCAAGGTGTAAATCAAAGAAATAGATCAAGAATTGAGGAAAATCTCGCGTAGAAACCAAAAACAGGCTTCAGAAATAATATATAAGGATTTTCTAATAAACACAAGTTGAGATTTTCATTATGAAAAACAATGTTGGAGTTTTAGCTCATAACAACTACTCCAAAGGTTTCAAATTGCCATACTAATTAATCCGTTATATGTTTTATTAACCGAAACTTTCATGTTTTCGTTCTCTCTTTATTCATTTTTCTTTTTTTATGTTTATTTTCTTTCCCTGTTTTGGTTATTTATTTACTTTTTTTTTTTTTTGTTTTGTTTTTTGTTTTTAAATATAAAACTTTCTTAGTTCATTCTTAATTAAAAATTTTTGTTTTTCATCAAAATTTTGAAAACTGCGTCAAAAAGTAATCAGGCATGAAATCACAAAATTTTAAAATTTAACCTTTCCTTTAACCTTTTTATTTTTTTAATTCTATATCTTATGCTCTTGTGGCATTCAAAAACCCGTGCGTGAAGAGAGAGAATATGGCGCCTTTTTCCCCTATGTGAACCCTCCTCAGGTGCTTGCGAGAGCTCTTTGCCAAATCAACAAACATTTGTGACTTTTTATCTAGCCTCAGAATCTGTATAGCAAGAGCACCTGAAAACCAATTTAAAATCGTCTCAGTAACATTTCCTAGAGTTTTTCTCCGAAGCACATAACTAAGACGAATCCAAATCCTTGTTCAAAACTACAAATCTACAAAAATAAAGTGGATCATTTTAATGGAGTAGCTTTACGTAGATACTTAGAATCTTTATGTTAGCAATGCTAAAAGTATCTTATTTAGTTTACATTTTTTAAACTGTATATTGACAGGAATTTATGAAATACTTCAGAAATAGCTCTTATGTTTTGAATACAAGCGTTTTTTAGACTAGATTTCGGCCCCTAATAAGTGTAGGAAGAAGTAGGGTAAGCTGAAGAACTTCAGCTTCAAAATATTTTTTGTCGATTTTTGATGTGAATTAAAATTTTGAAATTTTAATCCACGACTTCCATACAGGATTAAGTTAAATGGAACTGGTTATCTCTTTTTGAAATATGAAAAATATGTCATCAAAAACAATAAAAAGGTTTTGTCATCTATCGAGTAAGATGACGGAGATATGGGAAAGTGACGAGTTGCTAAAAGTAAACATTAAGAGACAAAAGTGATAGTTTAAAAATACGTACAAGCAAATTAAATTGGTTGGTCCAAAATGTTCCATCATATACCCTAAGCAACACCTTCGAAGCATGCTGTCCGCCATCTCCCTCGCAAATGGGGATGTCTCTGATGGTATAATTCCTAAGATTAATTTCCAATGATAGACTCAATGTGTCTGACTCACTCCCAAAATCCTGTATGAGTGTACTACCAGTCAAGGAAAATCATATCCACTATTTAAAGGGCTCATCTTAATTTCATTTTTGACTGTTTTTGACTGAAACAAAGTACGTTCACTACTGGTTTTGTTTGTGATTTTTGTTGGTGTACAACGCAGTGAAAAGAAATGAAAACGTCAAGGATGAAAAATATTAAATATTAAATTACTCACAAAGGAACAAACTGCTCTTTAATTGTTGTAAATACTGAAAACCACTTTTTGATCGTAGTCGCGTAAAACGCGCTTAAAAAAAATCCTAAATCAGTCCAAAGTTCACAAATCAAGTAAACCTTTCCGTTCCCAATGAAACAAAAAATATTCTTTCCACAAAGCTAAAGCGATGCCATTCTGGCTCTTACACCCCCACCCCGATTTCCACCCCCACTCACACACACTGCGTTCTACTTTCACCTCAGATCGGAAACTTATGTCCGAACCATTACTTTCATGAGCAGAGGGCACAGTTGGCGATTCTTTATCGAGAGAACCTCTTCTGAGAATAATGGCTCATCACTCGATGGTGAGTTCTTCGTTCATATCTCATTTAGCTGTCATACAAGTCCTTCGCGATATTTTCTCTCTATACCCAGTGAATGATTTTGTGTTTAGCAATGGGGCAGGTTTCTGGCTTCCTTCTGAATACTAGGAAATAGAGGGTGTCCCAAAATTAACGCAAGATTTGAATTTGCCACCATTTTTTCCATAAATTGTTGGCAGTCATGAAAAAAGAACAATTTGACAGTTGAGAGTTTAGGGTTAGTATAAATGGGGTGTTATTGTACCATACAGCTAGAGAGAGTGAAACATTTCAATTACTGCATAAGGCATTTCCTAGTCGCGTACTCTCTCATTTCGGTCATCAGAATTTGCACCCTAGATCGTGTGATTTAACATTTTTAAATTTCTTCTTATGGGGGTTATTTGAATTCAAAAGTCAATGTCAACAAGTCCACAACCACCCGTGCATTACCGTGTTGCGATACCGAGCGCCAATAACAGTAACTGCTTGACCAGCCTCAACTTTCATTATTTTTGAAACAATTGTTCAATACTGAAAGCGCGTTATTGTATCGTATAACGCTCCATTTTTGATTACCCTAAACTCTCAGCTGTCAAATTGTTCTTTTTTCAGGGTTGCCAATCATTTATTGCAAAAATGGCGGCAAATTCAAATCTTGCGTTAATTTTGGGACACCCTTTAGTTGTATTTGTCACAGCTATGGTCAAAAGAGAGCAAGAAAATCTGAAAATTTAGTAGAATTTTCCTTTAAAAAAATGGAAAAGAAAATAGACACTGTTGGCGATTCGAACTCAAGACCAGTTTTTTGCAACAAAACTTCTCTTGAAAAGGAAAAAAAGGAACAAATTCTTCTATTCAATTAGTATCACGAACAACAACTTTGTGACAAAGGGGAGAGAGAGTCGAAAATGTTGAAAAGTGGGACATCAGTTATGCACCGCCCTTAACCACAAATAAATCACAAAGTCGACATTTTTTAAAAATTGCACTATTATTACGACGCCCAGTGTTTTTGATTGGACAGTTATATGTTGCCACGGGTAGAGTTCGTTCATTTGATACTTGGAAATTTATATTTCTAATGGCGAAGAAGGCAACTTACTCAATAATAGTAGACGTTTTATAAGTAACATTGTTCACACAGAAGTTTTACGTATAAATTGTGTTTTGATGCTTCATTTCATACGGGAAGATTTCGAAAATTGGATAATTGGTGATTTTTATCCATTGGCATCAATTTTTTTGTTTCCAATGCCAGCGCGAAAAATGTTTTTCCTTTGCATACGTAAACAAAGAGTAGAGAAATATTTTTTTGCATAGGGTTAGCACAAAGCAACATGATATCCAAAATAAAATTATTCAAGCCAGTAATTTGTCGACCACACTAATTTCTCAACGGGGTTGTTTCCTTCAATCAAAAGTACTACTTTTAGTCACTGAAATAGATAGAATAAGTAAAAAAAAAAACTGTTGAGCCAGAAAAAAACTTTTATTTTCTCAACAGTTGTTTTTTTTAAAACTTTTTTGAATGTCCGATTTTGGAAATAAGGCGTGGTCTTTATAACGTTATAAGTGATGTACTTTGGCGTGCGACTCCATTGCCGCGCTAAATATTTACGGTTTGCTCGCAACCGCGTTTTCGGGTTATGATAATTTGCGCTGTGCGCTGATGGCATCAATGAATGGCATTTAATTGCATTTGATACCAAAAAATTAATTTCAATCTGCGCACCAATTAAAATAGTTGTTAAAAAATAGTAAGTTTTTAAAAATTATTTACAAAATGGTTAAAACCTTTGGTTTTAAGCATCCTCTTTCAGTAAAAAATACTTTGAAAATTTCGGAAACGACCTCATTACCGAAATATCCCCTTTCATCCATTTATTTTGAGATTTACAGATAAAAAGCTAAATTGGAATAAATTATTACTGCGGTATTGTGCGTCCGTATAAAAATTGTATGTTTTCAGATAAGCAGTTAACATGAGTAAGAGTAGAAATAAAAATGTTGGAAACAGTTAAATTCATATAAATTTTCTTTAATATTCATTTATGAATATGGTCGAATTTCGACCACTGGGCGAACACTAGTTAACTTAATTTGTTATCAGTTATCGATTCTATATGATGAAAAACGTCGCTTATTGAAAAACAAAGCAAAATTAATGGAATCTGTAAAGCGATTACCATAGAATAATTATAGTTATAAATTATAACACTATTCGTCTAATTACACAAATAATGCGATTTTGATCTGAAGACAAATTCATTGATTTCCTTCTCTTTGTTTGCAGGGGAGTAATTAAAAACTAATTTAAGCCTAAAAGAAAACGATCTAATCTTATATTTGGGTCAGCAACGGAAATCAATAACCAGATAATAAACAACAGTGATTGGAAGTACCTTTTGACCTTTAGTTTACTTCTTTGGAAGCTGTGTAGTTCTATAATTGTTCCCAGTTTTATATAGAACGTTTTGGATTTAAGGTGCATATTACATACTCTTAAAATTTTATAAACAGCTTGTTATTTGCTTTAGGTAGCAAATAACAATTATTGTTGTCGTAAATGTGAAACAATTTTCCTGAATTTTGCAGCAGAGCCCAAGGCTTCTGTGTGTGTGTGTGTGTGTGCTTCCATTTTACGTTCATTCCTACTAGAACCGCTCTGTTTTTACTAACATCCACATTGATCCAGGTAAAACATTAATCGTTAATAGAAATATTCCTGAAAAATGATAATTAGCTGGCGTTTTTTGTAAAAACTAAATTATTTCGCTTCAAAAATACTTCGGGTTCAGGTGACTGACTTAGTTAAAAAAGCTGTGTTATAACTTTCAATACTCTTTCATCGTAGATTTTAACAGTCCTAAGACATTTTATACTTGTGCCAAACAATTTTGTAAAGACGTTTCGGTTAAGCTTGACTTTAAAAAAACAAGGTTGTCAATGCAGTTCAATTTGCCTTTCAAATATTATCAAACATATCTTCATACTGGAAAAATAGGGTTTAATCATACGATTTTAAACATGAGAAACAGACAGTTGACCCAGACCATGAAAATAAGGTCTGTCTAAACTTGGCATGCTAAGTGAACTTGAAACAAAAGTCGATGAGGGTTTAACACCCCCCCCCCCCCCCAATAAAATAAAATAAATAATTAAAACACGTGTCAACTAAACCTATTTATCTTTAAGCGTAGTCGCACTAAATTTAGGGAAATGAAATGAACATTTTTCAATGAGAATTACGATTGAAGGGGCTCCAAATTTGTAACTCTGGCACTTGCCAAATTAACAAATTTGGAGATAACCAGTACCGATGGTTGGAAAGACTTTCATCCAATTTGGGACAAGTGATGGAAATAGTAGCACACTCAGGTGCTGCTGTACACTGTACAGCATGATTTAGATATCAGTGAAAGCCAACGTACGCTTTGAACTTTGTACTCCAACTTTACTCTAAACTTTAAAAAGTACTCTGACATCCCTTTACTTCTTAATGCCTCAATTGATCAAGCCCGTAAAAAAATACATAGTATGTAAGAACGAACTGGTGCTTAGATTAAACTACTTGAATGGAAAACTTGGTAATATCTACGCACATAATGAAGATTTCAAGTAGAAAATCCAAGTTTCGAAGTTTTCTAGTTTAAAAAAGTTTTTTTAATGATGTTTTAAATTATACAACCTCAATTCTTAAAAAAAACCGTTACATTTAAATATTACTGATTTTCATAACAAAGTTTAAAATTAAAAAACCAAAAGTTTTAGTAATATGCCTTTTCAAAGTAGTGATATGTACTCCTAGGAATCCTACATTACTTTTTTGTGGATGTAAAAAGATAAATATCTCTTTTTACTCATACATAAAATAAATTTCAAAAAGTTTCTAAAAACGGGAAAAAAAATTAAAGCAGTTAAAATTGAGCTGAAAATGTATTGAATTGCCATCGTAAATCTGCTAGAGACAAAAAAAAAAAAATCAGCAAGTACAGAAAAATGTCAATACACTGAAGTGTACTACAAAAATCAAAAAGAAACTAATATTCCTACAAATATTAGTAATTTATCTTAATCAGTTCCATTTGTCGATTGGGTGGCGTGGTGGTAAGGCATTAGCCTTCGCGCCGCACAGTGGTTCAAGGGCGGAAAAAATAGCCATTTTTAAGTGTTAAGATAAAAAATATTTCATGCCGTAATTACTTAGCCCTTGAGTTGTAGTAACTTACTCCATAATATTTTTTTAAAAAAAATTCGTTTTTACAAAAATAAGCCAAGATTGTTGAACAATTATGTTTTTACTTTTTTCGGACGAACGCCTTATACTTCAGTTTTAATTCATTCGTTCAATAAAGAGAGCTAAAATTTAATAAAAGTATTTCTGATTGGTTTTTCACACTTATAGGATGCTTATTACATCGTTGTTAAAAATTAAAATTCATCAAAATTGAAAACTACCTGAAATAAAAAAAAAAAAAATTATTTTCTAAAAAATATTGTTGAATATACTTTTATCGGCGGCTTTCGGTGGGCTAAAATTTACATATATCAATAGTTTAATTCTTCCTGTAAATAAATAACAACATTTTAGCTGCGACCACTTGCGACTGCAGTCCTGGCAGATGTTTTTGTTTGATTTTCGCTATTTACAAACACTAATATAGTAAACTAGAAAATAGTATGACGGGAGTAAATTGCTTTTTTGTCAAAGAGATTGGTCATCAAATTTGACATGCTCCAGACTAACGTATGTCACAGTTTCACTACTTTGCAGGAGAGCCTAAAAAGTTTGTTTACTGTTTCCGAAAGTTGGAGCTCTTGAAACATTCATCAATAAATATAGAGGATTTTTTTAACAAATTTACGTTGTTATGGCTTAATGCGGAGCATTATTCTACATGCAATGCAGTAGTAACCTGAAAATAACAATTTTTGGACCCGATTAATATGGCTTTAAAGAAGATACATATGAGAAAGGAATTTTTGAAATTCGTACAAAATTCTATATAAAAATTTAAATAACCATTCTGTTCATAAAACATAATTGATTTAGAAAATCATCAAACGTTTGAAATTTTTGACTTCCTTTTCAAAATCATTCTAGTATAAAGCTGTTCTCAGTTTGTCGACATTGCCAGAAAATATACTTCGATGGTATCAATTTTAATAAATAAACCTTGCGTGTGGCATACAACTGATTTAATTTATATTTTTTGCTGAAAACAGAAATGAATTTGAACTATAGAAAAACTCCGATTTCACTTTTCTCAGTGGCCTGAATCAAACATAAAATACATACAATGTGGGAAAACGTAAAGTACGAGAAATGTATAGAAAGCAGAAATCAAATAAGGAAAACAAAAATAACAATAAAGGTTGCTACGATGACGCATATAAAAGGTAAAAACGCGGTATTTTACGAAAAGAACATTATTGTACATACCATTTTAGATCATTCTAACACATTAAGTTACGAATCCGGGCGTTTGGGTTGAAAAAAGTCAGTAATAATGAATCATTGAATCCAAAGTAAATGCAGCATCTTCCAGGATTGAAATACTTTGCAGAGTTTTTTCCTGGTCTTTATGATAAAGAACATAGTTTTTTACTATTTGTAAACTTTTAAATGCATGATTAAAGGAAGAGACGAGTTGTGTTTCCTCTTCTTCTTGTTCATCTTCATTGGCGGCAGAAAAGTCCATAAAGTCTGGATTGAAAAAAAAAATCTGTTTTCATGGATTAACTTTCAACAGAGTGGATCATGTTTAAAAATGCACAAAAGGAAATACGCTGCTTAATTTTAAAACATTTTTTTCTCTTTTTTTAACTGCCAAGGAAAAACGTAAAATGCGGGAAATTCATAAATAACAAACTTTCCATCCGGGCTAAAATAATATTATTAGTATATGGAAAAACTGGGACCTGATGATAAAAAAATATAAAATGCGGGAAAACGTAGATTTGGGGGAAGTAAAATCGGGGTTTCGCAGTGAATACGATCAGCAAGCATGAAGATAAGTACTACCATGTAACAATTTTAACAATTCTCCATAGCGTTTTTTGAGAGTATTCAATGTTATTGAATTTGTTCCGCTTTTTTGTCGTTTTGCATCACTGTGCGCCGTGGTCCCGGGTTCTGACCCCAGGTGGCCAGTCGGCGGATTTTCCAGATGCAGAAAATCGTCAGCGCCCTTGACGCTTGATTATGCGACGTGTAAAAGATCCCTTGGGTATTCGTTTGGCTTTGAATTTGCTCGGCAAAATTAAATCCCTAATGCAGGTTCCCATCAAAGAGAGCCCAGGTACCTCCCTCTGGTGGAAATTGAGCGTCAAAATTGTCCGTTCCATTGACATCCGTGCCCTAATGGTGGCACATGAAAGACTGGATGTCGTATCGGGGGATCGCACTAGATCTGCTAAAGGCTAAATAGTCCAACGCAGTCCCATTGAAAAGAAAAGAGAAAAAAAACTTAATCTGGATCAGTCAGAGTTTCCTTCTAGTTTTCCATAAATAGCCAGAATTTTATCGGGGGGGGGGGGGAGAGAAGGTCAGAACAAGCGAAAAGTTTCTCCTGTGGGGGAGTTGGTTATAACACAAGAGAATTTCTTCCAGGAAGGGGTCGATCTTTAAAGTCCTGACATCTGTGTACACTAACCTATCATGATTGGCAATATATTAGGCTTAAAATCAAGGTTTTAGACAGGGGCGGATACACACTACCATTTTAGGGACGGGGGAGGGGTCATGCTGAGGAATGACCCCTCCCCCTCCTCCTCCCCTACGAACAAATATACGGTTTTGGACGCTAAAAATTTCTAAAATTGCCTGGGTGTCAATAAAAAGCACCAAACCGGCCAGGAGCAATGCACCTAATAAACAAACACGTAACTAATTAATTTCATAAGCAATGAAAAAAGTAGTAATCCAAATGTTTACTTTATTTTATTATTATTATTTTTTTAATTACTACAGTAGTTTACATTTTATTTGTAAACCAACAAAAATACTCGGCTTTGCCTGGGTCAGCAATAATTGTGAGAAACAATCGCTACTTTCATTCGTTTTCTGTTTTAACTGAAAGAACTCAAAACACACCGCTTTGACGTGATTGAAAATCGAGCTTCTTCCTTACTCATAAAAGTAAAATAGCAATAAGTATAAAGAACAAAATAGTATTCAGTTAGAAACGAAAGAACGACGTTTAAGCATTTAAAATTTTGAAGAATATATAAAATATGAAATTAAGATTTTACAGTTAATATATATTTTTCCTCTTTTTTTTAACATAGTCTAACATTTTCTTCATATGAAATACAAACGGTTTTAAAAAATGTAGCCGCTCGTAATCCCACTCTACTTGCAAAGTAAGAAATGACAACGTCAAAAAGCACAAATTGCAGAATACTTCAGACACGTGTTTCGGCGTTACAAGGAACGCCTTTTTCAATGCAAAAGTAATGAGCTTATGGATGAAAAGACATCCGACAAAAGCATTTTCTGCAATTTGTGCTTTTTTGACGTTGTTATTTCTTACTTTACTTTTCAGCACAAAGATATTTATTTATCCCACTATACTTGCTTCACTTATTTTGAGAAATTTCAATTATTGTGAGTTCTTGGTGCGATTTAAAATGTTACCAAATTTGTGGTCACTTTTTTGGGATACCTTAGATAATGCTCCCCATCCATACTTTGTAAAACAGTCTTTTATTAGTTTTCGTCAAAGAGAAATTATCGCCAAATACTGAGATATTTTTGGTAACCATAAAATGATGTTAAGCATTTTCATCCGAAATGTCTCCGAAATAAGTAGCAAAACTTGGCGAATGTTTGAAAATTAATAGAAGTTTTTGTGTTGTTTGTGGATTTGAATAATTTAGTTAGCGGATTGTTTTACATTTCTTAAAAGTTTTAAAGATTCTTTAAAAGGCAATGTTTTCGTTACATGGTGAAAGCCGAGAAACAGTCTTTGGCTCCAAAAACAGCGCCAGCTGAATAAATTGACTTACGTTATAATTGAATCGTTATAATTAATAATTAGTATCTGTTCTAATTACTATGAAATTAATACAAATATTTAGTAACTGATTTCCAATTGTATGTTTTGTGCATAAACTCGTTTGTAAGTAATAAACTTACAGATATTTTGAAAAGACTTTCTTTCTCCCAGAATAGAAAAAAAAGGCTTTTCTGTCTATATGTTAAAGTTCAATTGGTGAAAATCTCTTATGTGCTTGAGAAAAATGGACGTCATGTTTCAAATCAGAGCACTTAATAGACTAAAAGTCTCTCATTACCGTACAATACTTTTTCCCGACTCGAATTTTTCAGGCTTGTGTAATTTTAGACTATAACGACTTTCTATTTTCTGAATATTGCCAAAATCTATTTTTTTTACTTAGCACCGTTATTGATTATTGGCATAGATGAGGACAAAAATCCTAAGAAAGCAAAAAATTTCATGCTTGCTACAGAGAAGCCTTGATTCAAAACTTTCATTATGATCACTATTAACATTGCTGTTGTAAGGCAACGAATTTTTGTAACAATGTGTTTTATGTTTAATCATTAAATGGGGAAATTGCATGAAATTTACTGTTTTCCATAGTAACTTATTTTAAACCAAGGTTTTTAAAAATAAATTATAGCTTATGTTTCTTCCTGAGAATGTAACTATCTATGGTGAAAAAAATGGTCAAAATCGGTCCAGTAGTTTTGAAGATTACCCCGGACATACTTACATACAGCATTAGCCATTTATGTATACAGGGTGTTCCGTTTTAACCTGTAAAACCTTTATTTTCGCAACCGTTAGTCCTAGGTGTATACTTCCAATTGCAAAAATGTTCAAAATCAGATACAGAGTTAAGATATGGAAAATTTGAAGCAAAAATAAAAATGTGACAAAAAATACAAAATTAAATTTTTTATACGGGCCCCAGATCCCCTAACTGATAGTTAGGGAACCCCATTGAAAGAATGTGACTAACACAAAAAACTTGACATTTGTGCGACCAAAACTGAGGGAGATATTTCAATTCAAAGTTTTAAGGGACCATACAAAAGATGAAATTGGAACTCTGAGCTTTCAGAAGAATGACAGGTCGTCATAGTAAGAAAAACGAGGTATTTTATTTTTGATTGCTATTCAAAAATAAATGCAAATGTTATGCCGTGATACGCAAAAACACACTACAAAACCTCGAATAATTTGAAAAACCATACTCTATGCACACATATGATTTTAAACACACGTTAACTGCTATATTTTCCCCCAAAAGGCGTTATTGACGGCGAGTGAAAAGTGGTGTAAGTCACAAAACGCTGCGTTTCATATCTCGGTGAATATTGGTCGTACTATTTTCAAACTTTTTGTGTTGGAATTGTATTTTAATGGAGATTATTTCCCTAAACATAAGTTAGGGGACCTGGGGCCCGTAAAAAAAGTTACATTTTGTATTTTTTGACTCATTTAGATCTAGGTCCCCTAAATAATCTCCATTTAAAAATATTCCAACACAAAACGTTTGGCACTGCTACGACCAATATTCACCGAGATATGAAACGCAGCGTTTTGTGACCTTACACCATTTTACACTCGCCGTCAATAACACCTTTTGAGGGAAAATATAGCCACGTGTTTAAACTTACATGTGTGCATAGACATAAAGTATGGTTCTTCAAATTCTTCGCGATTTTGTAGTGTGTGTTTGCATATCATGGCATAGCTCATAGTAGAGCCGCTATATAGATAGGCCGACGAATCAGCTTAAGTTTAGCCATTTTGGATCGGATTTTTCATTGTTGCACTGCTAGGGTTACCACAGCAAAGTTTCATATTTCGCCAAATTTGTCGAAAATAATATTTTATTCACGTGCCGCTAATCATTGCTTACAGTGAACAATCACAAAACGCGATAACTCGCCAGAAAAGACAACCACTCAAACACGCGCTCCGATCCAAAAAGGCTAATCTTAAGCTGATGCGTCGGCTCGTATATATAGGGGCCTTAGCTCATAGCATTTGTATTTATTTTTGAATAACATTGAAAAATATAAATACTTTGTTTATTTACTTTGGCAACCTGTCATGCTTCTGAAAGGGCGAGATGTTCCAATCTCATCTTCTGTATGGTCCCTTAAAACTTTGAACTCGAATATCTCTTTGAGTTTTGATCGCACAAATGGCAAGTTTTTAGTGTTAGTAATATTTTTCAATTGAGATTATTTCCCTAAATATAGTTAGGGGACCTAGAACCCGTATAAAAAGTTAAATTTTGACTTTTTCACTCATTTTTACTTTCGCTGCAAACTCTGAGTATCTTAACTCTGCATCTGATTTTGAATATTTTTGCAATTGGAAGTATACATCTAGGACTAACGGTTGCGAAAATAGAGGTCTTTGCAGTTTAAAACGGAACACCCTGTATAGATTGTTTGAACACAATGTGGTAGCATAATAGTTTCGGCAGTTTAGGAGACAGTCATGACCCCCTATAAACCTCCCCATGTTTCCGTACCTGGTTTCAGGAAGGGAGGCTTAACTCTTTTTTACTGGATCGATACTTCTGATTTAAAAAAAACCCTTTCCGTCAAATAATTTCAAATTAAAGAAGAAATTTTCCTTGAAAACTAAAATTGTATGTGAAAATTTGTTCATCAAAACAAGGAAAAAATAACTGAGGAATAATTTAAATTGCTATATCATCTGCACAGCTATTCCCAACGGATAATTATCAGCCTTATTACGTACCTCATAAATGGGTCCATTCATTTTTAAATCAATTTAATCTTCTAAGTAAATATTACGCTAAATTTCTTAAATTAATCACAAATTATTTCTTTATGTAAGAAAACTAATTACCTTGAGAACAATAGAAATACGTTAAGCGAAGCTAGTTTAAAAATGAAACCACAAAGGAAAAACAGCTTTAAAGGGAAAAAAAAAGTCTCAGCACAGCAGTTTAAAAGAAGAATATAATTAATTGAAATCTATTTCATTCGATGTTCCCTTTTAAAGTGCTCCAGATTGTTAAAAATAGTCTTAAAACCATAAGCGGTATTTTCAATGGGGTTGTTTTATTTCTAAAAAAATTATATTTCTAAAGGAAAGAATGAGATTCCATTAAATGACGGTGGAAATAGATATTTGCTTGGAACGTCATGAAAAGTTTTTCATCATAGTCTATTTTTTACCGGAAACGACTTGTTTTTTGCATTATAAAAGAATATAATCTTGTATAATTGTGGATAGAGGTTTGCCAGTTGCACTTAGTTCATGGTACATAATAGGGTTGCTCTTTTTTCAATCAATTCTAAGCCGATATCGACTCACTTAGAATTTTAAACTGAGACGTTGTTAATTCACAGTAATGGATTTCATCAACATTAATTGGTACATTTCTTCAAACTAGGAGTTGCATATGTTAGTATAAAAAAGTTAAAATGAAAATAATTAAATTTATGCTAATAAAATAAAGCTGAAACGCGTTCAAACTATTTGTTTGTTTGAACGCGTTCATCTCAGAAACTACTGGTTCAGATTGAAAAATTCTTTTGTGTTGAATAGTTCAATTATTGAGGAAGACTATAGACTATAATTTGCATATATATTTTAGTTCAAAAAAAATTATTCAATGTTTTATGAGATTTTTAGCAGTTTTTAGTATTTTTCACCCCACAGACTCCGAACCAAATGCGCCAGGAAAATATTTTTTTTACTAAAATGTAGGAAATTTAATTTTAATTATGATGAAAAAACTTTTTTGCAGATAGAGCTATTTTTGCTGATAAAAGTTTACCCGATTCTGATCTTTACGCATGCTCTTTGAATTCTACTGAAACCATAGTGCAAGGTTTCCCCAACAATTTGAGTTTTTAAAACAATGATGCCACATACTTCAGAATTCGTGTAACGTTACGCTCATTAATACTGGTAACCTTACACATTTTAGTTATTTATTTATTTTTTTACAGTGCGTAACCACCTCCAAATAATTAGCAAGTATCGGATTTTGCGTATATTTCACTGGAGTACTTCGAAAATACTAAAAACGTGGATATGTCGAATTTTATTTACCAACTTAATGAGATTTTTAGATAAGATTTTTTAAAAAAATGTAAACAGTCAAAAATAAATCCCTTTTTCGAAATAGCTTGGTAAAATGTATCCTCTGTAAAATATTTTGATGCAGTATTTTTTTTTATTTATTTATTCAATTTATAAGTGTAATCTATCTATTATGCACTATTTCTGAAAAAGAAAATAGAAATTAGCTTTGTGAAGGCTGAAAAAAGAGCATCCGATAACTAAAGGGTGCCAACGCTAAGGGCAAAGGCGCACCCCTCCCTCCTAAATATCAGGAAGACCCCCTCCCCCAAATGCAAGAGTTCCTCTAAAAATGACAAAAATATCCCTCAAAATACCCCCCTAAAATTTCAATGGTGCAATCTGCGCCATGACCCCCCTAGGTGGGCAGCCTTGGATAGCTCGAACTACCGTAACTCGAAGGTTTTAGCCAGTTTCTTGGGGTTTCGAGCTATCGAGAGTTGACTGTATGTATAAATGTATAGTTACGCTACTGTAAGTCATTAGAAATTTGTAAAATATCTTTTTCTGTTTTTATGTTCTGTTATGTTATGTTTTGCTATGAATTTAAACTCAAAAATCTGGAATTGACTATAGTTCAAAAGCATGGTTTTGAGCTTGGAAACTTGTTCTAAAACGGAAAAGGTGCATTAAATGCGTAAACAAAGCATTATAATATCGTAATCATCTTTCAAGCATTCGTACGAATTTTTTTGCAATCGTTCATATCCTAACAATTCCGGAAAGAAAAAGAAAACAAAAACGTTTTTTTTCTCTCTCTTTCATTCTTTTATTGATTCAAAAAAAAAAAAAAAAATCCGAGCAATTAAATTGTCTTATGTGAAGCTAATTTTGCATAGAAAAGTGAATCGCCAAAAAGTTCTGGCAATAATACGTGATCTACAAATAGATATTTTTTTCTGCCGCGCATAGTGTTGTTCGAAGTTTTCGTGGGAGTTCAGTTAATGGCCTCAAAACTGAAAAGATTATTTTTTCATCTCGGAGCAAAATGAGGAATAAGCTCTCCTTCGTTATGATTCCATTTCTTTTAGAAGCTATTATATTCTCAGATAATGACTGCAATTAAAAGAAGAGCAATTTTTCTCCTAAAAAAATTTTTAGAGCATTTCTTCCGCTCATTTCGAATTCCTTTTTTTTAAATGAATGATATTAATGAATTAAAAGAAGTTGTTCTTTGTATAATTTAGTGGAACCGGCTTTTTAAAACAACAATTTATTTCTTTTTATTGAATAGTAAAATGAAGGAATATTTAGCGAGTTCGACAAAACTCTAAATACACCATTAAATGCTTCCGTTAAAAGAAAAACTGCGATATATGTTAGTATTAATGACACTAATAATAAAAATAGCATTGCTATTAATAACAAAGTAATATTATAAATTACAAAAACACAACTGGAAAGAATATATTAAGAACACCATAGAACCATCTACACTTATCTAATATTACTCCATGGCATGCTACTAAATCGTCACGGAAAGGGCAAACAGACACATTTTGTGAAGTTATTTGTACTAAGTGAAGTTTTCTACGGAATGTGCTTATATTCCTGAACACTTACAAAAAATTATAAAATGAGTCTACCTAACACGTGAAACCTTGAAAGTAAAAACACCGTCAATTATCCGTAAAACGGAATGTTAACGGCTATTAATAATAATGACCGAATTCCTTATTTTCTGTACAATGGACTATCTGTTTAGCTTTTGGGTCATTGAAGATGATTTTCATATCTGAAAATATTGTAAGGGTGGCATATTTTGCATATATTTGTAACTAATAATAGCCATTGAATTTATTAACGACTCTTTCTAGGAAAACACTCCAAGATTTTTTTTTTTCAGAATAAAATGTATGTGAAGAGTACTATAGCATGCTTTAATGTCTTGAGGTATACAAAACCGTCAAAGGCAGCACAATGGTTTTTGTATTCGAAGTACCACGCAAAAGGTTATCCCACAAGATATGCAAGACAATCATTTGTCTCTGCATTAAGACATTATATGTACCGCCCGTCTGATTCAACCGCAGACAACGTGCCAGTGGACACGACAAAACCAAGGAATATCGTTGACAGAACCCCGATAACATGCCTCATGCTTTTTCGTTTTTACTTGATGCGATTTTTCCTGCAAATGCTCAACTTTCTGTGCTATTTACATTCTTTTGAAAATTTGAGGCTAGAATGGTGGGAATGCAGTTTTTTACTGTCATTTAGATAGAATTTACCCATTCAATTATCTAAATGATATATTGCATTGAGAAGTACCCGGGCAACGCCGGGTAATAAGCTAGTTTAAGATAAATATAGATCCCGAACTTATATATAAAAGCGGATTTGCTTCATCCACACTTAGCTGGAAAACGTTTCTGTCGAAAAATAAGAACAAAGTAACTTTTTTTTTATTATGTTTGTTTTAAGTTTCTTTATTTATTTTATTTCTATTTTATTTATTTATTTATTTATTTATTTATTTTTGAGCAAGTCAAACAATTTTAACATTAGCGCCTGTGGGAGATTTTCAAACCTTTTTATCTAAAAAAAACCAACAACACCAAAAAATATTTTTTAGTACCAAAAATTTGAGAGAATTGTGAAGATTCTAAATATGTTCTTTATTTTTGGTTTCAAGAAATAGGAAAAAAGATATTAATAAAATAAAAAACAATATTTCTCGTATACTCACATCGACAAAAGCAGACGCATTGATTGACTAAAGGGGTCTAAGGACCCTTAACGTTCAAAATTTTCAATTTTCTGGAAAAAAATATGTGTTATACATGATTTAATTCTGAACAATTTGATACCTTATTTATTACCATACGCAAAAAACTTTTCAAAATGTCGTGAAAATGCGTAAACTTTCCCCATAGAGATTTATGTTTACAGCAGTTGTTTAAGCCTCTTTTTCTCAACTGCCGGTTTCTCATTTTGCGCGCATGATATCTCATAAAGTTTCTTATGTATTTCCGTAAAACTTTTCATGCATGTTTGTCTGGTTTATTTTTATGATATGAACCTAAATTTTAACTAAAAATAAAAGTTAATATTAAGAAAAAAATAATTCCCCCCCAAAATTTTCGAACATTTTGATATTAACTTAAAAAATTTCAAAAAAATAAATAAATAAATAAATAAATAATTTTAAAAAAATAAATAAATTTAGGTTTAGATCATAAAACTAAACCAGACAAGCATGCACAAAATGTTTTACGGAAATATATAAGAAACTTTCTGAGATATCATGCGCGCAAAACGAGAAACCTGAGAAAATGCAACCTGAGAAAAAGAGGCTTAAACAGCTCCTGTTGACATAAATCTCTATGGGGAAAGTATGCGCATTTTTTCGATAACTTGAAAAGTTTTTTGCGTATGGTAAGAAATAAGGTATCAAATTGTTCCGAATTAAATTAGGTTTGACATATATGTTTTCCAGAAAATCGAACATTTTGAAGGTTAAGGGTCCTTGGACCCCTAAATCAAAATGAAGTGAATTCAAAACGCATATGAGTTTATTGTAAAGAAAGGATTGTTGCTTTCTTTTTTTTTTTAATTTTCTTTGTAAAGTTTTAATTGACATTTTTTAAACAATGTAAAGTTCGAATCGCTTCATTTTTTACCCGAAAGAAAAAGCTGCAAACGATTTTATTTTCGACGATTATTTAAGTGGTCATTGTTTATGTATTTACTTCCTAAAATTTGTTCATTATTTAGTTTTTAATTTTTGACAACGGGAGACAAAAAAAAAAATCCAAGGCACTTCATTTTTACCCAAAAGAAGGATGTGCAAACGATATTATTTTTGACATAAGTTATTTATTCAGATGTGCTTTTTTATTTTTATGTTTTTTTTTTCTAATGGCAAGATTTTAAGACAACAACAGATACAAAAGAGCAACTTGATTATAGATATAAACAAGTAGACGAACATACAAAAAAAAAAATATAAAATAATGAAAAAGCAACTGTAGCAAAAGTCTATGAATACAAAAGGCCCCTGACCTCCAACTATCGGTCCGCAAGAGTGTGTTTGGAAAGAGCAGGTCAAATGACCAGATGGACAGCATCCATGATCCGTCCCAGATCACAAAGATTGCTGAAAGGACTTAAAATGATTCGAAAACTTTTTAATTTCTTTTTACTTTGCTTAAAAGGAGCTGCTACTTAATTTGCGAATAAATTTATTTTTTACATGTTCAAATTCAAAAGTGTATGCTAAGAGATATACTTTTTGTAATTTTGTTCCTCAGTTTACCTCTCGTGAATTCGTGCGCTATTAGTCAAAATAGCTGAATTTAAAATGTCCCTAATAAAAAGGTGTTACTGATTAAATTTTACTGAAAAACAATGCTTATCAATCTGAAAAACTTAATTTTTGATATTATATTTATATTATCAGATTTATCGAGAGGGGGATTTTTTGATTTTAGAAATCAGATTTAAATGCTGAAAGGATATGTCAGGTAAGGTATTCAGAAAATATTGATCTCATGCTAGAAAACAGATGTTGGTATACGGGTAAGAAGGCTCGTTTAGTTCTAGACGAAACTTCTTGCTTATACTTATAAGCTAAAAGTTCATAACTGTCAATTCAGACAAACAGCGCACTATATGTAACATTGTGCAACATTTTTCATAAAAAGGCTCCTTTTTCCATCCTACATTTTCCAAATAAATGCCTAAATTACATCATTATATACATTCATAAGAACAACAGTGTGTCACAGCAAATTTTCAGTTCTAAAACCACAAAATACGTAGCAAGTCTCGCTAGTGATGACAAGTTTGACAAAAAGCGTTCACAGAACGAAAGAGAACAAATTTAGATTGCCAGACGTTGAGTTATCTAAAACAAAAGCTCAAATTTCGAATTTTGGAACGAAATGGAACTTTCCAACATGAAAAACGAGATTGCTAGCTGAAGTGTTTTCTTTTTAGATGCAGTTTGAAGCGAGTGAGAAGAGTTGAGAGGAAAGAAGATTTCGCCATTTTCTTTACGTCTGGAGATTATTTTTATGACGTGGGTTCCTATTTCAGGAAGCCGCCGAGAATCTATCTCTCATATATATTTTAAATAGTCTTTCCTTCTTTGGTTTAAGGCCATATGTTGAATCCGCATGGCTATTCCAAATGATATTTCCAGGATGATTTGAAACTTGAATAACTTCCACTGAATGAATTTCGATGAAGGCGAAAGAAATAATGTTGCCAATCTCACAAAATAACGAGTCTGCAATAATGTTTTCTATCTGTATGATTGGGTTATTACTTTTCTTTCGTTTCTCCTTCTCTTTCTCTTTCCTCTTTTCCTTTTCTTAAGTTTGTTTTCAGAAGATTAAACCATACATATCTGAGGTAATTCTCACAAAATCCAGAATTCCCACGTTAACGTTAAATAAAAAAATAGAGATAGATTGCATAGCGTATTGCCAAATTCTACTATCGTGTATTCCAATTTAATTTCAATTTGATTGTGTTGCTCCAGATTAGTAATTTTCCAACTTTCCGGCTCATGAAAACCATTAAGCTCCTGTAATAATATTCAGAGATAATATTTTGTTAGCCTTTTCCATGCTGGCACAACTCCTTTCAGATCCTTCACTATGAAGCATATCTTATAGGGTAGTTTTCTGGTAAGAAAACCTCATACTTCGAGTTTTCGTTTACGTCTAATTTTTCTTGATGACAGAAAAAGCTGAGCTCTTTGCAACTTTTTTAAAAAATAACTTTTCATTTTAGTGTTTTTGTGGAACATTTGAGTAATTTAAACACACCAGTAGTGTCCAGCGCTTAGTATTTCTTCAGTAAGGAGTACTTCAAGGTTTATATTTGAAAAAATAGAATTCTAGGCTTCCCAATGGATTCAAATGTGCAGGAGGCAATATCTGCTGCACGTTTGATGTACATTTGAATTCATTGGAAGACCTGGGATCCTTTTTTTTTTAAATATAAACCTTGAAGCGGCCACTACTGAAGGACTGGCCACTACTGGTGTGTTTACCTCACTGTATCATCTTTCACATATCTGTGTACTGTCTGACAACGGGTTGTATGAAAAAGCAAACAACCGGTTTACAGGCGGAAATGGACACATCTATTAGTTTTCAGGGATGTCAGCTTTTGCAGATGTATGTTAGCCTCTAAATTAAGCAGAGTCTCATTCAAATGAGCGGAACACGCATATTTTTACTTTTCACCCTCATTCTGATAGACTTGTCTTATTTGGACGTTTGCCAATTCCATACAACCCGTGGTTGGGCTATATCTAGGAGTTATTTGCAAACAGAACAAACATAATCTAACCCGTATGCAGCCCAAAACCTAAAGTCTACTGCATGCCAATTGAATCTTCTCTCTTTAAGAACTTAAGCGTTACCAAAGGGTAGATGGATGTTGGTCCTTCACACACTTATCGTTTGCCGTTTCAGACAACACGCGGGAGGGCGCCGTCCAGACAAACGAGCGCCTACGGCTCGTGACAGGCAAGGTATCTGTCTCCTACAACACGGTGAAAGGAGCCCTTACAAGTCTTCATGAGCGTTACGAGTCCTCCAAGGCCGAACGGAACGTCTTCCGGAGGTACGCCCTTCTCAAGGGCATCGTCAAAGAGGTTATCCAGCTAGATGCCCAGTACTGGCTGTTGCTCGACGTGCCCAAGCAAGACAAGCAAGAACAGGTGAATAATAAGTTTTATCTCTCGTAAGTAGAAGGACTTTAGTAGGTGCTGACAGGTCAACCTATCCAAACTTGGTTTTTTGAAACTACGTTATCATAGCCGCTGGTAGCTATTTCGTTAAATAAAATGAATGAGACGTTCTTTGAATAGATCTAGCAAGATAATTGTTTACGGAATCTGGTAAGGAACAACTGCATTTCCATACCTTATATGCTTCGAAACGAAATTATTGAAATCACTTTTTAAAGACAAAACAGCAAACATCAATCACGCAACACACCCGAAGCTTAGCTACCAGTTTTTTTTTTTTTTTTTTTTTCAAAGCAGTTTTCGCGCACATACTAGTGATATTGCATGATGTATTTCAGAATCAAAATATCTAGAAAGCCAACTTCTCTAATACCTGCATATGGGTCTTACTGATTAGCGACATCCATGACAGCATGAGAACAGTGGGCATGACCTCAAGAAGTCCAAAATGAGCGTTATACGTTCTGAGGAACCGAACAGCCGTTCAGGTGAGGTGATGCCGTTAGCGTAGGATGAGAGGTGTCCAAGTCAGGACGTGAGTTTATTTCGTTAAGAGCTGTTATATATTTTCCAAGAACACTGGGGACATTTTTAGACCCGAATAAGAAACTTGCTCGAACTAGGGAAAAAGAATCATTGCAAGTATTAGAATATTTGATCTACTTTGTTCAATGCGACCTAGATGTAATGTTGGTCCATTGTTGATCCTAAAGCAGGTTTTATCCGAATTCACGCTAACCGCTTTAAGGCCGGTTCATTAAATTTCCTCTCTGAATGCGCCCAAAGTGGTAGAAAAAACAAGCAGGTCTGTCTCGAACGAAAGACAGCTCAGCACAAAAAGTGTTTACAAAGGAAATACAATGATCCACCTAATAACCGGGAGCAGGGATTTTCTGTAGCACTGGTTCTTATTACACCCAGCAGTGAACCAATACTTCCTCTAAAGTATCCCGCCGTGCCCCTGTTAAGGAGTAAGTTCAAAATTGTACCCAAAATGATCCTTTTGTTTTCCCTTTTGTAGGGAATTTTCATATCGTAGTTTTAGTACCTGCAATGAGCCGGCATTTTGGTCAATGCAAAAGTACTTAGAGAGATCAAAATTTAAACTACAGTGCGCTTTAAGTTTACTTTTAGGCTGTGCTCCTGAAAGTGTTTTTGATACAATCCCAAATCATTTGGCGAGCACAAAGATCTTAACTTTCAGCTAAGTTGTTTTCCATTATCGGTGTTTGTAAAGCAGAGAATATTCATTTTCATCGTGATGTGATAAAAGCACTAGTTACAAAACTAGGTGAATTTCTCGACATCATCTTTTTGTTTCCCCCTGACAAGCAGCTTCTTTCTTTCATATGATAGAAAACACTAGCAAGTGGAATCTTTGACTTGCAACAGAGCAGAGCATAGCGACTAAAGCTAAATGTTTTGAGGGCTTTTTGTAAACCTTGCATTACCATTTGTAGAGATGTTAATAACGATTTGTTTTCATCTTTTGCTACATAACAGGAACATATTAACAGAACAGGAACACATTAGAAGAGTTATTTCCAGTCATAAACAAGCATATAATTCATAGATTTATGAACAATATTTTTGCAACAAATAATTGGTTTTGTATTTTATCCTAATAGTGCTCATGAATAGTAAGATAATTTAGAAAGATAGCCTAGGTGAACATATCACGTGACAAACAGTGGGAGATTTAATGCGATATTATTACATCAACTGTAAATCTGTTGCGATCATATCCACGGCGGAACCAGCAACAGCAATTGACTTCTATCTCTCTTAATGGCCAAAGCCTTAGTCATCGTTTGATGGAGTGGAAAATTAGACCAAAACTATAGTGAAGGTCACATCATCAAAAAGTTAAAGGAACTTGAAATTTGCGCTTTTCCCTCAGGTAAATAATTGTATGAGGTTTTTGACGTAGTTGCTTATTATTCTTTTCAAAAATAATTGACGATAAAAATAATACTTAATCTCGTATTGTACTCAATCAGTAAATGAATTTCCGATGATCCGAACCACCCCCTTGTTGTTCTTGAAGTGTGTTAAATGATTGCTATCAAACCGGAAATTATTTTGGAATTTTCAATGAAGACATTGTTTTGAGATACTAGTGTGGGGATGTGGAAAAGAGTTGATGATATGAAAATTCTTGAAAAAAGCTTACTAGCTCTTCTGCTTTACTCGTACTTTTTTATTTGAGTATGCTGACTGCTTGTTTCCAGATTTCCATCGTTAATCCATGTTGTTTGTGTTCAGTACATGAAATACCGACAGAAGAAACCCTTAATGTTATGTTTCTCCTTTTAAGCCCGGTCTAGTACAGCATGCATTACAAACAGTCTTTTTCCCCAGACGTCACGGTTTGTAACTGCATTGCTGGCCCCGCGAAACAAGGATTTCTTCGGAGTTAGAATGACATAAAATCTTAACAAAATGCCCATTTTAAGAGTAAAATATCACTATTTATGCTTCACTGTAAAATCAATTCTGAAACGCAAATTAATGGGCAGCTGGATGTGCCCAATTTCTGCCATTAACGTATCTTGCAAACTCCAGGTACGTTTTCCGCTAAAAATCAGTAACCTTCCTGAAATTACCCTTGAATCGTTTTGAAGAATATGGAGATCTCACCGGTTAAAAACAGTTTAGACTCTTCAAGGAAAATTCAGTATATTTAATGCAATGGATTAGAACCGTCCAGACTTACTAAGAAAGCTCCAGAAGCATCAATGGAAAAAGCCCTAAGACAGAAATGCAAGTAAGAACCAAGCATATTCCGTGCCTGCAATTCTTGTCTTGCAAAGCTTCCAATATCCAGAGACTTATTCGCTCTCATTAAGAGTTTAGTCAACCTGGACGGGTCGTAATCGAACTAAAAGGAGAAACTATACCTAAAAATATTTTTCACACCAATGAGAAGTCTGCATTCGGACAACTTGGAGCAATTCAGGAAACCTTTTTGCAAAGAATTTTGGGGAAATAGGTGAAAACTCGTGAAATCTCGCAACGTTCCACAGAAATAATCAGCAACGTATCGGATTTTTTTTTTTTTTTACAGTGTTGCACTTGTCCTCTGAGGTTATACTTTTCAGTTTGTACTGAAAATACTTTCTGTACAAACACTGTTATACCCAAACGGTTAATGAAGCTGCGAAAACACCTGATGATTCAGAATACATCTAGAAAGCACTCCACTTACTAATACACAGAAGCTTACTCGTTATCGACAAAATTTCCATAACCAAACAAATTATCTACTTCCCTACTTTCGCAAATTAATCCTTCATTTGTACCTTTCTATCCAACTAAGTAGGCTTTGATTGTCAAATTAGGATACAAATGCTTTACAGGATTTACAACAACGTCTTCTATCGTGTGACGAAATACTTTCCAGGTCCCACGCCCCTTTTTAATGGACAATTTCCTATACTATATGAAAGAATATTCGAGATGTGTATGTTTCATAATATTTTACTCATTATTTCATCCTAAATAGCTTAACTTTCCCTTATTCCATACAATTTAACGAGAATATACAGATAGTTTTCAGTTTCTGCATTAGCTTTTTAATTTCTTGTAGTAGCAATAATTTTTCAGAATTTAAATTTTTTTGATTAACAGGAATTTTTAACAAAAAAAAATGCTTTTAAATCATTTTTCCTTCCGTTTTATTGCCATGATTGAAACCTCTTATCAAAACTTTTATTCACTTGATTCATCACAAAATAAGTACATTCCAGAAAAAAAAATCTTCTTTCAGTAAACACTAAACTGTTACATATTTTCAGTTCAAAAATGATTTTTATAAAAGCATAAAATATTGGTTGCAAACATTTTTTTCAGGTGAATGCTTATGTCCTACGCGCCTGCGCAGTTCTAGAGAAAGCTTCAGACACGCGGCCTCAAGGGGAAGCGTCCAAAAGTCAAGCTGCTCAACAAGCTGAAGAAGAGGCTCGTGAAAAAGAAAGAAAAGCCAGGCTAGAAGGTAAGAAGGAATAACGCTTTAATCCTATTATAAAACAAACTGAACTCGAAAGGTTTTTCAGGGTAGAACCAATACAGAATGCTAAGCAGTAAAAATGATATGGAATAGATAAGTAACCAGAATGTGTTCTTTTTGCTAAGTTTCTTTAGGGTACAATTTAAAAATAAACTAATCCGAAAGTTCAGTCTTATGTACCCTTTATTTGCTCATAGATTCACAAGCTCCCATTTTAAAAAAAAAATTCCTGCTTCCCTGTTTAAACTGAAAAGTTTCATTTCTTTTCTTGTTTAAAATATATTCATTGATGTTAACTTTGGGCCATGTGGGTTAAGTTTGGGACACAAAAAAGCTGGAAAGTCCGGTGACTGACAAAGTTATGAAATCGGTTTTCTGCTCTTTATTTTAGGGGGGAAATTGCCAATATTGTACATAACTAATTTTGTCATTTAATAATTCTGAATTTACTGTTTAGAAGCTATTTTAGAAGATACATGAAATACATCGCCAGCTCAGTCAATTCCAGCCGAGGACTGCAGTTTCGTGCTTATTAGCGCTCATCAGCCCGGCCTAGGAGTGACTAAGCTGGAGGTGGAAAACCTCTTGACGTTATTAAGAGGTTTTCCACCTCCAGCTCAGTCACTCCTATACCTCGCTGATGAGTGCTAATAAGCACGAAACTGCAGTCCTCGGCTGGAATTGACTGAGCTGGTGCTGTATTTCATGTATTTCTGCCTTAGTCCTGGCTGTAGGGCGGTAACTTATTGAATATTTTAGAAGATGTTGAAATTGCACTTCTTACGTTGTAATACTCTATGCAATATTTTTTCTTCTAATGGGGCTGCATTAGGCTATTTCGCTTTTTGCAGACCTAGTGCAATCTTCAGACGCCCAGTTTCCCACCAGATGGAGGCATCTGGGACTTCTTCGATGCGAAACAGCACTCAGAATTTAATTTTGCCAAGGGCATTTAAAGCCAAACGCATGCCCAAGGGATCTTTAACAAGACGCATAATCATGCGACATGGGCGCTGACAGTTTGCTGTCGTCAAGAAAATACACCTACTGGCCACCGCTGGTCAGAATCCGGGACCCCGGCGCAGAAGGCCAACGCCTTACCACCATGTCGCCCATCCGACTTATGCAATAAATTACGGCTTTTAAATTACTGAAATCTTGCGGTGGTCTAAGTAAAAAGGAGACTATCTTATTAAAATAATTTATTTTGCATCACATTTCTGACGTGGCTAATTTAGCAGGATAAATTTGAACTAAGCTAATAATTCGTTTTGAATGGGTTTCATAACACAATAATTTCTTAATTTCGGATAACTGCACTATACTTTATGAATTTTCCTTCCTTTTTATGGCAACAAATACAGTAAAACTATTAAAATATGAGAGGGGCATGTGTAATAGAGAAATTGTGGCTGATAGTTACCCAGAATGACTGTAACATTGATGAACACTTTTAATGAAAATTGTGTTAGTAGGTTGATTCGTTTTCGCTTAAATTGGGCATTTTAAAGTAACACAAAGTTTAAAATATCCGTCACCAGGTGTCTGTGACGTATCACATGGTGATGGCGCCATATCTGCTTGGAGTTTACTATAGCTTCGCGAGGAATGGAAAAAATATCAGCAAGTTAGAATTAGTTTTGGTGACTCAGTTTTGCCGCCAAATTTGTCAAGTAATTACAAAAATGCACCCCAATCTTGTCGAACTTTATGCGTTATCTCTGTCACGTGACCATCATCAGGATCACGTGACACCTAACATCCAATAAGAAACAACCTTCTGCCAAACATACGTAGATACATAAATAGGTAGATGCGGTCAGATTTTAACAGTATAGATAGTTACAAGGTGTATAGTGTCTTCGAAAAAATCTAATGATAAGTCTTGATTTTATGTGAAAACTACTTAAAACTTAAAAGTATAATAATATCAAAAAATATTTAAAATTAAAGACGTTAATTTGAATGAACTTGATTGAGTTTCTGAATGTCTTCTGAAATTTATTTAGATAATAGAACATTTAAAATAGCTTCAGAATACCGATTAGATTTGCTTGCGACAAAGGGATTCAATATATTGTGTAAAATGTAACAGCTGCAACGAATGTCCATAATAATAGCCAGTAAGTAACCCTTTCAATTTGCTTAAGCCTCATCTCATTTATTTCAGCCTTCAATGGAAAGTTAAAAGCAGATTTCGACAAACCAGAGACCGCTTGAAATGTTAATCTATTCCCACATTAAACATTATGCATTTATAATTGGTAATTTTGTCACGAGTTCAATTCCAGTTCTTTTAATTGAAATGAATAATTGCGTTAGCAAAACAAAAAAGGAAATAAAAATTTCAATTGACGGACCAATTAAACCGACTTTAAACCAAATAAATCTAATATTTCCCCACGAAGTTTTTTCCTCCAGCAGTCTTTTTACATTAAATTCATTTCTGTTTTATCTTCCGACTCATATGCTGTAAAACACTGAATATCAGGAAGCTGATCAACCGAATGAACAATTAATCGGATTTTATCAAAGTATATGCAGTTTCACCTTATTCCTTTCTTTCTTCTTACTTTAATGAATTGTAATGAAATAACAAACGTGTGTTCTATTTAATTTATAATTTTTGAAATTGTACTCCGTTTAGCGCGAGGAAAATAAAAAATTCAGCGTAAAACGCAAGCAAGGTCTCGGAAGTAATGGGACGGAAGTGACGTATACATAGTAGAGCATTTTATGGCACCTTGTGGTGATACTCCGCCAATTTGAAATTTGAAAATAAAGGGCCGTACAGTACGTAGCTCGCGTTCACGAGTGCATGCAACCATGTTTTTGGCTTCCTTTTTTCTACACACAAAAAAAACGAGTTGTTTACGTTTGAGTAAGCTAATTAACTGATCACCAGAGGTTAATGTTTTCAAATCTGCCAAAATTATATAGATGCTTCTTTAAAAATATACTACTGTGTGCATGACAAAAGTTACATGTATGAATAAAGAGAGACATAGGTGATCTTTTAATTTTCTACCCCGGCTATCGCAGCCTTCATTTTAAAAGCTTGAAAGGGTTTTATTATTTTGTTTTCTTTTCTTTTAATTGATGCATGAGTTTGATAAATGTCAAAGTTGAAAAAAAAAAATGTCGCATTTATTAATGCCTTTTCATTTTTGATGTCTTTCCATGTAAAAACAATTTATAAGTCCTTTAGTTAAAAGTATACCACGATAATGTTCACAAGTTTCTTTATCTACCTGTTATTGGAATCACTTAGTCGGATACATATTATACTAGCCATTTCTGCACAACTCCCTGCAATAAGCACGGTGCTAAATATATTAGCTTTAAACATTTATAACCAATCTATATAAATATAAATAAATATATACAGACGTTTCTCTAGAAAGATGTTTTTTCTTGCCCTAGGCTCATAGCCACCTCGAAAAAGCATATTCCATTTCTTTTTTCATCATTGTTTGTTACCTTCTAAAGAGGCGGTCCGAACACCGAACCACGTGCTTGAGGTAGTTCGGCAATTTTGTGCTCTAATAACGAGGATTTTTGTCAACTATTATTCCCGCTTTACGATAAAAATTATACTTGTTAATTCTTTCAGTACGGTAGAACCACAATTATTTGAAACCCTTCAGACCGCGACCTGATTTAACCGGCGTCAGCTTCCTTGAATTTTATTTTGTTTCAATAAGTATACAATATCAGGTTTCTCCTAATATGCGATCTACCGCTCAAGTAATCTAGTTACTTAAGAGATGGCTGTACTTACAATTACTTATGAAGAGCAATTGAATTGATTTCAGTGGCGCTATATATGTAGCTATTGAATAACTAGATTACTAGAAAAGTAGGTCTTACATTGAGAATACCCAAAATCACTTCAACATCACCTGAAGTAGCAGGCCCCAAAGAACTATCCGTGAAATTATATCATTTCTGTTTTTATGTTTCTCCAAACCCGCCAGTAATGTTTTGGAACACTGCAAATGCTTCCATTGTTGGGGCATACCTAACCCGTCAGCATTGGGAAGGCTATGCAGATAATAATCACAGCATTCTGACGATGCCAGGATCCTGTTACCCCTTACTACTGATTTTGAAATGCCATTAAATTTGAGAGCGGTTGAATCTGAAACTAAAGTATTGTTTTATTTAGTAATTATTTCTAGCTTCGTATTCATGCTTAAAATTTAAAAAAAGACAAGTAAAACTAACTGCATTTATAAGAAAACAAACAAGTTTAAAGTTCATTATATTGCGTCTTTCTAAATTTATACTGTATCTTCTGACTGGTGTGACATTTATAGAAGAAGCATATAGTTTGTAATCATGTATCTATAGTAAGCGCATCACATACAGCCAAATTTTAAAAAATAGAATTCTTTTTTTTGGGGGGGGGGAGGCTTAATCTTACAAAATATAAGAGCAAAAAAAACATTTAAATGAACTGCCGCCTTTCTTAGACTTTAAAATGTTCATAACATTTTATATAAACTAAATTAAAAATTTTCTTAAATTGGATCATCCAAAAGTTTATAGTGCTAATTCTTTACATTGAGTGAAAAAAAATAGAATATTAGAATTGAAATGGAAAAAAAAACATTTTCAAACGAAACAATATCAATATTTTGTCGCATCGTCTTGTGCAAGAATCACACCTTTAACCCTTTTAGATATAAATTTCACCAGCTGTTTGCATTCAAGGATACTGATACTGTTTCTACACCCTTCTTCAATGCGGCAACGAGTTCAATTTTGTTAGCGGCCCTAAGTCTTGAACATGTTTCTTTATATTTCACGATAGCACAAATTTTTGATGGTATTGAGATCGGTTGAGTTTCTCTTAGCCAATTCAATACCGAAATCCTTCTTTCTGTTTAAAATCTACGAGTCAATTTAGAGATGTGACACGAAGCTGAATCTTGCTAAAAGATAAATGTGTCACTGAATGTGTCCCTGCTGTGCCCACACATCATGCAGTAATCCAGTATGTCTTGATAAAATGCCGAATTCACACATAGTTTTGAAACGCATACAATTGCCCTGTTCCAGCAACTCTATGCATCCCCATATCCCACACCATAAAGGATGTCTCGATCTGAGAAATCGTCTTACACAAGATTTCTCAAACGCTTCTCTTTTCTAATGCCAAACCTGAACACCTCTTTCTTCAACAGATATTTCAAATAAAGATTCATCACTTAATGAAATTCTTTCTCAGTCTTGTTTGCTCCAGAAGAGTTGAGCACGTCTCTGCTTCATGTTCATCTTTGGTTTTACTTCGAGGATCCGCAATTGCAACTGCAGTTTATGCAATCGTCCAAGTGTTATTGACTTGGATAAGATAACTAAAGATTCTTTCCAACACTTATAGATGTAAGAGGCATTTTTAAAATGATTGTTTTGGACGATTCACTTTAATTTGCGTTCATCAGTACCAGTTGTTGCAAGCTTTCTACCTCATTTACTTCGGTTATTTTTTAATTGGTCGGTCCTTTGAGAAAATAAGCAACTTCCTTGTTTCCGATTTTACCACGTTGATGACCCATTTTCAGCAAAAGAATAACGTAAAAGTTTCCGGGCACCAAGCTTTACATTTGTCGCAACCCACGCATTTAACGGGTATGCAAATAATTTCGCTACTTTTCAAATTACCATTAAATGAATTGATTATTCTAATTTTTTGACCTATATAAAAAATCAAGATAAGTTTCAAATGTGTTAACGACTCTTAAATTGTCAAAATAATACCTTTAAGGTTGTTGAAATTGTCTTACCCATCCATTAATAACATGTTTTACTTTGTTTAATTAGCATGCATTTATTTTACCCGAGGCACTGACAAGTTTTGTTTAAGTAAACAGTTCTTTTTTTTTCTTTTTTTTTTTTTTGAGCAATCACATTGCTTATTGTTCTCACTTGACTGTTTTGAATTCCTATGATTTTATTTTCCCCCGCCTCCCTCTGCAGCACCACCGTCGACCGGCCTCACGATGCTGCTCCTCTTGCAAAAACCGTCTCCAGGTTGCATCCATATCCTACACACACACGCATACATACACACACTCACACACCTACACACACTCACACACCTACACACATCTACACACCTACTCACACACATACACACTCCTACACACACCTACACACACATACACATACTCATGCCTACACACAGACACAAACACACACATACACACTCGTGATTCCGAAAAACATAATTTGAATTCCAGATGTCAAAATTCAAATTAATTTTTATTTTTATTTTTATTTATTTATTTTTTATTTTATTTATTTATTTATTTATTTATTTAATTTTATTTTTTATTATTTATTTATTTATTTATTTATTTGAATTTGGGTTGCATAGTAGTTATTTCGTAAATGTGTTGGTCAAACACCCAATTAAAATTTCTGCGGTGTCATGACAACCATTTCTAATGACTTCTCTCTTTTATCGAAGATGATCCGGTCCGGATATCTTCGGTTAACCGAGCTAGGTTTGACTGTATTTTACATTGAAATTTAATCCCTATATTTCTTTAGGGGAATTCTGTTTGAGTTTTGAAAAAATACTTTCTTTAAGTAAAACTATAAGACGGAAGGAAATAATATTTTTGTTTTCGAAAAAAAAAAATACTTAAAGAAAAAAGTTCCTAAATTCTTTTTTACATTGTGGAATATTAGCATTAAGAGTAAAAGAATTCCCGCAGGTTGAATATGACTCGTTGATGATTTTTATGAATGCAATAAAAACTTAGAAAGCCGAGATATTAATTATTTTTTGTGTCTGTGCACTCTAAATATGTCTTTCCCCCTTCTCTTGAGCAATTGAAGTTTTTAAATATAATCAACTACTTGAAAAACACAAATCTGTAAAAAAAAAAAAAATGTCAGCACAAGTTTCAAAGTTAAAAGGATCGCTTTTGTCTTTGCATCCATTCGCTCACACCTTTTTTTATTGATAAAAGGATTCTTTCTTAGCCCAAATTACTGCATGTAATTTTTTCACAAATTTGTGCGCAAAAGAAAAAATTTTTAAAAAGATTGAGCATAGCTGGAATATTACTAAAGTTAAGAAGCAGTAAGCGGGGTCGAATCTTTCAAACATATCTGAGGAAATTTTTCCATCAATGGAAATCTTTTTTGAGAAAAAGGAAAATACACATTATCTCAAAAATTAATTTCAGAAACAAAGTGACGCAAAACCTTTAGTACTAATTATCGCAAAAGAAATTTTTTCTCGAAAATTTCGGTAAATTCAACATTTTATGAAATACGTTTAACTCTTTGGCATACAAATAAATTTATTTTCAGTCATGCTCACCTTGCATAAACTTTAGCCCTTTTACATCCTTAATTTTATGTGTCATTGTCGACTTCGAAGTTTTCGAGACGTCATTTTTTTTTTTTTTTCTTCTTCAAGTTCCATTTTCGACTGGTTTCTTCAAGACGGCATTTTTTTCATTAGAAAATATACTCTTTAACGTCTCCGAGATGTCCTTCATTTCATAAGACACTACTTACTCTTTGACTCCTCCGAAACATTATGCATTTCACATGTCATTACGCACTCGTTGACGTCTCCGAGACGCCATTCATTTCATAAGGACAAACTCTCTGACGTCTCTGAAAAATTGCACTTCGTGTGCCATTAGACTCTTTGACATCTCCGAGTCGTCATTTATATCATAAGACAATACAGACTCTTTGATGTCTATGAGACATCTTTCATTTTATTAGACACTAGTGGTACCCGCACGGCTTTGCCCGTAGTAGAAAATTAAAAGGTCATTTGGCTCTCCTGTATATTTGGAGGTAATGGATGATGAATTTTTCGCCAATTTGCTATATTAATTTGCTCTTCCACGTTATGTTAATTTGCTCGTCCACGTAATGGTAATTTACTCGTCCATGTTATGATAATTTGCTCAGTAAAATGTTCTTAAAATTTGAATTAAAAAAGTACAAAATCGCATTTTTGAAAAATCGCTTTGAGGTGCACACCCCCATGCTACAAACTAATTTTGTGCAAAATTAATGAACAACAAATTTAATGAAGATCGGCCGAACGGTCTAGGCGCTATGCGTGTCACAGAGATCCAGACAGAGATCCGGACAGAGATCCAGACGTTATTATTAGTAAAGACTATAGACTCATTGACGACGTCTCCGAGAAGTTGTTAGCCATTTCATGTGCCATTACAGACTCATTGAAAACACGTAGACGTCATTCATTTCATAAGTCAATACAGACTTTTTGACGTCTTCAAGACAAATCCTTTGACAAATCCAATCCGTCAAAATTTTAAATACTTCTAACTGTAAAACTACAAGCTGCGCCACTATGAGCCGTTATTGTCTAAAATGTTACCAAAAAAAGTGTATTCTAGCTTTCTTCTTGCTTGAAAATTTACAAGCATTTTCTTAAGAAGATCTAACAGATTTACAGCATTTTACTTCAAATATGTTATATCTGTTGATCCACACTTTTGAAATAAATTCTGATTACTATAGAGACTTGATATTTTCTTCTCTTTTTTTCACCTACCGATTTAAAAAAATCCTTTTGAAGCACGAAAATGCAAACAATCCTGTGAATAGGGGTGACACAGGATTTAAAGAGGATGTAATTCGGAACCGTTTGGAATCATTCGTTTAGAAACTTGGAAGGGATAACAGAGTGCTTCATCAACATGGTAGAGGAAATACGTTTACGCTTCGGGGAAGGAATTCGAGCCGTTTTAGCCAACACTACTTATCCTTCACTTTCATCGAAAAGCTGTCTTAGTTTCTGAAAGGAAAAAAAAATCTAGCTTTTAACATTTTTTAAGAAAGCAAATAAATGAAGGTTGAATAATTTTCAGCTGTTTGAATCGCATAACATAACGTAAAACACCAGTAGTGTCCAGTACTTCAGTAGTGCCCACTTCAAGGTCTAAAACACACTAGTAGTTGCCACAGTGAAGTATATTTTTAAACTGTGAGTCAACAATATTAATTACCTCTCTTAAAACTCAATGAGCGTATTATAGCTCAATTCTTCCTTAATCATCCCAATTTCTAAAAATGTCAGAATTTCAATTTGTTCAATTTTTATCCATTTTTTTCCCAAAGCTCAAATTTGATCCGTTAGCCGACACTCCAAAATCTGAACATTTCAGTAGTGACCACCTGACATTCTCCCATCCAAAGAATTTACAATACTTAATTTAAATTCAAATAACTGGTGAATAAAATTGATGCAGTCTGATGATTATATTAAGTACCAACAAAAAAAATTTACATTATTACTGTTCATTTCTTTCTTCAAAACATATAAGTAAACTTGAAGTGACCACTGCTGGTATTTTACCTTATACGGGGGAGGGAAGAGGTTCAGTTCTACCAATTAGATGAACTGAATTGAATATATTACTGTTGTGCAAGTAGTATGAATTGGATTACATACGCATGATGTATTAAGCGGTAAAATGTGTCATTTAAAAATGCTGTAGTTGTTAAGCAGCAATGAGAAGAGAAAAAAAGGGGGAAATAATGTTAGGCAGAAAAAGTGCTTATAATTGAAGTTTCAATTTGAAATGACTAAAAGACAAGCTACAGGAAAAATGTGAACCTTGGAAATTATCAAAATGTATAAGATTTTGTCACTATCAAAAAAAAAAAAAGAAAAAAAAAGTGGAGATTTAAAAAAAACTACACCACCAACGTGGAATAGCGCCGCTGTGAGAATGGAATATATAATTTTAGCATTGCAATACAGCAATATGACAAAAAAAAAAACAGTAAAACTATTTCATTTTTCACTGTTGTAAAACTTGTTATGATATATAATAACAATGTAACAAAAACAACAATATTGTTATTATAACAACGTAGTTTCAATAAAACACTGTTACTACATAACAATATAATAATAGCAGTAGTTATTGTATTATTATATAATAGCAATATAAAGGTAATAAAAATATTATTATTGTTACATTGCTACCATATAACAATACAACTATTTTTATTACATAGTTATTATATAATTGCAATAAATACATTGCTATTATTATTGCACTGTTGTAACTAGTAATAATGATGCAGTAATAATATTGTGTTCAACATTACTACTTAAATTAATTAAACAGTATTTAAAATACTATAAAATAATAAGGCAATGGTTGACGCGAACAATAAAAATGAACTATAAATCGTCAGGTAGTAACTTTTCATTTGTAGATATTTTTAACCCCCGACACACAAAGGAAGGGAGTTATAAGTTTGACGTGTCTATGTATCTGTCTGTAGCACTCTAGCGCCTAAACGGATGGACCGATTTTGGGAAAAAAAAAATTGTTTGAAAGGAGAATTGATCGAGAGTGTTTTTAGCTAGGTTGCATCTTTGGATGGCATTAATTAACAAAGATATTAATTAAAAATCTCTAAAAGGTTTTTCGCGATTTTTGCTGTGAAAACATATAAAAAAATTTAAAATTTAATACCAAAATAAAAAGAATTTTTTTTCTCAGTCTGATAGAATGTGCTTGGAACTTCCATGTTTCATAGAATTCGAATTATAACGTTTTTTAAAGCAGATTTTAATAACAGCTAAGCCTTTAATCACGCGACTGATAACCGAATTCATTGTTGAACGAACAAGGAAAATAAAAGCAATGATATAAAATTTTTATCTATTGCCAGTTTCTATTTAATAGCACATAAAATATTTAACATTGATTTTTAATAATATAAGGCTTTTAAAATGATTTTCAATTTTCCCTCTTGACTCTACTGTTGCGACTCACAGTCGGGGTTTTTTTTTTTTTTTTTAAATTTTTAACTTTATCGTTGCTTGTTCTTGAGAACTGATCTACTCGCTCCAAGATAAATTTTCCGTCGATCCACCAACAAAAGCTTATTTCGATCAGCCCTGGGTATGTCTGTTTGCTCTTGGAGTGGAAGCACGAATTAGTCGCTTTGAAAGCTGCCTGGATCCATTTCTTTCGTCTCATTTGTTTGCTCTAGAGAAGTTGCGAAAAATAAGATCCTGCTAAAACTCGCATCTCAACCCGATGAAACAGCAGCGGGGGAGTGCTGAGATCAGTAGAACCGGGAATACATTCCTTCCATTGAACCGTAAAACCCACTTTCGTCGATTGAGGCACTTTTATCACTTGCACCTTTACAAACCAATAACTGCAAGGAATTGGGATTACTTCTTCGTCAGAATCTTCAGTGGTTTATTTGCGTACAAGTTCCCGACATCGAAGTTGGCGACTTGTATTGAAATTGAAGGATTCTTCGAACATTTGTAATTAATTTTAATTCTGTCTTTAAAATAAAATCGTGCAGTTTAAAAGTTCACACTTCTGGTTTCTTCCGAATGTATATATAAAATTAGAATAAAGAGTTGCTTGCATCTAATTCCTCCAAAAAATGATATGTTTTATGTGCCGCTGGTGTAAATAATGTTCGAATAAAGTGATTTTCAGAGCTTTTTTTTTTTTTTTTTTAAATTTCCAGCACTGTAACAATCTTATCAACAAAAAGTCGAGTCCAAGAACCAGACACAGAATTAAGAAGCATTAACTAAGGTAGAATATTAATAAGAAGAATAAAAGTAAAAGAAAGTATTTTACTGAGAAGCGAACGTATCTTCAACTATAAGACACGAATATAGTACAACAACTTTGTCTTGAGTTCATCGTTTGAATCATAAGAAAACGCTACGTTTTAAAATTTTGACCTCAGTATGACCGATTTGCAGAATTGGCAATATAGTGACGCAACGACACGTAACACAGATTACCCAAGTAACTCCAACAAGCAGATATTAGCAATTTAGGAATTTGAGTTCAGAACATCAACTATTCATTCAGAGTCAGAAGCACCCCGATGTGAGGTTACGGGAGGTCATTGTGACCTCCCAAAAAATTTTATTACATACATTTGGTCTGTCCATTCTTCAAATTTGGTAAGATTATTGCCATTCGGAAATGTCGAATGTCCCCTTTCATTAAATTTTCTTGCGTATGCATACCCATATTTTATCATTCGGCTAAATTTATATTACCATTCGGGAAATTGAGAATTTCGTCCTCCCAAAAATTTTAGTTGGAGGTGCCTTTGTTAAAAGCCCTGAATCTTTACTCATAATGAAGCTGAAAGTCTGTATGTCTGGATCTCTGGATGTTTGTTACGTGAATAGCGCCTTGACCGTTCGCCGATTTTCATAAAATTCGGCACAAAATTAGTTCATAGCATAGGGGTGAGCACCTTGAAGCGATTTTTCAAAAATTCTATTTTGTTCTTTTTCTATGATTTTATTTTTACCACCATTGGTGGATTTAATTCCTCTGCACCAAGCGAATTACCATAGCATAGACGAGGAAATTGCTATAACATGGACGAGCAAATTACCATAACATTGACGAGCAAATTAACATAGCATATTGGCGAGAAATTCATCATTCATTATTTGTAAATATACAGGCGAATCAAATGGCCTTTTAATTTTCTACTGCGGGCAAAACCGTGCGGGTACCAATAGTAGTAGAATGAAGTAGCGACACGTCCGCCATCTTATTGCTGAACCACGCTTTCTTCCTATTTCTGCTGTGGTGAAAAGCGTGTTTTGCTTCTGTGTGTGGTTCCTTATTTACTTTATATTAATCTACAATTGAGAAGACCTCCATCAAGAAGCAAAACACGCTACTTCATCATAGAAGAAATAGGAAGACAGCTGAATTTAGCCCCATGATGGCGGACGTGTCATTACAAACTTCGATATAGGGCTTTAGTTCAAAGCATTTAACAAAATTGATTTTTTTTCCTTTTTTTCTGTAAATTCAAAAACGTTTCATGCTAAGCACAAACGTCCTTTTCTTCCTTTTCTTTTTCCTTTCAAAAAATTCCTTTCAAACTCCGCGACACTTCGTGGATTATTATACCCTTCTTCTTCTCACGCCGTCTAAAATATTTTTTGAGTAAATATGTAGAAACCCATTTTCTTTCTTCCTCATTATTTGCTCCTACCGAATCTCAAGAACTAATATTTCCCTTGAAAGAGCTTGCATTTCCCTCTTATATAAAGCTGCGGAGTTGTAGACGAAAGAATCACTACAAGGACTTACATCTCCTTCGAGCCGTAAACGCACTTTCTCCAATTGACGGAGGTATGTTGTTTTATTCGGCCAAACTTCTCGCAAACCAATATCTGCAAAAAAAGAGATTCATATTACATCCACTTCACAGCCCTGCTCTTTATTGGTTGTATTTCCATCGCGGATTGAAACCGCCGGGATTTTTAGGCTTACGAACGCGCAGAACCACCGAGATTAAAATTCACCAGACGATGAAATTTGGAAGGATGTTCTAAGTTCGCTCTTTTTCGTTCTCAGAATTGTAATCTTTAGTTTACTCAAATTTCTATGGATTTTTTTTGCTCAAAATTCTTTTGCTTCCCCCAATTCTATATTATCTTAATTTTCCGCTTGAGAAGAACAAAAATAATAAAACAATGAATTTGTTTCTGCCAAAAGTTTTTACTTCCTTTTACAAAAAAGGAAGTATTGTATTCGCGAAAAAGTAGACCTTAATTTCCATTTTACTCACTCCCGAATTAATATTGAGGTTTTTTTTTTTTTTTCGACTCGATCACACGTGGATAAGTGCCTAAGAAAGTATAGACACGCGAAATATCCATAATGACGATTCCCGAATTAATTACAACGAATTTTCTCGTGACGTCTGTATGTGCGGATGTGCGTACGTGCGTATGTATATCGCATAACTGAAGAACGGTAAGTACTAGAAAGTTGAAATTTGGTACGTAGACTCCTAGTGGGATCGAGTTGTGCACCTCCCCTTTTGGTTGCATTCGGGTGTTTCTAAAGAGGTCTTTTTACCCTTTTTGTGGGGAAATCATTGTTAATTTCGATGTAAACTCAAGTGGTGTTATTATTTGGCGGGCACTTGGCGATATATCGCCAGTCTCTTGGTCGCCAAGTTTTGTCGCCAACTTGGCAACAAATTTGGCGGTTTTTTAGAGCAATCACGATTGCTTATTGCTTTTATTTGACTCTTTTGATGTGCTATCATTTTATTTTCTCACCAGCATCCTGTGCAGCTTCATCGTCTACCGGCTCCTCACGATGCTGTTCCTCTAGCGAAAACCGTCTCCAGGTTGCGTCAATATCCTACACACACACGCATACATACACTCATGTACACACACAAACACATACATACACTTACACACACACGCATACATACGCTCATGTACACACACAAACACACACACACTCAAACACATTCACACACACGCAGACACCTACACACAATTACCCACACACTTATGCCTGCACACAGACACAAACACATATGCCTACACACATACACATTCCCCCTCACACACAAAAACTCATACACACAACTACCCACCCACACATACACATACCCCCTACACACGAACACACATACCACCCCCCCACACACACATAAACACACACGCCTACATACAGACACACACTCGTGATTGCGAAAAACATAATTTGAACTCAAGAGGTCAAAATTCAAATTAATTATTTATTTAAAATCTGTTTTAATTTGGCCACTGTTTTGATACTTAGAAAGTAAACTATTGAATCACATTAAAATTGCCAGTAATTGGGAAATGACATTAAATTAGAGTAAAAGGAAGTCATGTGATGCACACATCAGCTCGTTCCATTCATGAATTGCAGCCAGGATTTAAAATAGTGGTTCACTTCTTTTAAAGCTTCCCCCCCCCCTCGCTTTTTTATTTTCGATTTCTTTACCAGGCGATGCTTAATCGTTTTTTTTTGGGGGGGGGGGGTACCGGAGGGTTTCTCATCACTAAAATGGCTCTGGCGGGCAAGCGAATATACAAATAAACCTTTAAAATTTCTCTTTATAACACTGGAAAACATGGAACAAGAAAGACAACTGCAAGCAAAAATTATTGTCATCATTACTGATGTTTACTATGTTACTAATAAGAAGTTTGCATCTGCTTCAAAGAAACCAACTTCTCTATATATTTGGCGTTAGGTTTGTGGCATTTTGACTGTTTACGGTATTTGAAATGAAACATTGAAAAAAAAAAAAAAAAAAAAACCTGCCTAACGGGTCAACTTTGTCGGCAGTATGTGGCCTACAGGCCGTAGGTTGAGCACTATTCTATTGTTACATCCTGTTTCTAGAGGAAGTTTATAATACATGTGACAAATATTTACTTTGAGATGAAGTCCCATCGCGCATAAAGAGAGAATAGCCTATATTTACCATTTTCTGCTTGAAATATCACAAGTTCGTATGCTCGAATTTAAAAACAATTTTGAAAAACCACAGTGACAAAAAAAAACTCTTAAAAACGCTCTTAAACTGATGACTAGACGTGAATTAAAGAAAGCTCGAAAATCTGCAGCATTCGAAAAGTTTAAAATGCACAAAAATGAACAAATATATGCTTGCTTAAATACCACCTTAAAATTAATTTTATAAATGTATTGAAAAAACTTTAACTTTATAATTTCTCTTATTTTTCATTGTTTTTGACAACAATTAAAAAGCTTAAGTATGTTAACTTTATAATTAACTAGTATTTTTTACTTCCTTTAACAAAAAAGGAAGTATTGTATTCGCGAAAAAATTTTCACTCAAAAATTTTTACTCAATCGGATGTTCCTAAAGGGGTCTTTTGCCCCTTCTTGGAGTTAAATCATCGTTAATATCGATGTAAACTAAAGTTGTGTTGTAATTTGTCGGACATTTGGCAATATATCGCCAGTCTTTCGGTCGCCAACTTGGCGACAAATTTGGCGGTTTTTTTTTCTTTTTTTTTTAAATTTGGTTTCAATTTGTCTATTGTTGGTGATATTTAGAGAGTAAACTATTGAATCACATTAAAATTGCCAGAAATGGGAAAATGACAACAAATTGGAGTAAAAGGAAGTCATGTGATGCACGCATTAGCTTGTTTTTTCGTTCGTTTTGGTAAACGGAAGTGAAACGCATGCATTATGGCGGAAATAGTAAACTGAGAAATAGCATTTAAAAAGGAATCGAAATAAATGAAAACCGATTTTTAAGACTTTCGAAAACAGCAGAGTACTAAGCGTAAATGAATCAAGGAACGAAGAAGATAGAAAATACTTGCATGTATGGATGAAATCTTTGAATTCATTAAAAAGAAATAATTTTAAAAACAACGGGAAAACTTTTTTCAACGAAAAGGAAGCACATATGTGCCTAAGCCAAGTTTTACATAAAATGTTATAATTTATATTTGTCTTTTTTATATTAGCTTACTTAAACTTTAGAAAAACTACATAAAATTCCTAAAACTCGTATGAGGTTCATACTTTTCTTTCCTTTTTCTTGGGGGGGAGGGGGTGGAGGGGTGTAACCCTAAATTACAGCCAGGGGTGTCACCTGCGCTAGGTGTGCCACTGCTTTACCGTAAGTTATCCCCAATGTTAAAAATATCTCTACAGAGAAAAAGTTTTAAAAATTAATTTTTATCTTTACCAATTATAAAGCTGAAAATATGTGTGTCTGAATCTCTGGATGACTGTTGCGCGCATAGCACCTAGACCGTTCCGCCGATTTTAATGAAATTTGGCACAAAATTACTTCTTAGCATAGAGGTGAACACCTAGAAGCGATTTTTTGAAAATCCGATTTGGTTCTTTTTCTATTCCAATTTCAAGCCACCATTGGTGGAATCAATTCCTCTACAGCAACACCAAGCGAATCACCAAAACATGGACGAGTTAATTACCATAACATGGACGAGCAAATTACCATAACATGGACGAGCAAATTAACATAGCATATTAGCGAGAAATTCATCATGCATTATTTGTAAATATACAGGCGAACCAAATGATCTTTTAATTTTCTACTATGGGCAAAGCCGTGCGGGTACCACTAGTAACTAAATAAAAGAATTAATGCAAAAGTAAAGTTTTTTTTAAATAAAGACCTTCACTGAAAGACTTAGTAGTAATCGTGTTCAACTCTTAAAAGAAAAGCTATTCTACTCCCCATTCCGTGTTTCTAAGATAACCTCACAACTTATTTTTACTCTGAAAATAAAACGTGCGAACTTTCGGAAATCCTTTAAATATGCTATGAAAGAGTAATTTTGGGAGCCACTTATTAAGAGTATGGTAAAACAAGAAGGGGAATTTCTCATCATGTTTGTAAAAGTGATGAATAGCTTAATGAGGTATACCTAAAGGTAATTATTCATCCACTTAATTTAATATCGGCATATTAACGTCCCACACTGAATTGATACGTTTTATATTCTTGTGCGGGAGCGAATCTCTAAAATTAATGTAATCTATTTGTAAGTGTCAGATATAAATGGCTTTTACTCGCTTGGCATGACTTTTGCGTCTGATATTAGACAAAGTATTTTTAGGTATTTCTAATAAATTACCAAAAAATCAAAGTATTCATAGGTTTGAAAACAGAAAGTTAAAAGGCATCAGTTTGAAAAACTTGAAAAATGTTCATTGGCAACTTCTACACGTATGATGTCAACCAACTTCTGCAGTTTTAAATTTGGTAAACCAAGCTCTTAAATTGTAACCTTTCTCCAAAACCATGCTATCAAAATCGTAAGAACAATGCTGAAATTCTATTGAGAGAAATTGGATTCTTCGTGATTGCCGACTTTGCTATAGTATAGTCAAACTTTTTTCCTGTGGAATTAAAGTTTGGTCATAAAGAGCTTGAACTTTCTCCCAAGCGAAGGGATTTTGGCCAGAAAATACTAGCATAAAAAATCAGGGATTCAAGGCAGGTGTCAATAATTTAACTACTTCCGGGCTTGTAGGTGTGATCGATCCATACAGGATGTTGTTGGCTGACATTTGTCAGGCTTCTTCAGGCCGCAAATTAATTCTGAGTGGAAATCTGTACCACATATTTATCCATGCCTACGAGCATAAGCCAATAAGATGTTTTCTAACAACCGAAAAGGATAAGGCAATCAGAAGTCCTGAAAGACAATAGACAAATCAGAAGTCCTCAAAAACAATAAACCAATCAGAAGTCCTCAAAGACAATAAACCAATCAGAGTAATAACCAACAATAAACCAACATCAAACTGAGATTGATGCCCTATCTATCAACGATTAAGATCAAGATCCACTAGGTAGAGACTTCTCCTTCAAATTCATTTTACTCTGAAGAAAGCTCTGGGACATTTCAGGGCGTCTTGGGTGGACGAAGGTCTACAATGCCAGAAAAAAGACAGTAATAAGTTCGGAAATATGACTTTACATTGAATATGATAGGTTTGGGAATATGACCAAAGATTTCGGATGGTTAATTCAATCCTCGCCTTACTACTGTTCTCTGCCGTAGTAGTAAAACTTTGTACTAATTATTGTTTCTTTTTATTTGTATTTCAGCATCAACAGTTCAACAAATTGAGGAAGAGAACACGTTGCTCATCAACGACCTGTACCGACTCCTCAAGAAGTACGCCAATCTCAAACAAGTGGTGCACACTCTGCACCTCTCGTACCGGGGAGCGCGGATGTACCCCATTTTTCCGAGGTACAACATGCTGAAAGACATGATCAAGGACGTCCTCAGGGACCCCTCTTACATGGAAGTGTGCCACGAAGAGAGCTAAGGCTCTCTCTTCTGCCCAACCCTCCCTCTTCTCTCTCGCTCTCTTCGCCCCCAAAGTGGCGCCAAGCTGACGATTCAGTTCTGTGGCAGGCTTGAATCGAGGAATTCGTTTGTGCCATAAGGTACGATGCTAAAAGTTATGCAGAAACGTGTGAAGTCACTTGTTTATATTACTTCGGGATTTCATAGTGTCGCTTTTGACACTATTAGAACAGTTATGCGGACAGCTTTTTGGAATTGAGCATACTTTCGTGATTTAAAATAAGACAATGTTTTTCCATGTAGGTGTAATTTTTAGGTACATATTGCTATTATAATCATGCTGATAGCTGAATAATATTTCTAAAGCCAGTTTTTATCTCAATGTTGTCTCCCGTTTAAGCCCTTTAAAGATAATTTTTGTACGTTATTGTCGTAAAGAACGCAATTTATAACCAGTTCAAGTAGAAAATATATGAAATGCTGAAAAACGGAAATAGTTACATGAGTATTTATTCGCTTTTAGACTAACAAACTGCCATATAACATATCTATCGACCATATTTGCCAATGCCATTAATTGGTATCATAATTAAGTGAAGGAACCAAATACTTATTTATCGATTTTTTTTCTTTTCAAGTTAGAAACTCTATATTATTTTAGTTAATCTTAATTATATTAAAATCTTGAAACGAAGTTTAAGTAAACATTTTTAATTTCTGTACTATTTCAATTAATTTGTTTTACGTTATACTATCAGTAGAAAATTTTGACAATAAATTTTTCGTTAGATTTCAATTTACATATATAGCTTTATTCGATTAATTTTCAATGTAACAATTATAATCAAAACCTGTTCACAGCCATTTTCCTTGATTTCGTTTGAACTTATAGTTCCTCAAATGCAACTAAAAGTTCAATGCTGTCTTGTTATCGACTTTCGCTTCGAATGAAAACTAGAACCTGCTAATTGCCCGCCCTGTCTGATATAAGCCGTCTATGGCAGTTACCATGACGGCCAAGTTATGCTAAGAGTTGGTGAGAGAGGTAAAGAGGGCGGGTGACAGAAGCTCCACTGCCAAAAACAAAAGTAAAAGGTGATCTCCAACAGAAACGTTCTGAGTCATGTTCATTCAACGAACAGCATCTCGATGTTCTCTCCCCCAGCATGAAATTGTTCTTCCTCCAATGCCACGGCGTCCAAGGGCGACCTCTAGCGTTTACAATTGACTGTTTCTAGATTTCAAACATCTCGTTGTGGAATGTTCTTTTTTTAAACATAGAGTGAGGACTCCTAGATTTCGCAGTTTAAAGCGATATTTTATGTGCGTAAAGATGGCCTGATTGAAAAATTTTTGTTGTTTCCAATATCAATTTAAAAATTTGCACAGAAAAGTTGTTTTAAATATCGATCTAACTGATGAGTGATTTTTTAAAAAAAATACTACGATTGTTGATCATCTTTCTACAAGAATTAAAGTTTGCACCTTTTTAATAGCTAATTTTGTTGGAAGTTTTAAGGAAATTTTATAGACATGCAACCATTACATTCAGATTCAAGTGTGTTCAATACGAGGTAAATTATTTTTACTTCATCAGAATTTTCATTTCTTTTGTTTAACTAATGTGTGCCATATGATGAATTTACAGAAAAAAAATGTTTTTATTGCCTTACATTTAGTTTGATGTGTAAGTTACTTTTAACTTTTGATACAATTTAAAATCCATTATTTACCGTAAGCATAATTTATTATAATTGTTGAATGTGGTATTGTTTAAATTTATGAGCTATATTGTTACTATATTATCGTTGAAAACTTAGCTTATCTTATTTATTTTAATATGTACAGCAAAATGTGATCAATCGGTAATATTTGCAGTCTATGAACTGATCTAGAAATAGCTTTGAAGCTACGCTATTTCCAAGAATAGCTACGAAGTTTATTGGCAATAAATTGAAACTTCGAATGAATAATATATATACCAGAGCCTGTTTTAAATGTTTTCTATTGAATTTATAGGAAAAAAAAACTGCCAGATACTAGTTTTATTATACGATGTAACAGATGTATTGCTGTTGTACTTGTTTTATATCTTATACTTTATTAACGTAACTATTTGTATATCGTTTAAACACAGTATCAGTCAGGCCGAGATTTTCTCGCCGCCATATAAGTGTTAGATTAACTATTAAATTCAGGCGATTTTTCGTTTTCAATTAGTGAAACTGGGCGAAGTCCTCTACATGATCACGTTTAGCGATTAGACGTAATTAAAGCGCGACCATTCTAGAATGCAACCAAAGTCAAAGGTTTCCGTGGCAAATTTAGCAATTCGATTCAGATTAATCGTAATATTAATTCACTGGTTGAGTAGCAAGAAACGCGATATAGATGTTAAAAGAAATAGAAGTTACTGCACGAGGTAGCGTTTAACTATAACGAAAACAAAAAATAAGAGTAAAGCAGCACGATCACAGTTAAGTTTTAGAAATATTTCAACCAATTGTACTCCCCTAGTAAGACTATATTACGGTGACTGCTACGAATACATCGACTGATGTTTTAACATCTTTCGCATGTTATGTAGATGTTGCTAAAATATTTGTGCTACTAGACCCAGTTTTATTATTTTACACGCTTAATGGGGACCATTTTCTCAGTCGTAAGACTGAAAAAAAAACTTGAAAAAGAAAAAAAATATTTGAAATATTTTCCATTGAAGATGGAAGTTGATAGATTCAGAAATAAAACAGATTTTTCAGCGGTGCAATCCTACATTTTCAATGGAACGAAGACAACATGTTTAAATTGCTCTTGAGAAACCAACGGACTGCTTTAATGTCATGTGGCGGGACACTGAAATAAAATAAAATTTTGTAAATCTTTTGAGAAAAAAAAGTTGCAATCCACCCAGCATAATTTTGATAAGTGCATGAAACGAACATTACCGGCTGTGTTAATTGCAAAACAAACGCCGATTAAATTTAGATTTTTGCTTTGTATATCTTTTAACGTAAGTATATATATATAGTACACACTTTTTCATTTATTATCATCGATGAGTGAAAAAACAGAAAACTGCTTTTAACATAAATGCACTATCAATTAACGTAATTAATGATACATTTACGTGATACGTAAATGTAAATGGTAAATAAAAAAATACCTTACGTGATACATTAACGTAAATGGTAAATAAAAAAATACCTTACGTGATACATTAACGTAAATGGTATCATTCTTTGATACCATTTAACCACTGATTTGCAAAATAAATCCACAGTTGATAAAAACGCATGGCTGTGTCTGCGTTTTTAAGATACTAACAGCTTTCTGAAGGATACTTTCCCATGCACTGCAAAATCTTAAAATCACGTTAAAAATAAACATAAGTTTTTGTTTAAAATTTGAACCTTTTTAATAGCTAATTTTGTTGGAAGTTTTAAGAAAATTTTATAGACATGCAACCATTACATTCAGATTCAAGTGTGTTCAATACGAGGTAAATTATTTTTATTAAATAACGTTTATAGCTCAGATAAAAAAAACTGCAATATAAGAAATAATATAACCTTTCAATCGTAGTGTGTCAAATTGTGCACTTTAAAAGACATTCCAAAATAATTAATTCAGTTGAAGTATTTTTCACTTTTGACGTGCTTTTAAATTTCGGAAATGCAGGACACAGCAATATTTTTTATTGCATTTCAATTCCTATTTGCTTACCGTGAAAGAAATTCTCTGATCGGAATAAAATAAAGATAACGGTAAAATTTCCCGCCATTTTTTATGTTGCTTTTAGTAACGCATCGTCTTCCATTGCTTGCGATTACATAAAATAATGTTGTCTTCGTTCTATGCAACACAAAGAATGTCTTAAAAGTAACTGATGGACTTTTTCAAATCTAGTTTTTACCTAAAACTGGAAAAAGATAGTTTACGTCGCATTGCAATATTATTCGTATTGTGTAACGCACATATGCCAAAATGTGGAAAAAGTCCCGTAGAATGTTCAGTGGCAAATCTAGATAAAGTTATAAAAAAGATTCAATATTATGAAATTCTACAAAAATTTAGTTAAAGGCTAGATGATTAAAACACAGGCGGTATGTTAGATCTACTCCATTAGAAGCCAAAATAGAAGCTCTACAATACATTGGGCGCATTTTGATAGTGCTTAAGGAAACCAAAGCCCTTCTTGATATTTAGTTAATCTTCAAATATAAATACAAGATGGGAAATTTAAGCGTTTTCGTAATCTTAAATGATAATTTTTATTGCTTCTAAAACTTCATACTTTTTATAGATTCAGTTCTTCTTCTCTGCGCCTTCACGCAAATAGACAGGTGATTTGAAAATAAATTGAACAAATGCAATTAACTATTGAAGAAGAGTTAAGGTATTAGAATGAAGTTTTAACTTGCTATTCTTTTTCTTTTAATTTGGAATGGTGAAATAGTTTCATAATGCAGATAAAAGTGTATACGCAGATCACCGGACAACGATTTATCAAAAATTCAAACCAGTAGCAAGTTTTTTAGGCTCCTATGAATCTGAGATCCAAACCGTAGCTTTACTCATTAATAAAACTATATCATGGCTTCTTATGGGGTTCATATCAAAATACGACCTACTTTTTTGAGTTGTATAAACAGCGAAAAACTTTAATTTGTATCTTCTTATCAGACAAATACCAGCCATAAACAGACAAAACAGAATCCATCAGTTCCAAATAACAGAATCCATCAGTTCCAAATAACAGAATCCATCAGTTACTTTAAAAACATTCTGTATTTCCCCAAAAGGGACATATATATACTTGCGCGAGTATGCATATGACATGCTAAATCTAAAACAAAGTGTGATTTTACATGCAAGAAAAATGTGATTCTCTATTGACCAACCCAAATTTTCCGATCTTGTTCACGATATTTTTATAGGAGTGGAGTGTATTTTAATATCGCGTTCTCGTTCCTTTAAGAGGCAAACATGATACGGAACGGGCTGCGAAGTCGTACTTTGTCAAAAGAATAAATGGAAAAAAATATTTAAAAAAAACCTTGAAAATGCTCAAAACTTTATCAACTTACTCGGCAAAGCATATCAGGAGGGCACAAAGTATATTCCAAAGTATGACGCGCGTTTTATTTCCTCCCTAGGTAGAGAATTTTCTCTCGCCATCATGAAACTGGTTGTGATCTGTTTTATGGAAGACGGATAAAAAGTTCGTTTCTCGGAACACGAACTCCCTGAGCAATCTTTAATCCGATAAAAGCATTTTCCCCTTCAAATGTTGTTCAAGGCTCTTACCAGCTTAAGATCTCGAGTATTAAGATATCTGCGATTCTGTAAGGCCAAAGACTTAGTTGATTTCTGGAGTTGAAGCTGTTCTTTAGAAGGACATTAATATTTTTTACCTCTTGTTTTTATTTTCAAAATATTTCAAGTATGTTTTTCCCTACTCCAGCAATTTGTGACCACTTGTCCCCATTAACAACAAACTGCAGTTGAATAAAAAAAAAAAATTGAATTGAAAAGGGGGTTCCTGGAAATCCCGAAACACTTGTATTCTGTAACCTGTGTATTTGTGCAACAAAGCGTTGGAGATTTTTTGTTTCTTCTCAGCACAAAGGTATTTATTTCTTGACATTTACTGTGTTTTGATTTTTATTTTTCAAACTCACACTAATTTTGAATGTATGGACGTAAACAGCACTATAAGATTTGGGATTAAATTACTTTCAATTTATAGTACTAAGGACAACTAGGACAACAATATCTTGACTAGGCCGATACTGCTAAAGAGCTTCAAATACAGTAAACATTCAAAAAAAGTTTGAAAGTCACAAATGCAATTGTGTTGATTTCTTGCATGAATTGCACAAAACATTGTCATCAACGAGCGATGCATCTCGGAGCAGTTGTAGTCAGTGAAAGAAATACTAAAATAGACGTTGTAGTACAGCATTATTTTTCTTCTCCACTAGATAATTTCTTCAATAGTTTATAATTGTCTAAAAATTTATTTCTAATATTTCGTTATTTTTCAGTCCATCATTATCTAAACGCCCAGATAATTGAATAAGTTATTGTGCCACCACCACCGATATCACATGAGCTTTACCATTTATTTCGCTTTTACTTTCATTCCAAATTTTACTGTTTTTTGGGGGAGGAGGGGGAGATAAGATGCTGTCTCAAATTTGTTTTCTCTCTTCATTAACTTTTATAACCACACGACATAAAAACCAACTAAAACTTGAAGCATTTTTGTACTAAAATTTTCAATTTAAAAAGAATTGAGAACTAAAATTTACTTCAATTGCAGCATATTTCATTTTTAAATGAAGACTTAACGATACCTATCTTTTATAATGCTTTTAACAGATTTTTTTATGCCAGAGTATTTTTTTAACACCTACGCAATTGCTTCAGGGAGTCCTGTTCTGAGAATTTCTTCGCAATTGATGACCGATTTCAGATTTTAAAATGAATGTCGTGTTTGTTGTCAAAGAATTAACCCATCGTCCTTTTCGCCATTCCGATTTTCATGCCGCTCGCTGTTAAATCCTCTCATTGCCTCTTCTTTGTCGGTAAATAATGCTATTTCGACAGGGATTTGCTCGAAATTTTAAAATCCTACGTTACTTTTCAGCTTAGCAGCAAGACTTCTTTTTTACGTGATATATGTAGTAAAGCTTTGCAGGGCAAAAATGGCAGACATGGAAGTATCATAAAACAGCGTGAGTTTTGAGAATGAAGAGCAAAGCTGGAATGTTATTTTGAGTAACGCAGGGTTGCCAACCTTCGGAAAACAATTTGAGGAGCATCTATGGTGATTTTGAGAAGCATTTTGAAATTTTGCAAAACTTGACATTTTTGAAATTTTGCGGTATTTTGCATAAAATACAATTTTTAAAAATAAACCACCTATATAAAATTGTTTTTTTTTACCTTTGATAATCATTTTAATGCACTAACATAAAAATAATAAAGTTTTAAACACTATGGGGGTCATGCTTGAAAACACTCGGCCGGGAAATACGGAGCAAGATAACTTTTTTGCGGAGCTGTGGAGTTTCGCTATTTTTGCGGAGCTACTCTGCAAGATGCGGAGCAGTTGGTAACCCTAGTAGCGGATATGAGATTTAAGGTACGTTTCAATATTGGAAGCACTACTTTGAGAGCTTTAGGCCTCATTAACATGAGTCAGCTTAGTTGAATCAACTTTCGAACGGGTGGTTATCAGGATGTGTAACCAGGTACACTTAAAAATTCAGGAAACTTTTATGGTAAATATTACTGTAAAATGGAGATCGATGTGCCCAACTAGTATGGTGGGCAGCAAACTGACTTATCTAATAATAGTTTTGACAGCAATTGTTCCTGAAAATCAGATCCTACCAAAAGAGAATGTTCTTTCAGAATTTCAAATCTATGAAACACTATTAACGGAGCTTATATATATTTTGTTTATTTTTTTTAAATTTGAAAGAATTTTAAATACAAAAGTTAATTATTTTCCGTGTATGGTGTTTTTTTCATACATTGTCAAAACGGTGTTTATTTTGTATATTCCATTTTTAAACAGATAAAAATAAAGAATAAAGCTTCCTTGGTATTGGGACTTAGCTATATTTTATAATCAGAAAGTTCTCTGCACTCTTCATTTGCACAGCTATTCGACAAACGTTAAATTTTAGAAAAGTATTTGCCACCTTGCTCTAATTTCAAACTTTACCTGGTACATGGATTAAATGATAAATTTTCAAACTAACTGTAAAATGTCTAGTAAATAGAAATCATTGTTTTTAAAATTAGTCCTTCTTAAAGTGGTGACAAAAAGTATGATGTGACGCACTTTGTTCAAATATGGAATCGACTGAAAACGAAGTTTCAAATCTTTGAAACTCTAAACTGTAAATTCGCAACTCCAGAGTTCGAATATGCTACCTTGCAGTGATTAACAATACTAAAGAAAAAGGTAAAACATTCCATTCCACGTGTTTTCTTTGGGGTAAGTTACAGGCTTCGGACAGTTTATGGTGTAATGTCATTTCAGAAGAATAGAAAAAGTTTCCCACAAACACGATGAAAAATTACTGTCGTTCACCGAGCGTCAAAGCAAGCTATAAGTTACGGCCTGTGTTTGTTTTACCTTTTTCGTCCGTCATTAGACTGGCTGAAGCTCCCCCGATAGTTTATCGGAGTTGCGAGTACTAAAAAAGATTATATCGTTTGAATTTTAATATCTTAAGAATAAATATTAAAAAAATAAGTAATTATTCCTTGAAAAATCAAATACATCAATTTTCAAAAAACTCGTCTGCATTTTAAGAATAATCTTCATTAAGCACAAGCTAAAATTAAATTTTATTCCGTGAAAAAATACACGATGAGCGTTAAATTGAATGTAAATGTTGGGCGTTCTTCTCTCTGAAGACTTTTTCGCGGCAAATAACGAAGAAGAGACTGTGAGAGGATTTTTGAATCAAGCGCCCTGCGAGAGTGCATAGATCGCTTGCCTTTGCTTCGACTGTACATATGCTTTACGAGCTTACTTCTAGTTTCGGAGGCTCCTCCTAAAGATCTCTCTTTCTCTCTCTAACAGCTGCCACAGGATATCGTCTCCCAGTGCAAAAAAAAAATGGCGCGAGATTGTATTGGTGAACGCATCCGTCCTAATCAGCTCTGAAAGAAATGTTTTATTCCGTGTTGCGAGGTTCATCAACGGTAGAGGGAGAATGGTTTTTATCAGAAATAAATATTATAGAGTAATATTTATTTAACATTATAATTTGCCGCGTTAATATTTCAAGATCTGTTCATTCGTTGGCAACAGTTCTTACTTCAATATTTTTTCATCAGAACTAGTCTCTACAGAACGTTTCTAAATGACATTGTCTAACGCAGTCAATAAATAAATTTTGTTTTTATTGACAAATCCCATAAAAATGTTCTAATTGACGTTGTCTAAATAGCGCTGTCAGTACATTTTTTCTTAGACTAGTCGGTTAATGTTTAAAAAAAATAATGCCTGAGAATTCAAGACCTACAGTATTTCAGGGTAAAAACAATTACTGACTTAAAATGCACAATTTTTCCATTAGTTTCTAAGTAAAAGTTTGGTGTTAATTAACGCTTTGTGGACCATAAGCTTTGTGGTAGAGTACGGAAATTTGGGATGCTTATAAAAAAATATTAAAACAATAGCTTTTTTTTTCTTGCTAATAAAGAAAAGCTTCATTTTGACAAGGCTGAACTGGATCCGATAACATAACTGTTTTACTGCAAAGACTGTCATTCAAGGAGGATGAAGAAACGAAAAAATGGTTAACAATGAACTCTATCTACTGGAGTTAGGGCTCATTCGCTGGAGTTAGGGTTAAAATTTCAACTATCAAAATATCACCAAACAGGAAAGTGCTTTGTTAAAATGTAGAAGCAATTTTCACCCGTCGTACCTTGACCGGCTATTTTCTAGTTTGTGGTATAATGAAGACAAATGAACATTGCGACAACGTCCATCGTTGCAACAATAGACGTTTCAGAATAATTAGATCGGTATGTTATTTGGAGAAAAATGGACCACAAATGCACGTGCGACACGAGACACACACAATGTCTCGTAAAGAGACAAAAAATACCCGAAAAGGTCGCAAATGCGAATCCCTGAAGTAGCAGAACAACTGTAAAACAAATGCGGCTTGAGAAGTCATTGCTTGCACTATTTCCCTCTGTAAAATCAGATTGACCTTTAGAATAACGAAGTTTTTCATCGTTTTCAACTACAAAGTAAAAATGGCTTACTAAAAGTAAACTCATGAGTTACTATCAGAAAGTTTTCTGATAATAATAACACAAGTCGTTTTCACCTTGAAATTATTGTTTGGAAATATTATCTGCTCAATAGGAAAGAAGCATTTAATACTAGAAAGAAATTTATTTTTGTTTCACACTAGGGAAAAAACTAAGATTTAAATAAAATGGTTTGAAGGCGCTTGGGGAGTTAATTCCGTATTAGTTGGGAGTGGTTCTGTTTTCTTTGCGAATGTTCTATGCTTTACAAGAAAACTCCATCAAAAGCTTATTTACAAAAACTCATAAATTCATTAATGCATAATTTTCTCAATTATTTTTGAGAACTCAAAATTTTTGCACCTTTAAAGTATTTTTTTGCTTTGAATGTTAATTATCGCATATTTTATCTCACTTTAATACGAAATGTAAAACCATTCTCCCTTCTCACAGAAAATAATTTTTGGCTTAATTCTTAAGCGACAATTTCCAAATAATTCAACAATGTAACAATTTAATTGATGTGACGGATGAATTTGGAAAAAATATCAAAACTTAACTCTTCGTAATGACATAATTAAGTGTTCTTGCTAATTCGTTATTTTTTGCTGATAAATAAAATTTTATATTGACAAAGTAAATGCTGTTGAATAAATTTAATATATACGAAATTTAATTAATGTTTGTTGCAATTGTGTGGGTAATAAAAGTGTGTACCTTTGAAAGCAATCCCTGACGTTTCACTCACATGTCTTTTCAAGATGCAGTTTCGTTTCTAGCTTAAATTTAAATGTATTTTTCGAATTTGAACTTTAGAAGCATATATGAACCTGTGTCCGTTTTGTTCATTGAAATGAAAAGCAATATTTGATTATAGTGCTTTCTTCATACTAAGACCAACTACAGGGTGTCCTGAAAACGACTGATTGTTTGAAAACTGTATTACAGAAAAATGGTTAATGACAAAAATGTAATTCTTGCAGAAAATTCAAGTAGCGGGCCGTGCATTTTTCCCCTCTTAAGTAGCAAATTTTAGCTCAAAAATTTTCCAATAGATGGAGCTGCAGCTAGGAAGCCCGTGAATGAAAGAAAAATTGAGCATAATATCATAATTTTTCGAAAATTGTTTTTAATGAACAAAATTACATAATTCTTTTCAACATGTAGACTATCTACTACAATCACACGTCGCAATCAGAGAAAAATTCGGTGAATTTCAATTCTTCCTTTTTCATTTACGGGCTTACTATCTGAAGCGCCATCTATTAAAACAGCTAAAATTTGGAAATGTGTGCGGAAAAAACTACGGCCCACCGCATGAATTTTCTGCAAGAGTTTTTTTTTTTTTTTTACATTAACTGTTTTCCTGTTATAAATTTTTGAAAACAGTCAGCCTATTTCAGGATACCCTGTATTTGATGTTCAGTTTCACAAATGAAGACCTCGGTGCAAGAAAGAAACAGTTCCATTTTTAACCTGTCCATTATCTTTCATTCTGAATAAGTACGAGAGATCCCCATTTTATATTTCATGAAAGGAGCTCTCAGCCTACGTTTCAAGAGAAAGTGAAAAAAAAAGCCAATTATCTATATTATTCTGAAACTAAAACGTTATTTACTGTAAGACTAGTATTGTTTTCTTATTAAAATCAAATATTCGAGTTAAAATTAAAGATCCAAACATTTTTTTTGGATTATTATATATATTTGAAGCAAGAACGAGGCAACTCCTACACGTAATAAAAAATTACACTTAAGTCACATTATATTTTATTGAAATACCGTTGAAATTAGTTTAATAGATGCGAATTCTAACAATATTAACTGAAAAGTTTAATTTTTTGACAATGAACTTTTAAAACCTTTTATTTTTCTTTTATTTATTTTATTTAGTCATTTTTAAGTTAATTTAATCAATCAATTTCTTTATTTCTGATTTCTAATTTTTTTTAAAGTCGAGTTGTCTGTTTCTTGCACCGAGGTCCTCAGTTGTATAGATGGCAAAATTTCAGCATAATACTTGAATGTTTCCTTTTTAATATCTTATAAAATGGCGCATTCAGGGGTTACTTTTTCATATTACTCTCTGATAAGAAAATTGTTAGTTTAACAAAAAAAAATTAGTTCACAAGGTTCTGATAAATCTATTTTTGATTTCACCAAAACCGCTTTGAAGATCCAGTTTTCTATTTTAGAAATGTCGGGAAGCAAATGCAAATTTAGATAATATATTACGAATATGATGTAGAATAATTTTGTTATGGAAATCAAATAATAAAGTTGCACATGAATACACACTTTTTACGCAAGCACTGAAGTTTTAGTTCTGTGTAACTAACGTATGTTCTAGAGAATTGTTTAAATATTACTGTCCCACTTATTTAATGCTTATAACAGTAGTTGTTTTCGAATTGAAAATTATTGACAAAATTGTGAAACACTATAGTTAATGCCTGAAGTGCCAAAGATAACCAAGTTATGTATAAATACAATAAATGGGAGATAAATGGACGAACGAAGACTTTTTTTGTTAAAAGTTAAATTCAGAAACAGGTAAACGAATTTAATACAGAAGAACCTTTAAAAATAAATTTCGAAAATGCAGAAATGAACCATGCATTCATAAAAAGGTTAACGTATCAACCTAAAATGTGATTGAAAAATGAGTAAATAGAAAAAAAAAACATATAAGACTATATTTAGACCTGTTTGTTACTTCTTTCAATAAACCGAATGATTAAATTAAATCTTTTCTAGAATAGAAAGTACCTATTAAAACTTGTAACATAAAATCTATTTAATATTATAAGAAGGAATGTTAACTTTATTTAACACGTCAAGTGATATTCAAAGTTTGTCAGTTTATTGGCAAGTTACTAATAATATTTTACTTTTAAACCGTTTTATGGAATGAACTTAAAAATATCAAAACAATTTTCAGAGAATGCTGAACGTATTTAAAATAATTACCGCATAATAGCAATAGATATGTGTAATGAAATGAAAAATTATAATTTTTTAACGATAGAGAAATGGAATTGAAATAATTATAGTGTGTTTTGGAAACAGTCAACCGAACAGCTGCTGATCGAAAAATCAAGTCATCAAATGTATATTTTTCTTTTTCATGAAATACTGTATTAGTCTCATACTGATTTTTATACACAACTTATATTAATTTCATGAAAATGTTGAATGAATATGAATCGATGAGTCAAATTGCATAAACAAACTTTTTGATTGTCATTAATAATTATCAAAAATGAAACGATAGGTTTTTTTTTTTTTACATTGTAAAAAAAAAAAACTTCGATTAATGCTAATGAAAAAAAAACGCCTAAAATCATGCTCGTTTTTCAGTCAGATTTTTAAACCAAATGACTTGCTGAAGCTGATTTTGTACCAATTGACAGTTTCCAAACTCACCCGGCGTCTAAAGTACCGGGTGATCCAAAAGTCAGGACCAACTTTAAAAATCAATAACTCGAAAACGAATAAAGATAAAAGATGCGGGTTGCACTAAACGGTTGGAAAAGAAGTCAGGTTTTGTCTGGCAACGAAACCAAAATAGTTCTACTGGCGACCAACAGGTGGCGCTGTCGGATTTCTGATCTGGGACCATCCAAAGCAACAAATGATATAAAAAGGAGCAACGGCAGCAGGCAATAGTAGTTGAAGCTAATATGCATCGAAATGCTGTCCATAGTTGAAAAAGCCCGATAAGTTAAACTGTATTATAAAAATGGTGGAGAAATAAAAAGCTATAGCGCCATCTGTTGATCGAAAACAGAACGATTTTTTGTTACGTTGCCACACAAAACCCGGCTTCTTTTCGATTCGTTCAGTGCAAACTGCATCTTTTTATCTTCATTCGTTTTCGAATTATTCATTTTCAAAGTTGGTCCTGACTTTTGGATCACCTTGTATATCATCTTTTCTTAACGACTTGATTCTAAAACATTGAAATTGTAATTTGAGTTTAAGTAACTTGATTTGTAAAACAACTGAAGACCACAACTGATGGACGGAAGATTTTTCAGCGAAGTCGTTACGCTAGAGCCGAACTCGCGATTCAGTAAATCAGAAGCGATTTCTCCATGCTTCCTAAAAGGAAATAAATTAGGAATACAACTTTGCTTGCTCGCTGTTTGTTATTCCAGCGTTGCGAGAGCTTCGTTTTTTTTTTTTTTTTGCTATAATGAAATATCCGGTATTAATCCACATCTTTAATGGTCGATGTTTCCATTACCTGTCATCTGTAATCGTTTATGATGTAATGTCACTCGCAACATCCCCTCTAGGAGATTCTGATACTGATTGGGAAGCAGATCACGTCTTCTAACGTTAATACAACCCTACTGTCCCATGTTTTAGGGATTGTGAGACATAGCTGTTGTCTAGTACCTCCGAGATATATCCATTATTTTCCTGATTAACCCATTTCTGATGGAAGATTTTGTGATATCGCCGTTTCGATGGAACATTGACGGAACTGCAAAAAGTAATTTTACCGGAGAACCAACAATACAAAAATATTTTATTTTATTCATTACCTCATACAATGAAACATAGTTGGATAAATGCCCTGGTGGTAAAAAGTTGAATAAGAAATCCATCAGTGTTCCTCCGAAAGGAGTAACCACATTTGGACCCAGTGTGATGATAATAAATCATTTTCAATTGATTTTGCAGTTACGTCAATGTTCCACCGGAACACCGATATGTCCTTCTATACAGGAGTTTTCTTTATAATCGTGATCTTGATGAGGAGGTAAATGAACTCGATACGTGTGACGTCACTAGCGGGTATTTGTCAAAAAGCATGTTGCAGATGGATTTTGAATTTCCTGGCATCTATTAGCATGCATAATTTGACTCACAAACTCTGCCTTTTTTATTTACGGAAGACGTCTGTTGAACATTTTCTTCTTAAAAATGTTCTAAAGAAAGAATGAATGATTCATTCTGCACGAAATTCTACCCTTCAATCACATTTTCTAGAATTTAAGCTTAATGGAGTCACATTAGGAAGTCAATGAAAACTCAATTTTTTTTCTCAGCACTCTTTACATAATCTAAGTCTGTATAAAAATCTCGCAGATTGAGAATGTGTACAGATGCCAATTGTCATTAAAAGAAAACGGTATACTTTATTGCTACATTGCAATCATAAACAGACTCCAAATACCAGCAAAAGAAAAATTAAATGGACCCTTTTCATAACGTTGGTGAAATCTGTTAGGAAATTTTAAAACAAGTTTTTAATTCTAAATTGTTAAAACTAGCCCTTTGAGACACAGAGCAAAAAAACTAAGATCAGGTATGTCAGTTGGCTGAAAAAATTAAAATGTTGAGTGAACTCAAGTTATGTCATTGTACCTCAAAGGGTTCAAGTTTCCGACTGGCACATTGGAACTTTTTTGGTTATCTTTTACAGGGTTTAATCATTAGTCAGGCAGAAAATTTTATTGATTTGGGTATCTTAATGCATCTGCACTTCAAGTTTAGTCAACTGTGCAACATTGCAAGTTACAAAGAAAACAGAATGCTTGGGTTTATCAATAGATCTATTTCAAACAAATCTAAGAAGGCTCTCCTGCCTTTATATATGTGTGTAGTAAGACCCCATTTGGAGTATGCTGAGCAGTTTTGGTCGCCTTATCTGAGGAAAGATATTTGTGTATTGGAAAGGGTTCAAAGAAGGGTAACTAGACTAGTAAGGGGACTTTCAGATTTAGATGATGATACTAGACTAATAGGCTTAATATGAGCCTACAGCAAAGGAAGATCAGAGGGGACATGATTCAGTTGTTTAAATTTATCAAACTGAATGATGTTAATGGATTAAACTTTTGCACCGAAAGCAAGACGAGGGGTCATTGTTTTAAGCTATTCAAATCTCAGGCTAACCTGGAAATAAGGAAAAACTACTACTTTAGTAGGGTTGTGTGGGCTCTTGGAATAGCTTACCGGAAGAGGTGGTAATGAGCAAGGAAGTGGATAGCTTTAAGAGGGCCATTGATCTTCATTGAGGACTAATAAATGACTAGGACCAGCCTGGCTGGGCCAAGAGCCTGTTGCTGGTCATCACATTTGTATTTGTATAACTTGTTTCGACGTCGTGCGTTTAATGTGCAATTCATCTTTTGATATCCTCAAACTTCTTTACTTTGACCGTAATACCCATAGTGTGCCTCGATGTGAGTAAGTTTTGTAAAATATTTTTTTACACTTCTTTTAAATTATTTTCGGAAATTTTTTTAAATTTTAATGTAGTAACAACATGTCTAATTTGACCATCAAGACCACGGTTAAGAAGAAATGTCCAGCCATGGCCCCAATAAATTTCGCTTACGCTTATAAGCCGTGACCTTCTATGTAAGTCATGCATTTTCAAATCGTGATATTGTGTTAATTTTTTCTTTCGAATTGTTGTAAAAAAAAAGTTTGAGACGTCATTCGTGGTAATAATGTCTTCTTTGATGCATATAGGTCAGTTCAATCTGTTAAATACTGCTTTAAAGACTTTAAAATCAATTTTATGCGTTTATATTTTAGAATTGCAGTTTCTGAACTGCTTTGTAAAAGTAAATGACAAATTATAAGCTCTAATATTGCAATTCCCAACGCGCATAAATTGGATCTAAAGATTCTTAAATTTATTAACGGCCTTCCTTTTGGATTCCAAGTACAACAAATAATCTTCTGGTGTTTTTATTGCAAAAGCATTTAATTTGATTAGGTGCAAGCAATTGTTTTTTTACGGTGAGTGCTTATAAATTGAAATTACAAAACATTTTGTCAAAAATAAGGTTTAACCATCTGGGTATTAATAAATAGGAAATCCCGTTGTTCTTTCCTGACTTTCCACTGACCTTCAATGTGATATTACAACCATTTTCCAACACTTGATTCAAACGACTGTTCGTGGATATTACGATCATGCACGTGGCGTCATATTACAACCTTTGAGTCAAGCACCAGTGTTCGTGGATATTACGATCATGCACGTGGCATCATTTTCCAACATTTGATTGAAACGAGTTTCATGGATATAACGGTCATGCACGTGGCGTCATATTCTAACATTTGATTGAAACGACAGTGTTCGTGGACACTGCGGAAACGCAGATGGCGTTACATTTTTCAGTATCTGATTTAAACGAGTGTTAGGGTGATGTCACGCATCCGTTACGTTCAACAGTCTTTATAATGTGCTCTTTTTTAAAAATGTGATGTCACGTATATAAGCAGCAGAGAGTTTTAAAAAAATCATACATGAAGTCTCTTTAAAGGGGAAAGTAATCCTTGGCAGTTATGTCTCACTTGTATGACCATTTTAATTTTTCTTTTTTGTCAACGGACGAAAAAAATATTTTTTACAAAACATGTAACAGTTGTCTCTCAAAATTTCAGACTTTCTAATACTGCATCGTATTTCCATTACATAAGTGTTCCTAGTTCTTCAAAATTCTCAAATGGTGTCAAGCTTTTCATAATGTAAACATTTCTGAGAAGTTTTAAGAGCTAAAGGAATATGTTCAATAAGAACTTAGAGTCTTGGGGATGTTCCGAGTATGATGTAAGAAGTTCTCATGTTCTCGAGCTGTGCTGAAATGTTTGTAGAACGACTGAATGTTCTCATTAAAATAAATAAAATGTATATTTGTTACGCATAATTTGCAATTTTTGTGCCTTTATTACACTTTAACACATTTATTCATTACATTTTCTCCTCACACAAATACCATTTTTTGGAAAATTCTTTTAGATTTTTTTCAAAATGTTTTACATTAAAGAAACGAATTTCGTACAATTCTTATTTGCAACTCCAGAGCTCGAATGCACTACCTTGCGGTGACGAAACTACCGAAAAGGGTAAAATAATAAATTTCACGTGTACCTTTTGGTGTAAAACATAGGCAATTTGTTATGTGTATTTCATTGACGCGATTCATTATTCGACACGTATAAATTTGCTTTCAGCAGCAGAAATTGTTGTGCTCCCCAAAAAATATTCTCAGGCTTCTCAAATAGTCCAGTCAATGAACGCATTATAGCGTGCATGGAATATGCGATAATTTTTGACTTCAGAATATTGTTAGAGGTTGGTAAGTAAACATACTAAAAATTCCCGCCTTTAGGGGGTGAGCTAAAGGTGGGAAGGAGGGGGAAAGAAAATTTTGGGTTTTTCGAGAAAATGTCGGAAATGGCAGCAAAAATGCGTTTAAAATAATAATTCAAGCTAAATAAACTTCCTATGAAACTGTTTCAACACATATTTGTCAAATTTCCAATAATTTTCCGGGTGTTTGTTTACAGGCGCGGATCCACGGGAGGGGAACTGGGGGAACGTTCCCCCTCCAAAATCCCTAGTGTATCTAAAAATTTTCAGAACAGAGTACAGCACAATTCTTTCGTTTTTTCAAACTTGAACTTCAAGAAAAGCGTCAGGAAAAGCGAGAAGAGAATTGGAAAAGCAGATTCAAATAGGAGAACTGTGGGAATGTCCCCCTCCCCCCCCCCTCAAAAAAAATCCCAAGTGTACCTAAAACAGTTCAGAAAACAGGAGTACAGACATTTTGTTCCGTTTTTTAGAACGTGAACTAAGGTATTAGGAAAAGCAATTAGACAACAGCAGAAGCAGATCCACGGAGAGAAACTGAGGGAATGCCCCCCACCCAAATCCCATATATACCTAAAAATTTTCACAAGAGTGCAGGAAAATTCTTCTATTTTATAGAACTTGAACTTGAAGCAAAGCTCCAGGAAAAGCGATTAGAAAACAGCAGAAGAGGATCCACGGAGGGAAATTGGAGGAATGCTCCCCTCCCCCAACATATCATGTGTACCTAAAAGGTTTTAGAACAGAGAATAGGAAGATATTGTTTTATAGAACTTGAACTTGAAAATAGGCTCCAGGAAAAACGATAGGCAATAGGCGGATGACGGATCCGTGGGGGAATGTTCCCCTCCCCCCAAAATATCACGTGTACCTAAACATTTTCACAACAGAGTGCAGCAAAATTCTTCTGTTTTATAGAGCTCGAACTTGAAGAAAAGCGCAAGAAAAAGCTAAGAGAGAATTGCAAAAGCGGATCCAAGGAGGGGAACTGGGGAATGTTCTCCTCTCTCTTCAAAAAAAAAAAAAAAAAAATTCTAAGTAATCCAAAAACTGTTCAGAAAACAGAGTACAGGATTTTTTTTTCCTGTTTTTTAGAGCTTGACGAACGGCTGCAGAAAAAGCGATTACACAATAGCGGAAGCGGATCCACGGAAGGGAACTGGAGAAATGTTCCCCTCACCCCAAAATCTCATGTGTATTTTTCTAAAAAGTTCTAGAGCAGAGAGCAGGAAAATTCTGTTTTATAGAACTTGAACTTGAAGAAAAGCGCAGAGAGAATTGCAAAAGCGGATCCAAGGAGGGGAACTGGGGAATGTTCTCCTCTTCCCTCAAAAAAAAAAAAATCCCAAGTGATCCTAAAATTGTTCAAAAAACAACGTACATGAATTTTTTTTACTGTTTTTTCAGAACTTGACGAAAGGCTGCAGGAAAAGCAATTAGACAATAGCAGAAGCGGATTCGGGAACTAGAGGAATGTCCTCTTCCCCCCCCCCCCCCCCAAATCTCATATGTACCTAAAAACTTTTAGAACAGAGTGCAGGAAAATTCTTCTGTTTTATAGAAATTGAACTTGGAGCAAGGCGCGGTGAAAAGCGAGGAGAGAATTGCAAAATCGGATCCAAAGAGGGGAACTGGGAAATGTACTTTTCCAAAGCACAAAATCCCAAGTAAACCAAAAAACTGTTCAGAAAACATGGTAAGGTAGAACCACCAGTAGTTGACATTTTAAAGATTAATTTTTTCTGTTTGTCAACATAGCTTGGAGGGAATTCATCCTAGGAGAAACATTTAATAAGTGATAACGATACCATCTAGTCCCCTATTATAATGCAACAAAATTAGATTAATAAAACGAATGCACATTTCTTTTTAATAAAAAAAAAGACATTGGGTAGGAGTTGAGACTAAACTAAAACGAGAACATCCCATTGTTGACACACTTTGTTTTCAGTATTTGATACATACTTTGATACAGAAAAACAGGAATTGCTTAATAAATGAATTCGTGCCTAATTGTGTGAAAACAGGAATCGCACTGCCGGATCTAAGCAGCAGCAAGCCCTTGGCTTACCTTTTTTACATAGTCGATACCCTTTGCAACCACCTCCCCCCCCCCCCAGTTGCCAGGAGGCAACTTCTAGGAAGATGCAAATTTACACTATTTCTGTTGTTTTCTCGTTGAACCTCGATATAAAATTTCAACGAAGGTGGATAAAGGGTGTCAGTATTTAGCTTTTGCTCCGGTTCTGAAAAATCGAAGATCCGGCATGCAGAAATGTAAAGACAGTTATAGAGAAATATAAAAATTAAATGTTTCCGTCATAGAGGGTATAAGACTATGAGAAGTTCACATAAAATTTCGAGTTCGGGGACTAAGTAAATATTGTAACGGATTCGGTGCGACTTCCACTTTCTTGAAATGAAGACACAGTTCTTGATAAAAGCACAGGAAATTTATTTACACTATGTACAGGAAAGATCGTCAACAACTGCAAAATTATTCATCAGCAATTAAGCAATTATCACGCAACACCGTAAACTCAACGTTTACACACGTATTTACTTCCAAATACGAAAACAACACAGCGAAATGCCTCGCTATAAACAGAGCTAATACACACACTCAGTTCGAAATCTGAATCGAAACTGACTGTTTATCCATCGCTAACGGCTTAAATACACCGAAAAGAATTTTCCACAACATTCTTACCTCTTCGCGAAATGCGTAGACCGTTATCAATGAAAAGAAAGAAAATAGGGGTCGTATAATTTAGCCGAATGAAAAAGGGGTTGTATATTCATTACGGGAAACTATTTACAGGTTACGTTCCTACAATAATTACTATTTACAGAATTTGTAACATTGCCCCCTTCCTAAGGACTGCACGTCCCGGGCAGTACAATCCCCAGAAAGGGTGCCAAACTTCTATCACAAGTTTACAAATATACACATTAATTAATAACTAACAGATACAGAAAACACAATAATAACAAGAAATATTACTAAACATTAAAAGCAAAAATTATCTACAACTTTTATGTTATCAACCATGGTTGTTTACGTAATACTCATGAACTATGGCCATAGTATGGGGCTAACCGATCATAATGTACAACCCTAGGTTTTGCATTAGGTGATTTTTGGATCCTCACTACGACGTCATTTAGTCGGTTAACGACTTTGTAGGGTCCATCCCAATGCGACTGCAATTTGGGTGAAAGACCTTTCCGTCGGATGGGATTCCATAACCAAACCTTGTCGCCTTCGTTAAATTCATGTCCAGTAGACCTTGTGTCGTATCGGGTCTTCATCTTCTCCGCCGCGATGTTGATTCGCTCTCGTGCGAAGTTATGAACGTCTTCCAACCGGGCCTGGAGATCCTGGATGTACTCCTCAGGCGATGCAGGCGCATCCGGAGGACGACCGAAGACGAGATCATAAGGTAGCCGAAGCTCTCGTCCGAAGAGCATCTGAGATGGGGCATATCCGGTAGTCTCGTGGACAGCACTGCGGTAGGCCAGCAGGAACAAAGGTAGCTTCTTGTCCCAATCCTGTTGATTTCTGGATACCATAAGTGAGAGATTATTCAGGATTGTGCGGTTAAATCTCTCCACCATGCCGTCCGATTGTGGGTGTAGTGGTGTTGTCCTAGTTTTCTCAATTCCGAAAATTTGACATAGGCCCTTAAACACAGCAGAGATGAAATTCCTCCCTTGATCGGAATGAATCTGCAAAGGTGTTCCGTATCTCGAGATCCAATGTTGGACTAGAGTCTCTGCTACGGTAGTAGCCTCTTGATCTGGAATGGGATATGCTTCCGGCCATTTGGTGAAGTAGTCGATGGAAACAAGAATGTATTTGTTCCCATCAGCAGTTCTTGGTAGAGGACCCAGGATGTCAATCCCAATTCGTTCGAAAGGAGCTCCAACGTTGTACAGATGTAGCTTCCCTCTGCTTCTCTTCTTCGGTCCTTTACGAGCAGCACAGGCGTCACAAGAATGGCACCACTTCTCCACGTCATCCTTCGCCTTGCTCCAGAAGAAGCGCTCCCGAACTTTATTGAGAGTTTTCAAGACACCAAAATGTCCTCCAGTCGCACTACTATGTATTTCTTTCAGAACATCTGAAATCCTGGATCGAGGAAGTAGTAACTGCCACCTAGATGTCTTGCCGTCGTCAGATTCCCATTTCCGGTGTAGCACGCCGTTCCGTAAATGGAGTGAGTTCCATAAAGCCCAGTATCTTTTTGTTGCAGGACTGAAGATGGAAACGTCCTGCCAGCTAGGGCGTCGACTGTCACTTTCCATGAACTCTAAAATTGGTTTTATGTCGGGGTCTTCAAGTTGATCTTTTCGAACTTGGTCATCACTCCATGGATCAGGTTCTGATGATGTTGGAGTCACTGTCACCTGATAGGCGGTAGGGCTAGTCGTTCCATACTGTTTCTCGATTCGGGAACAATAGTGGCAGTTCTCAGAACAGGGTCTCCTTGATAAAGCGTCAGCATTACCGTGAGATAACCCTTTTCGATGCTTGATCTCCATGTCATATTCCTGGAGCCGCTGTATCCATCTGGCTATCTGGCCTTCCGGATTTTTGAAGTTCAAAAGCCAAGTTAATGAGGCATGATCTGTCCGAAGCAGAAATTTTCGGCCGTAGAGGTAATGATGGAAGTGTTCTACAGCTTTCACTATGGCCAGTAACTCCTTTCTGGTGACGCAGTAATTTCGCTCCGACTTTGATAAGCATTTGCTCCAGTAAGCGATGACATGTTCATTTCCGTCAATTTCTTGGGATAAAACAGCTCCGATGCCCTCGTTGCTCGCATCAGTGTCCAGGATGAAGGATTTTTCAGGCTGAGGATAGGCGAGGATAGGCGTTGATGTTAAAGCCTCCTTCAGTCGTAGAAATGCATCTTCGCATTCTTTGGACCATTCGAACTTTTGCTTGCTCTCCGTCAGCTTATGCAAAGGTCGTGCAATGTTGGAAAAACCCTTTACAAACTTCCTGTAGTAGGTGCAGAGCCCCAGGAAACTTCGCAGCTGATGGATGTTTTCGGGACGACTCCAACTCTTGACAGCAGACACCTTTTCTGGATCGGTTTGTACACCCTCAGAAGAGATGATGTGACCAAGGTAGTTCACTTCCCGGCGGAACAAATTACATTTGGACGGGCTTAACTTCAGATTGGCTTCCTTAAGCTTCTGCAGCACCTTCCTAAGATTTGCCAGATGTTCTTCGAAACTGCGTCCCACGATGATGATATCGTCTAAATAGACCAGACAGGATTCGTAGGAAAGTCCTCTTAACACTGTCTCCATAAGACGCTCGAACGTAGCTGGTGCATTGCAGAGGCCGAAGGGCATAACTTTAAACTGCCACAAGCCTTGTCCAGTTGTAAACGCTGTCTTCTCTCGGTCGTCAGGGTGTATTTCAACCTGCCAGTAGCCGCTCTTCAAGTCCAGGGTCGAAAACCACTTGTGTCCGGAAAGAGTGTCCAAGGTGTCGTCTATCCGTGGAAGAGGGTAGCTGTCTTTCTTGGTGATTTCATTCAGCCGTCGGTAATCGACACAAAATCTGGTGGAGCCATCTTTCTTTCGGACTAAGACGATGGGAGAGGCCCAAGGACTGGAAGACGGTTCGATTACATCATTCTCCTTCATCTCTTTCAGGAGGGTCTCAACCTCTTCCTTCTTGGCGAACGGTAGTCGTCTTGGATGCTGTTTAATAGGGGGGTGTTCTCCAGTGTAGATCCTATGCTGCGTTAAATTCGTACGGCCAACATCCTCCGATGTAGATGAAAACAGATGCTTGAAGTCATCCACCAATTGTTCCGCAGCAGTTCTTTGATCTTTCGATAAGGGTGCACTCCCAATTAACTTCGATGTCAAGGACTCAGAAGACACAGTCTCGTGGGAATTGATTCTTCTAATGATGCAGTTTACTGGAGTACAAGTTGCCAGCACTTCACCTTTCCGGATATTCCTTGGCCTTTCACTCACGTTGACGACTCGCACAGGAATTACATCTTTAGAAAGGTCCACCAGCGTAGATGCTACCAGCACTCCTTTTAGGTTATTGCTTAGGTTAGGGTATTCAATGAGTCCAAATCGAAAACTGTTGCTTTCTTCAAGGGAGCCAGGTATTAATGATTCTGACCTTGAGGGAATCGATAAATCTGTTTGGGCTATTATCTGATGAGCGGATTTTACATCACTTTCTGCAGGGAAAACGGCTATGTCTTCTCTCATCGAGTGCAGCTCATTAGTCTTGAAGTCGAGAGTGAAGTCATACTTCTTTAAAAAGTCCAATCCGAGAATGAAGGGGTCCGTGATATCAGCAACGAATGCCGTATGATGGTAGGTGGCATTCCCAAACACTATTTCCAAGTCCACTTTACCCTCAATCTCAATTTTGTCACCTGTCACAGTCTGGAGACTTACGCGTGGCGATGTCCACAACAGTTTCAATCCAAATTCACGAGCCACATCTGTCCTAACGATTGTCACATTGGCTCCAGTGTCGACAATCAGTTTGCAAGGATTCCCATTTACATGTGCGTAAATGAAAAGTCCATCACTGCCACTACTAGTAGAGGAAATCTGCAGAGCTCTGGTGGAGGTGATCTCTTTCCCTCGCGTAGCTTGGCGAGCCGGACAACTCCTTCGCAGGTGTCCTTCACTACCGCATTTCCAGCACTTCTGCTCTTGTTTCTTTTGGGCTGTTATGCTGCTCAGATGTCTTGCCAAGTCACCGAGTTGTCTCTCAAGTTCAGCGAGGTGGGACGACCTGGAATCAGACTCATCAGCTTCCTGAGTCCGGATTAGATGGCGTTCCACACGGGTTGCTTCTTGGGCGGCCTCGTATCTCATCGCATACATCAAAGCGGATTTCAAGTCGTTTACATTCGCCATCCGGAGGGCCTTCTGGATCTCAGGATTCCGAACTCCGTCGATGAAGTAGTAGAGTGCCAGGTTGTCTCGAACATCCGCAGGACAGTCGCAAAAAGCAAGATGCGACAGTCTCTCGATATCCGCCGCTAGCTCTTGCAGGGTTTCCCCGGTTTTCTGGAAACGGGACTTCAAATGGAGTCGGCTGAAATCTTTCTGGCACTTCTCACCGAAGCGAAGCTCCAACGCAGCTGTGAGGGCGGCGAAATCCAGGCGCTGGCTGTCCGGAAGGGTCTGAAGAATGTCCGCTGCGTCACCTCTCAGGGATGCTGCAAGATGGCAGGCCTTGGTAGCAGAGTCCCATCCGTTCGCTTCTGCCACTATCATGAATTGAGTTTTGTAAACCTGCCACGAAGTTTTCCCATCAAATGTGGCAAGTTTAATGGACGGTCGAGCAACCGATGTGGGAGCGCCAAACTGTACAGAACTGCTTTCCGCGGTCGCCAATCTCCTTTCCAGGTCTTTAAAGATGTCTTCTTTAAGTTGATGAAATTTTCTATATTCTTCTTCCAGTTTATTTTCTACAGCATTGCATCGGCCTTCAACGGAACTTAATTTTTCTTCAAATTTCTCTTCGATTTTATTTTTCACTGCGATGAATCGGCCTTCAACTGCCTCAAACTTTCCTTCAATAGCATCAACTCGATGCTCTATCTTATTAAATTTATTTTCCATCACAGTCTTTACCGAAGTAAGATCGTTTTTAATTTCCTCTTGGTTAGAAACTAGGTCATTTTTCAGCACCGTTAAATCACTTTTCAATTGGTTTTGATTAGCCGCCATATCATTTTTTAATTGTTCTTGATTAGCTGCCATATCATTTTTTAATTGTTCTTGATTAGCTGCCATATCATTTTTTAATTGTTCTTGATTAGCCGCCAAACTTTCGGTCAAGTCACTTTTCACAGCATTAATTGCTTCCAGAAGTTGTTTTAATTGGTCATCCATTGCGCGAGTAATCACCATAAAAACAAAGTCTATAAATTCAAACAGTCTTTATGAAAAAAAATGTCCAAAGTCACACTTACTCCAAGAAAGTCCAGAAGAAGCCCCACGTTGGGCGCCAAGTTGTAACGGATTCGGTGCGACTTCCACTTTCTTGAAATGAAGACACAGTTCTTGATAAAAGCACAGGAAATTTATTTACACTATGTACAGGAAAGATCGTCAACAACTGCAAAATTATTCATCAGCAATTAAGCAATTATCACGCAACACCGTAAACTCAACGTTTACACACGTATTTACTTCCAAATACGAAAACAACACAGCGAAATGCCTCGCTATAAACAGAGCTAATACACACACTCAGTTCGAAATCTGAATCGAAACTGACTGTTTATCCATCGCTAACGGCTTAAATACACCGAAAAGAATTTTCCACAACATTCTTACCTCTTCGCGAAATGCGTAGACCGTTATCAATGAAAAGAAAGAAAATAGGGGTCGTATAATTTAGCCGAATGAAAAAGGGGTTGTATATTCATTACGGGAAACTATTTACAGGTTACGTTCCTACAATAATTACTATTTACAGAATTTGTAACAATATTTTTCATCGTACTAAAAGGCTCATTGATATGTTACAGTACAGCTTCCGAGTAGTAGTTCAATTTATCCACTTTAGGGTTATTTCCAGTCTCCCAAATTTTCGTACTTGCTTTTTGCATCTGTTTTCCAGTAATCTTTCAAAATAAGTCTTTTTTAACACAAACCTGTTTAAACTGTCTTTTGTATTCATTTGGTGTAGAGTTCATCAAAAAAATTTAAAGCTTCTACAATTCAGTAGCGCAACCAGAGGGGGTGAGAGACAGTGGCGTAGCGTAGGGGGGGGACAAAGGGAGCACTCTGCTATGGGGCGGCACATTCTGTAACACTACATAAAATTAAAAAAGTTATTATTATTATTTTTATTTTTTTATATTTTTAACGAAGGCACTTTGCTAGGAATGGCGAATTATGTCTCACTAAATGAACATCAAAAACGTTTTTTTTACTCTTCAGTTCTAAATTGTGAGAGACCACCCCAGAATGCTGACTAGAATGTTTCTCAAAAGCATTTCTTACAATTAAAGAGAATAATAGAACGGACCTTGGAAAAACGAAATTCTTTTAATAAGTTGAAAAAAAGAATGTCGCGAAAAAATCTAAATTCCTTTTGAAAAGAACCTTGAAATAAAAATTTTCAATCATGGCGGTTTATTGATCAGTTAATTGCATCCCCACCATTTTTTTTCTTTTTCCTAGTCGGTCTAAAAATAAGAAAGTCTTCATAATTGGGAAGCCAACTTTTCCCCGCCGAAACCTTTAAATAGTATCTCAAATCTCGTTTTCGGGGCTTGAATTTTGAAAAAATTCCAGGGGATAACTACCTAACACCTCGCATTCTAAAGACATCGAGAGTCGTTTAATATTGCTTTTTTGAAGCTTCAAATTTGAAAAATTGCCCAAACCATAATGTTACCAAATCTGGTTGCAGTCACGTTTTTATGACATCAATTACGAAACATTTCCAGACAGGGGCCCGAATGCTCTCGTAAGAAATCTAAAAATGAAAAAATTACAATTTCGAAAAATTTTAAGAGGGAGAGCATTTAAATCCTTCGTCAATGAATATCGCTTAAAAACTTCGTTTCCTAGGACTTCAATTTCAAAACATTTTTTGGTAAGAGCCCCAGAACCCCACTGCTCGTAACATCATCAAAATTAGTCTTTACCTGCGCTTTAGGAACTTCAATTTTGAAAAATTGGATGATGGGGTGATCGATTTCGATCTATTTTACAAAAAAAAAAATCGATCTGAGGCAGCCCTCAAAAGTCCCGTCTTTTACCTTACCGTCAACAAATATCGCCTATAATCGCGTTTTTAAAACTTCAGTTTCTAAAAATTTCCGCAGAAAGCCCCTCGAACCTTTCTTCCCCGTAACATCATCAGATGCCGTCTAAAACTGCATTCTTAGGGTTTTAATTTCAAAATTTTTCCGGGGCAGAACCCCCGGACCCCCTTTATCGGCGAAAATTTTAGGATTAAAAAATATATAAATATAACAATGAAAATAACAGTTTTTTACAAATATTTTCTGAAAATTATACTTGCAAAATTTGTAAAGTAAAAATTTTTTTATATAAGAAGCGTTAAGATTTTATATAAGAAGCGTTAAGGATAAGTTGTAAAACTCAATTTCTACAGTTCTTTTTTAATGAGTAATTTCATACCCCCCTCCCCCATAAACATAAACTGCTGAAAAGGTTCCCCTCCCAAATCCATAGTCTGGATCCGCCCCTCGTTTGTTATAAAAAAAATCGATGATTTTCGGAAAAATTCTCTCTTTTTGCCAAACATTTGCTCCTAGTGCCTCCCAGGATCAGTGTTCATGAAAATTGTCAGTAACAAAGTTGTAAAGCTTTACATTTCCTTCAATTTGATATGCTATTTTGATATATTTTATTCAATCAATCAAAAGTTACAGAATTTCAAACACGCACTTTCATGGCAAAACGTGGAACACTTGCCATTCACAAATTTCAAACCGACTCAAAAGGGATTGCGCACTTTCTCTTTCCTCAATAAATTCGATAATCCTAATGGATAAAAAAGGAGTACTTGTGGATTACTACAGCACAAATGATGTTTAGGGGGGGAGGTTGTGAAATTGTGACAAAGGGGAAGGAAAGAGTAAGAAGTGTGACATCAAAGCATTTTTTAATACGAATTGTGAAAAGTAGCTTGTAAAACGAACTTTGTGACAAGGGGGGGGGGATAAAATACTGAAAAGGAGTGTGACATTATTTATGGACACAGCCCTTTTGCCAAGGAATAGGATGAAGCTTAGCAAAATTACGTATATATAGTATGAATTGGTGGACTGAAGACGTGCAGAAGTCAGGCACTGTTTAAGGAAATTGATAACGCCATTGATATAATTAATTTGAATTTGTTGTTATTGAGAATACCTAGTCTACAACACTGTTGGGCAAAAATAGACGACGGTATAAACTATATGGACAGCTATATGTCAGTTAGAAATTTGAAACGACGGTCAAACAAGCAAGTTTCTGTCCAACTTTCATAATAACAGTCTGTTGACAAATCCGCTAATGATGAAGCTGTTGGAAAACGAGACAAATACACTCCGAACTTTAGATGATGTTGACGTTGATATTGGGAAGACGGCTATCATCAAAAGGCAAAACTCTTCGTTATCTATCTTTTGAGTAGAAGTCCTCCTGGTTGTTCACTTGATAGCCAAATCCCTAACTGATCACATCATTCTTCTGCCAAAATGTACCAGAAATCTAAAATCATACAACATGTATCTAAGATGTATATCAATAGTAATTCTTCCCCTGAATTCATTGAAGCTGCTGGGGTATCTCTCATGGTATGGTGCTCTAGTCACAGAAAAGTCCCTCAACGAGTTCCATTACAGATAGATCATTTATAAAAATTGCTGCTGCAAACATCAAAATTGATCTCTAACTCTGCCGTACCACCAGGTACACCTGTAGCTAGGAACTTAATGGTGAAGTACCGGAATGGCGGTTTGGGAAAGGAGGAATGACCAACTCGTGCCGAAACTCTCGGAATCGGATGTTACTCCTGATGGAACCTTGAAGATGATTTTGATTGATTGCTTTTCTACAAGTGACTGGAAGGTCACTTGTAGAATCTTATCGTTAAACTACTCTGTTGCAAGCTTGCATTGCAAGGGCAGTTGCAACAACGGAATCAAAATATTTATCAAGGACGAAGGGGACAATGATGATATCATTACACTACTAATTTCTTAGAATAACTTTTCCACTGCTGGAGACATGACCCTTCCGCCTCAGAGTAAAACCAAGATGCACCTTAAAGATGATATTTTCACTTTCTAATTACTGTCAGTCCATATTCAAATAAACACTTTCAAAATGTGATTGGTAATAATGTAATATAAGCTATAATTATAAAAATATGCTGCCGGTCAGCTACATTTACCTTATTTATATTATCAAAATTTTCATTATCACGGTATAGCGTCACATATTCATTTCAATAAGAATAACGAAATTGAATATATGCTAGAAGTTCATAGTTTTTGATTGCTTGTCAGCTGGGTGTCGCGGTGATTGGGCATAGGCTTCGTATTTCTTTAGTATCAGGTTTTCATCTGCAGTTCAAATGTTCATCCGATGGATTTTCAAGACACAGAAAACCGTCGGGGTCCGTGTCACATGATTGCTGCACAAAATCCCTTGAACGCCTGCTTGACACAAACACTCTGAGACAAAAAGAACGAGATTTTTTTTTTCGGAAACTATTTGTTTTTAAGAATGCATACCTAAAAAGCCACTGGAAATGTGACAAATATGTATGAAAACAATTTCACAATAAATTTAGTTAATTTTCACTTTTATTCGGAACACATTTTTCCTGCCGTTTGTAGGGATATAATCGAAAACCACAAAATTTGGCTCCCCCCTTCCCACTTTTAACTCCCCTCCACCTCTTTATGGTCGGGGGCTTTCAGTATATTCGTATTAAAAAATGCTTGATGTCACACTTCTTACTCTTTCCTTCCCTCTAGTCAAAGTCACAATTGTACACCAACCCGTCGAAGGCGGCTAGTTTAATAATATTAGCTGAAGAATTAGAGCTTTCATCTCCGCCTAATTCAAGAGTAACTGATTTAACTAACCTTATATTACTGCATTATCTGAATTTGAATGGGCAGTATACAAAATATATTCTTGAAAATATTATTGCAGAATGAAAAATGTTTAACAAGAAAGAACGTTTAGAATTTGAACTAGAAAAAGTGAAAGCTCAGAACTTTAGCCGCCAAAATAGCGGGCCAACTATACGTTATTACTCTCCAAAGCTTAAATGTCGGCTGAAGAGTTTCGCCAAAAATTTGTTTAGGGTTGTTGTTTAGAAGGTTCACCAACATGCCCCTACTGTTCTGCTGAAGATCGTTGTCCCTCGTCCTAGGACGAGTCCATAGCAATATCGGTTGAAAACAAGATAAGTATAGGTTGCTTTAATCAAGCATTGACGAGACAAGTTCTCTTCGTGAAGCATCGTTGTTTGTTTACAATAAGAAATTAACTACGGTTGAACTCTAGCATCTAGCCCCTAGATAAGTGCAGATTTTGGAAGTCTTGATTTCCTTATCGCGTTTAGTTTCCACCCCATTTCCTATGGTTTTCAACTCTTCCTACCAAGCGCTATCAATGCTGAGTCATACTATACTTCCGCTTGACGCATTTTCAAGTTGTTTGTGATACTCTCGAGATTTTTCAAAGAAGATATTTTTTAACCTTAAAATGTTTTCTTTCAAAATTCAAGAAAATAACTTTTAAAATAATAATAAAATGGACATTTTTGTAGAAGAATTTTGAAAATTAATTGTAAATTTCAAAAATTGACTGCCAACCAGTTTAAAATAACTAACAAATGGTTCCCATTTATAGTTATTTTAGACACAATAAGCATGACACATAAACAGAAAAAATAAAAAGTGAAATTTCAAGTAGAGATATCTAACAATTATAGATAGAACCGTTATAAAGATCCCCCCCCCCTTGGATGCCTTTTTTATACAGTTATTATTTCTGCTAAGAACATGTGATTTTAAAATGGATAAGATTACAAAACATGATAAGAGATCGCAATACCGTCATATGCCAGTAACATAATTTCGGAAACATGGAATTCGATTCTAGATACATTCAACTGTGTGAAAAAGCTGACCCATGCTATTTTAATAATATTACTGTAGACACGTGTTTCGGTGTCGTAAGGAACACCTTTTTCAGTGCAAAGAATTGTGAGCTTTTGGGTGAAAAGTCCAAAAGCTCACACTTCTTTTACTTCAGTATTTACAATTTTTGTGCATCAAAACGTTGTTTAACAGATTTATTTAAGAGCCAGTTTTTATAAGAGTCAGGCAGGTCAGATACTACTGCCTGATTGATGTCATTTTGGATTTCGCTAAAAACGTTACAGTGGTTTCTTTGAATGATTTTAGAAGACACATATTTTTTTTCTTTTCTTCCAAAAAAATTTTTTGCGACCCACAAAAATTCCGAAAGTTGGACCCAATTTAGGGTTTTTCTCAAATCGACATTTTTTAATATTCAATTATCTCTGCGCATTGAGCATCAGCAAAAGTAATCTCTGTGAATACAACATGATATTTAGTGCCTTAAATAAAATGTATCGTAAATTTTATGGCTGACCTTCAGTGGACCCTGGCAGGGGTGGCTAAACTGTGCCGAAGAAAATAAAAATGTGTCAAGTTTGAGGCATCCTGATGCCACGCACTGAGGTTCAACCATAGTTTTTGCAAGCAATTTGTGTAGTGATATATATAAATTATTAAATAGGCCCATTAAATGCGTGGTTAATGCTCACTGCTGCGAAAAAATAGCAGTTTTGGCATCAAAATATGATAAAAAGTGTACTTTTTAGGGGTTTGTATCTCAGTGCACTGAGGTTCCGTATAGAACTTACTGCCTGCATTTCAAACTAGAGTATGTGCATTTTCACAATCAAGTGACGGAACTATGGGCGAATTTTTTTCAAGAACACAATACGTATTTCAAAAAAGTAAAATGAACTAGTTTTCAATTCAGTCAACATATCCGGTTTTAAACTTTCCTCCAGGGACTTCCACATACTATTTAAAAAACTAGTACGATCAAAAACTTACCATAAAAGAGTTATAGACCTGCAAATAGACTGATTGTGCTTATTCGCATACTTTATAATATAACTAGAGGCAAAGTGAAAAAAAAAAAAAAAACGGTATTATTGCGGTAAAAACGTAAGTTATATTTGTAAAACATTTTTGAAGGTGTTTTAGGTGTATTTCTAATTATTTTAATTAAGATAGCTTTTTTTCGTTTGTACTGTACATTATAGTTCGTTGACATTCGTCTAGGCTGTACATTATAGTGACAACAATTATTTTCTCTGCACTAAACTACCATGATAGCAAATAATTACTAAGTCATATTTTATTAATTATGTTTACATATTTTATTACTTTAAAAGCAATATTATGACATTATAAAACAAGAGTATGGTTGCCTAACTGACCAGTGCGACAGTAAAAAAAATGCAAGACCAAGCATTGTAGCTTGATTACAAATAACTGGATGCGTCGTTAACTCTTATGCAATTTCCTTATATTGAAGTGCGTTTTATGAGCCTGCAAAACCATTGCACATAGTTATGTTTACTTTTTTGTGAAAAAGCATACTTTCTAGTTTGAAATGTAGGCATCAAGTTCTATACTAACCCTCAGTGTGCTGAGATACAGGCCCCCTAAAAAGTACATTTTTACCTTATTTTGATGTTTTTCTTTCACTTTGCTTCTAGTTATCATATTATAAAGTATGCGAGTGAGCATAATCAGTCTATTTACAACTTTATAGCTCTTGTATGGTAAGTTTTTGATCATACTAGTTTTTTAAATAAGATCTGGAAGTCCCTGGAGGAAAGTTGAAACCCGGATATGTGTTGACTGAATCGAAAACTGAATAGTTCATTTTACTGTTTTAAAATACGTATTGTGTTCTTGAAAAGAATTTGCCCATAGTTCTGTCACTTGTTTGTGAAAATTGACATTCTCTAGTTTGAAATGCATGCATCCAGTTCTACACTGACCTTCAGTGCACTGAGATTAAGGCCCATGAAAACTGCACTTTTAGCATTTTTCGATACAAAAACTCATTTTTTGTCAGCGCTGAGGGTTAACCATCTAACTAATGAGGGTATTGAATAATTTATATATATTCTTACACAAATTACGTACAAAAACCATGGTTGAGCCTGAATGCAGGGAACCAGAGCTGGGTTGGCAAGTTTCTGCCGAGGCGGTTAAAACCACTGGTAGAAACCGGTTAAAACCGGCATGGCAAAAACCACTTTCTGCCACTTTGTGGCAGAAACTGGCAAAAATTCACAAAATGAAAAATTAATTCTTGATATACAACAGAAAATACATGGAAAAAATAATTAATTGTTTACCAAAGTACTGTACTTTTATTACAAAATTATCACAATTCAAAATCAAATTTTACATTGTTTGAACCCTGCAATTGCCTCTTAGAAAAGGTGGTTTCAAAAATCTAAACAGGTTCTCAATTTACTACGCACAAATGAGAAGTTTTAGAATATTCTTAAAACAGAAGAGCTAGCAGACAATGAATCAAGGAGCAAGCAGTGTTTGTGAAACTTTCATCTATTGTATAACTGGTCCACAATGTAGTAACTGGGGTTGTGGTAAAAATTTGACTGGAAAAATAAGTTATGAGAAATGGGGCCAATTTGTTTTGCAAAGCTGTGACATTAGGTACAAAATTAAGGCAAGTAAAATTCTGCCACTTTCTTCTTGAAGCACATGACAAGATAATTTCAATCACAAACAATTTAGAGGAAGCATATAACTGGCAAATTACAATCAGTAATGCCTGTTTAATTCTGTATGTCACTCCTCTTTCCTAAGCACCCCTGTATGATTTTTTATCCTTTGTTAAATTAATCCAAATACTACGAGCCTCTGCAATTGGAAAGTTCCCTTTCTGAACTAAATCAAGGGTACTAGCATGGGATTTTATTTTTTTAAATGATGAAATGATGTTTAAATTTTTAGTTTACTTAAACAAATATCGTTTACTAATTACTAGAGTTATTAAAGACGTTTTTAAGTTTTTGCCAGTTTCTGCCGGTTTTTACCAGTTATAACCAGTTTCTGCCACTGGCACGGCAAAAACTAGTTTCTGCCGGCAGAAAGCCAACCCTGAACCAGAGGGCCTCAAACATGGCACTTTTTCATTTTTTGTCGACAAAGTTTGGCGACCCCTGAAAGGTTGTACTGAAGGTCAGCCACAAAATTTACGATATATTTCAATTTAGGTACTAAATGTCATATTTTCTACCCAAGAATTTTTTTTGGCTGATGCTTAGTACACAGAACTAATCCCGTTTCAAAAAACGCTGATTTGGAAAAAACCTTTACGTCGGACTCCACGAATTTTTACAGGGCCCCAAAATTTTTTTTGGAAGAAAGGAAAAAATACGGTGTTTTCTAAAAGAATCCACCATAAAAATTTGAGCAAAATCAAAAATGGCGTATATCCGAACACCCCATTTCTGCCCGGTTCTTATAAAAACTGGCTCTAAATATCGGATTAGTTTTCCGAAAATTTTTACAAGACTAAAAGAAAAAACAAGATTTTCTAAAAAAAGTCCAAGTGAATAATAAATTGTTCAAACTTTTATTCCTCATTCAAAGTGTTTCTTCTTACTTAAGTAACTTGCACGTACAAGTATTCACATGTAAGAAATAAAATGTTTGAATTTTCGTGCTTGTGTCATTTATAACTCCCCTGCTGGTTTAGACTCATAATGGGGTTAAGTAAGAAATAACAACGTCAGAAAAGCACAAATTCGCAGTAATCTGCGAATTTGTGCTTTTTTGACGTTGTTATTTCATACTTTACTCTTCTGCACAAATGTATTTATTTATCTCATAATGGGGTTGTTTCCATCAGTCAAAAGTACTACTTTTAGTCACTGAAGTTGAAAGATTGAGCAAAAAAATATACATGGGGCGAAGAAATTCTTGAATTTTGAAAACGTTTAGTTTTATTTAATTTTTTAAAATGTCCGATTTTTCAAATAAGGCGTGGTCTTTATGACGTCACAAGTGATGCACTTTGGTGCGTACTCCACTGGCGCGCTGAAAGCTTACGCTTGCTGTTTACCACGTTTCCAGCTTATGATAATTCAGAAGCGAATTAAATATCGCGCTCGCTTGCTATCAACCACATCGTTGCCAATACACGTGAGTAAAGATGCGAATTAAATATTGCGTTTAACATAATGGCATCAGAGAATGGCATTTCATCACTTGTAATGACTGCAGAAGCTTAAAATATGAAATTTCTGCGCACCGATTAAAATAATTTTTAAAAAATATTAAACCTTGTCACATTATTTTAAAAATGGTCAGATTCTATGCTTTCAATCATGCTCTTTCAGAAGAAAATACTTTGACAATTTTGGAAACGACCCCATTAGTAACCATTTATTCACAGCATTAAGAATAAACTACCCTCCACACACTTTAAAAATCAGTCAAATCTGTGTACCTTTTGAATATATTCTCGACGCGGGGGGAGGGTGGTTCCTTCCTGTGTCCCGGTTGAACATTTCAAAAATTTGGCAAGCCTACATTATATAATACTATATGTGTATTTTATACATGAAAAAGATATTGCATTTAATTTTTTGGAATAATTTCCGATTATTTTATTGCAGCAAATTGCATTTCTAGTGCTCGTCTTATTTTCAATCAAAACAGTCATTTTAGACACCTTTTTAGCATACAATTGAGAGCCTTGCCATTTGTATGAATGTATTCCTTATTTTTCCCCATCAGAAAAGGGCATTCTTCAAAAGGACATTCAGCAAAGGGCGTTCTTCATACATTTTTTCGGGATTTTTCAGAAAAAAGTTCATTCAAGATTTTTAAAGGAATGTTGCGGTTATTTAAAGTCATCCCAAATGCCGCCCTCCCCCCATAAATTTTCTCATGGTTATGAACCGCTAGAAACTTGAAAAAATAAATGAAAAGTACTAGATTTTACATATGAACGAAAAAAAAAATCAACATTGGTCTCTGCTAACTATTAAAAAACGTTTCAATGCCTGGACAAATAATCTGTTATATAAAAAAAAAAACTGAAGTAACAAAGGCTCTCCATGCGAATGTTTTAAACTTAATGTGTGGTTTATGTAGTTCTTGCTGGTTTTATACATTTCTATCTAAGTAGGAGGAGTAGCGAGTCGGGGCTCGTTGGACCGGTCTCGATAATTTTAATACTATTAATAGTATTAAACTTATTTTAATTTATAATCAACTAATAGCCCATATAGTCCGACAAATCCTATAACAAAGTCACGGGAAAAGAAATACCGTGGAGAACTCCCTTTTTCGGTATTCATCCTTAAAAATAAATCCGGGTATTTTACATCACTACTCATGGTATAAAACCAAACTGCTCATTTAATTTTTTAAAAATATATAAAAATCGGAAAAAACGTGTCCCATCTTTCCCTACCTCTTGTATTGGGGAACTTATCATAGAGCTGTGAATAAATCTCATAAACAGCCAATTAAGTTAGGCGGGGAAAAGAAACTGGCGAAATATGTTTTGTATTTCTTAATTTTGAGGCAGAAATGCAAGAGAAATAATTTTTATCAAATTTGTGTACTTTACTACTATGCATTAAGCAATAAAAAAAAAATCAAATCACTCAACTGGGCCGGCTCTAGTAGTTCTGCCGCCCTGGGTAATATTGACAAGTCCCCCCCCCCATTGAATAATAATAATAATCATTTTAAATGTTAATATATTAATAAAATAAAAATAATAGTAAATGCTTAAAATTAGTTTCTAGTTAAATTCCAAACTGGGTTTTGCGTATTCAAGCATTGGTACACTTTATATTATCTTTTTTTTTTCAAATTAAAGTAGTGCATCTTAAGTAGGCTTTTGGGTTTCCAATATCGTAATCCTGATCCCAAGGGATCCCGCAGGATTTTTTAGCGGGATTGGTCCTGCAGAATTTCGCTCGCAATCCAGTGGGATTCTCAATCTCGCAATTTTTTTTTTTTTTTTTTTTTTTTGCATTCAAGTGTTTTCTAGCTTTTGTCGCTCATAAAACGATTATTTTCACAAGCATCATCTGAAGGTTGAATCTTTTTCCTTGTATATCTGCAAGAAGAGCAAGTAAAAGTGTGTGTCTCATGACCAACAATGGATTTACCATTTCAGAACAAAATAAAAGACAGATTATATTTTTCTGAGAATGAATTGATATTCTCATTCGGGGGGAAGTTTCAATTTTCATACGTTCATCAATAGAGAAAATGCGTAAAACTTATGCGCATTTTAAAAACCATCACAAAATTTAAAATCCAGTAAATTATGCTAAAAAATTGAGAAAGTGTATTACATATTCTAAAACTCGCTGAGTAGTCTGAATACAATGTTGGAGCACTTCCAAGAAAGCAATGAAAAATCTGACATTATTTATGTATTCGGCGTGACTTTAAAAGGGGGTGACAAAGAAACTTGTATGAAGCACAGGATGACTCTCATGACCAGGGTTGCCAGATTTAAGAACAGTAAATACGGGACAGGCTTCTAGGAGTGAAAGGGGGGGGGGGGGGATCTTTTTGAGGTTGAGAGTAATTACTGGATATGGTGGATTTTTAAGGTGTGCTTTCCGACGTAGAACATCTCTTCATGATAAATCTGAAAAATTCAATCGCAACAAAACCTTAAACCTTGCAAAATATCGCCAATCAAAGTATAAAAATCGTTTTCATTGCGATTGACGACGCTCCAGCGGAGATATATTTCTAGCATTAGTCTATGAGCAAAGAAAAAGCAATTTTTCAGCTCCTCATGGTTCTTCCAAAACAAAAACTAAATTAAAACAAAAATAATTTTTGCGTTTGCTACCACATAATTTTCTTGTCGCTCTTTATTTCAATGATTTTTTGTTTTACTTTATTTTTTTTCCCTTAAAAAATGTCTTGTTTTGTAAAATATGTATTGTTATTAGCTAGAATGCGGGACTTTAGCCGTCCTGCATGGAAGTTCCCCGGGACAATTTTACAAAATACGGGACTATCCCTTGAAATCCGGGACTTCTGGCAACCCTGCTCATGACAGTGCAGTAAGTTAAGCTGCTCAGGGGCGTGCACAGAAATTTTGGGGCCCGTCACAAATAATTTTTACGGGGTCCCTTCATATTGTTTACCCCTATATTTCACCCATCATTTTGAAAGTATTGGGCCGTCTTCAGCCTCGGGTCCGGGCCAACAGGAGTCCCCCCCCCCCACGTGCACGCCCCTGAAGCTATTCATGTTTCTGAATTCCACTTTAAAGTGAGAGGTAAAATTAGCGAAGTCATCAAAACACTTTTACCGAGCTGCAACTTGGTGAAAAGGAGAAATCAAACAGTATTCACCCCTTGCTGTAATGAATCAAATTCACTGATTCAGTGAACAACGTTTATGAAGCAACAAAGGTATTGTCAATGCAAGTTAAATTGGATACTGCAAAACACGTGTCCAACAGGCATTGTCCGAAATTTGCAGTTCTTGAGCAAAAACCCAGCATAAGAAAAAAAAAATCTATTTCAGAAGGTGATGAAGTTAATGCGGCGGATCTTTTTCGAACTTTCCATTCCACAATTTCTTAATTTTAGTAAAACCAATTGCAGTGGAGCCACAGCACAGCACGTTTTCATCAAGCGCATTATTTTTAGAGTAAAAATCCTTTACTATCCCATACGAGCGGCACACTTTTGCTTACCAAACGATAGTTGCTAACTAGGATCTGACTTTGTAGCAGGGTTGGCAAGGTTTTGGACACTACGGTAAAAACCAGGGTAAAAACCCTGGTTTTTACCATCCCGTCCAAAACTGTCCGAAAGTGTCCAAAACTATATTTTCAGAAAAATTGCATTCTGTGAGAAAGCATCAAAAACAGAATAAAATGTATCGAACTAATTTTTTATATTGAACATTAACTCAATGGAGAAAATTCAACTTATTTATGCAGCTGATTTGAATCGAGTATTTATGTTTATGCATGTGTGTAAATTAAAGCAGGGTTGTCAAGTTTGTTATCATACTGTTCAAAGCCCTAGTGTCCGAAAGTGTCCAAAATTACTTCTTGAGAAACTAATTTTATGAGAAAATATCAAAAACAGAACAAAATGTGTCAAAATTATTATTTTTTTTTTTTTTGACTATTTAATATATTTATTCAATGTGAACATTTAAGTACAAATATATATGTAGTTTATTTATGCAGCTGATTTTAATCTAATTATGTAGAAATTAAATTCTTCATTAAAAATATCAATTTGTATGCAGGAGGTTTTTTTTCTTCCATAAACCAAATTTTTGACATTTATACATGTGTGCAAAAGAAAGTGTTCAAAATGCAGTGCAATAATTGACTTAAATGCAGTAAGTTAACAATTTTTTGTCGTTTCAGAATGTATTAAAAAAATATGAATTAAAAAAAAGGAATAACTCAAGTTTTACAATATAATCATCAATTTAAATCATCAGTTTAATCATCAATTTCTTGTTCTGTAATCTATGATTTAAAAAATAATTTTCGTTAAAACATCATGTAAAACTTATTTGCAAAAATCATTAAAAAAATTAAGCTTTTTTTTCACCTAAATATTGCACACATTTAATAACATTCCTTTCAATTATAAATGGAACTGAAATTGGTTGTCTTGGTAGTGTTGTGAATTTCCTCTCATAACTTTACCAACTGTTACATAAGAAATTTTTTATGTAGTAGTTATTGCCAATTTTTTCAAGTAAAATATTTTTTTTAAAAAAGCATTTTAGAAAAAAAATATTATAAAAAAACTCTTTAATTAAACCTCGGTTATGTCTATATTTATGCATTACGAATATTGCAGTCAATACGACTTGATTAGATTACACCTCTTTAACTTTATCATGTTTCGGACACTTTTGGACAGTTTTATACAGTTTTGGACGGTAAAAAACCACCTGTCCTGTCCAAAACCAGTTTTGGACAGTACAAAACCCAACCCTGCTTTGTAGTGCTTTACAATTGTTGTACAGAATTAAGACTACTAATTCAAGTAATAAAAGCAGTCTAAAAAGCACAACTTTTTCTCTGTCATAAAAATTTAATTTTTTGAAGAATAAAGTCAATCCCGCGGCATCCCCGGGGATTGGCACTTTACAATCCCGAAATCCCGCGGGACTGAATTCGGCGCGGGATTGCAGTAGGCTTGCTAGACGTCCCGGTTTGACCGGGACAGTCCGGGTTTTCAGATAAAATCCTGGTGTCTCGGCCGGCTTACTTCACGTCCCAGAAATGATAAATTTGATTACAAAGACCAAAAAGGTTTTAAAACAATTAACTGTGAAGGTTTTTTAGGATAATTACTTTATCATTTGCAACATTGACTTGTAAAATTAATACCGGATTAGCTTGTGGGGATTTTACAACAAGATTAAAACCAAAAATTACCGTCTAAAAACGTGCTAACATGAAAAAATTATCTAAATATTGTTTGATTTTTTATACTTCAATCAATTTTTTTCCTAACTAAAATAAATTGTAAATATTTACATCTAAGAAAGTGAAATGTTAAAATTTTATCTGTTTTCATTTTCCCTGTTTTAGGTTCATATAATTAGTAACCATTTATTCATAGCATTAAGAATAAACTGCCCTATAAAATGCTCCAAAATTCAGCCAAAGGTGTATGCCGTTTTGAATACGACGACGCGGGGGGAGGGACTTTCCAGTGTCCCGGTTGAACATTTCAGAAATCTGGCAAGCCTAATCTTATGGCACTGAGACAGATATTAATAATTTCAAAACACTTTTAAGTCACACAATTTGCAGCTTCTAAAATTAAATTGAACTTCTAGTTAAATTCCGAACTAAGTTTCGCGTAACCAAGCAGAGGTTTTAAACCTCCAGCTCGGTCACTTCCTATGCCTGGCTGATGAGTACTAATAAGCACGAAACCCTGCAGTCCTCGGCTGGAATGACTGAGGTGGCGATGCTTTCATGTATTCAGACATTCATGCTTTCAAAAAATGTTTCAATTTCGAAATTTGCCGCCTACCACAGGAGCCGGGCCCGTCACTCAATAAAAATGCATCACAGTTTGAAAGAATAAGCTGTTAAGAGATGCTGTCAAAATATTTCGATTCCAAAAAATAATTTATTCGCTCTCCCATTGCACGTAATGATAATTTCGTAATTTGCTCATCCATCTTATGATAATTTTATGATTTTGCTGCGGAAAATGTTCTTAAAATTGAAATAGAAAAAGAAAAGAATCGAATTTTCGAAAAATTGCTTCGAGGTGCACACCCACATGCTACAAACTAACTTTGCGCCAAATTTCATGAAATCGGCCGCACGGTCTAGGCGCTATGCGCGTCACAGACATCCAGACCAGGGTTGCCAGATTTAAGAACAGTAAATACGGGACAGGCTCCTAAGAGTGAGGGGGGGTATTTTTAAGGGGTGCTTTCCGACGTAGAACGTCTCTTCATGATAAATCTGAAAAAGTCAATCGTAACAAAGCATTAAACCTTACAAAATGTCGCCGCTCAAAGTATAAAAATAGTTTCCGTTGTGATTGACTGATGACGCATGTGCAGAGATATATTTCCAACATTAGTCAATGAGCAAAGTGGAAGCAATAATTCGGCTCCTCATGTTCTGCCGCCAAAACAAAAACCAAATTAAAACGAAAATAATTTTTGCGATAGCTGTCACATGATTTTCTTATTGTTTTTTATTTCAGATTTTTTTTTTACTTTGTTTTCCTCCCTTAAAAAAAATGTCTCGTTCTGTAAAATATTGTTATCAGCTAGAATACGGGACTTAGCCGTCCCGTATAGAAGTTCCCCGGGACGCGGGACAATTTTTTAAAATACGGGACTGTCCCTTGAAATCCGGGACGTCTGGCAACCCTGATCTAGACAGAGACTTTGAGCTTTATTATTAGTAAAGATAAAGACATAAAGCAATAAAAAAAATTCAGTTCACTCCAATAAAAAAGCACTACTATTTGAAGGAATAAGCTGTTAAAAGATGTTATCAAAATATTTCAATTCCAAGAGTTAAATTATTATTCACAAAAAGGAATTTCAAACGCACAGTCAGAAAATATTTATATGTCTCTAAAAACATAATTTTCAGATATAAAAGTAAAACACAAATATTTAATAATTATCCAAAGTTGATATTTGGGCAAAGAAAAATGTAAAGCTGTTTAACTGCAATTACTAAACAAAGAGGAAGGGAAAGAAATTTTTGCTAAAGTTTCATGAAACTGGAATCGAAACTGGCGTTTTAATGAAGTTCTATAATGCGAAAAACACATACAGATGTTGATGAACCTGTTCAAATTCACGAATTTTGCTGCATGGAAATTTTCAGTTTCGATATGTCCTGCTTTACCCTTTCAAGTTCAAGCTTTGTAGTCGCTATTAATTCCTTGATTGCCTCTTTACCTTTAAGAATTTTTTGCAAATCTCTGGCTTTCTTTTCCTCATATTCAACTTGATGTCGACTTAACACCGATGTCTTCGGCAAAGAACTGAGCAACAGTTTATACATTTTATGAGTTGGGTCCGTGAAAATTAACTCCTCGTATAACTCGGAGTTAACAGTTTGTACTTTCGATTTGATGTGACCATCTTCGTCGCGATCAAAAAGCTTAAGGAAATGATATAGCGTCACAGGCCGTTCATTACTATCCTGGAAAAATATTTTGATTGTAATTTCAAACTCACCCCATCCAGTTTCTGTGACAGAATAAGGAGGACAGTGACAGACGCGATATGGTTGAGCATAACTATCGTGTAATACGAACTGAACACGTTTGATAAAAACAGACAAGTCCTCATTGTCATAAGGTTTCAAATAAACAGTCCATTGATGCGTACGTTCATCGGCATCTTGCTTTTTACTGAGAAGCCAAGCAACATTTCCATACAGTAATCGCTTCACAATCTGTTTTCCTTTAACGCGACTGTTAATTTCCTTAGTAACTGTTGTTTTCGGAATCGCACCACTTGCTTTCGAAATTTTACAAGCAGATGATGATGAAGCGGCCTCCGTCGATTCCATTGTCTTAATAGAGAGTACAACACATCAAACACAATCGAGCACACAACTCCAACTATTCACTATCAAAAACAATATTAGAAGCTCTATGCAAAGCGTGCGATCAAAAATCCTTCGCTGCTTTGAATTCGAAACTGAATTAGAACGGAAAGTAGTGTGTTGCCAAACGCGAGAGATGAAAACCTTAAGAAAATTCGTTCACCATCATCAGATGCCGACAAAACCGGCAAAATAAAATGCTGTAGCTAGTATTTTTTGCTTGAAATGGGAAAATATTTCATTAAACAATAGAATCTCTATGCTACGCTTGAAATTTTGTTGGTACATTAAACTGCAAAAATAGGCGATAATCACGCCAAAAAAAATTGTTTCGAACAGGGCAATCAGCTTGACCGGCGTTGTTCCGTTGTTTGTCATTTTGCGGGAATTTAGTGAGGTCATAGTTTATCATAAAATATTTATTTACGATACATTTTGGTTTTCCATTCCTTTTTTTTTTAATTATTTCATAAGTAAATCAATAAAGCACGCAGTTATCTAGCACGTGGAACACGATCTTAACTGGTTTTAAGCCTTTTTTTTTATTTTTATAGCAGGGTTCGTAAGCTCCTTACAAACTCCTGCTTTTTAAGAAAAGAAAATAAGGGCCCTTAAAACCCCTGAATTTTGCTATTATCTTCTTGCAAACACCTTACCGTTTTTTATTCTACATGACCTTAAAGATGTTCTTCAATCGCCAATCTGATACGAGTGATTACGTTATACTGAATTTTACGAAATTCCGCTATTTTTTCGTCTGTTAATACTGGAAATCCGATTTTTTCGTTAGACTATTTTCTTCCACACATCCGATTCCCCCCCCCCCCAAATTTGTGACGATTATTTCGATAACTATTAATAATATAACATCTTGTAGTTAATTAGCATCTAGTAAATGTTAAAGCACCATTCTAAAGTTTTTTTCGTTGCAATCAAATCTTTTGTTTACCGTTTTTAGACTCTTGATGCTTTCATTTTAATTAAAGCAATCTCTTTGCATCCGATATGAGAATGGAATTTTTATGATTTTTAATGCTTATTATGCTTTTTTGGAGGGCAAACAAATGAAATTTCTTTTTATTCCTATAAAAATCACAGTTACAATTTTCAAGCCAAATTCTGTGTCTTTCATGAAAGTCAAAAAGTTATTGATTTTTGCGTAAACAACGTCGATTGATATTAATATTTTTATTGTAGAGCTTTAAATGCAATTGTAAAACAATTTACTTAAATAAATTCTTTTATGCTCCGTTCTTTATACTAATAACACGTTCACTTTGAAAATCGCAATCTCTTTGCATCCGCCATGGATATAAGATTTCTTGCATTTATGATGCTTACTATGCCTTGTAAAGAGGCAAAGAAATTAAATTCATTTGTATTTTTATTGAAATCATTAAATTGAAAAGTTTTTAATGAAATTCATGCTCTTTAAGAGTGTTGAATGTCAGAAAGTTAATACGGAATAGCTGGCGGAAATTTATTTTTGTTTCAACTTCTTTGAGTGTTTTAAAATACATACGTAACATCTGTAGTTGGAAAAGTTTAATTTTTTAGATTGGAAAAAAAAATCAGACTTCTTTATCTAAATTATTGTTTGTTTTTTTTTAAGTTGTAGATATTAATTACAAAACATGAATAAACATAACATATTTTATGCAACAGATGAAAGAGCAACTTAATAGCTAAACAGTAGTACCACTATTTCCTAGAATTAATATTTTTGTACTTTTTAGAAGAAAAATTCTTAAAATTAGTCAGTTTTCTATGCTTATCAGCGTATCGAGTCACACAAAAGTTTTGAAATGGTCTACAAAATTTTGATCAATTTTGAAGATTAAAATAATTTGTATCAGGGTTGTTTGATTTAAACCGTGGTTTAATCCAAGTAGTTTTTTCAAAAATGGTTTTTTTTTTTTAAATGTTATTGTTTTCTCCCAAATGTTTTCATAAATTTTACATATTATTGCAACAAACAAAATATAATTTATGCAAAATAACTAGCAAAGCTTTATAGATAAATTACAGATTTAATAAATTTAGAAATTTATAATTGTTAGGGTAATGCAAGTTTGCAAATAGTGTTTATTTTATTTTTTTTAAGCTATGCAGCTTTTCTATTACGTGCATAAATATACAAGGTAGACCAATCAAGTTTCTCTAAAATTAGAAGGAAAAAAATCCAAGTAACTCTTTTATAATTTTTAAGTATCATTATTTTTCAGTTTTCTACATTTCATATTAGTCCAAAAAGCATATTTCAACCAAAACTTAATGTACTACCTAATTTGCTTAATCACTTAAGATTTATTGAGATAGATTATTTACCATTGAAGCGAAGCATAGTGTCAATGTATCTTAACACTAAAATATTTAAATAACAAGAGAAAATAAAATAACTAAAAAAGTCCAAGAACACTTAGAGTAGGCATAAAATTGCGCTTATACCTGCACACTTTTTGTATCCCTGATAGACGATGCAGTCAGAGCAAGAAAAGAAAATGTATAAAATTATGAAAACAGAAAACATGCATGTAACACTGTACTCTTAAAAATAATTTAATGCTAAATTTTTATCTTTCAAAGAACTTTTTTTATCCCACTATAATAAAAGAAGTCTCATGTATGAATGGTGGAAGAATCAATAAACATTAATTCTTATGACGTTATTAAAATGTCTCATTATTAAAATATGTTAAAAGAGTATTTTCATTTAAGTTTGTACTGAGGCTTCTAATTAAAATTTTTATTTCTTTGATAAAAAAAATTGTATTCCTAAATGCATTAAACCAGAAGAAATAATGTCTACAATGGAAAACATGATTATTTTCTTAAAACCTACTTGTCCTGTTTCTATACTTGTTGTCACTGATACATTAGGTAAATAAATTACATGATTTGTAACTTTTTTAAAAAAATTTATACAAAATATGCATTGATCTTTTGATTTTTAAAGTTGTATAATGTACATCAGACTTATGATTCATTTGTGTAGATATTGCAAAATACTTTTCCATGTTTAAGAATGCGTGATTTTAATTTTACTTTTTTATTTCTGGTAACAGCTATGATTACGAGGAAATTAATTTGCAACAATTTATTCTTGATTATTTGTAATTAATAATGTCTGAACTATCACAGTAAATTATTTCTTTAATTATTTACACCAAGACCCATTTACGTATTGTATTTTTTATAATAGTTAAAGATTCTTAAACAATATTCTCCAAAAGAAATCTAAGTATGAGGAAATGAAATTACAAGATTTTACTCTTAATTATTTAATTAATTACGAAGAAATTAGGTACAAATATGAATATTAAACATTCCTTAACAATTAATTCATAAAATCTTCATGATTTCCCTAAAATAAAACTGTTTTTCTTTACAAATAGTAATAAAAACCAATTAAACCCGGTTTAAACCAAAAAAACCTGGTTTAAACAAAAAGTTTTTTCTGTTTTTTTTTTTTTTTCAAAAAAACCAAAAACCTGGTTTTTATACCAACCCTGATTTGTATTTTTTTCAAATGTTTAAATTGAGTTTTCTGTATTTCAATCTCGTATGAGTAACCTTATGGTTCCTATGCCAAAATCAAGCACAAGCTTCGCCGAAAATTGTTTGTTGTGTTTGAAGTTTGTCCTTTTGTATCCTGTAAATATTTCAATTATTTTGATAGTTGGAAGTTATTTTGGTCTCGACTACTTTCAGTCGGCTAATTAAAGTTCTTATTTTAGTAATTATTTTATTTTTAAAGTATTTTTTGGTTAGGAAATTTTTAGTACGTGTTTTGTTTTTCAGAAAAAAACAAATTTTTAATCAATATCACTTTTTTAATTCATTTTCAAAATAAAACATATTTTAATGGTCCCCCCCCCCCCTCCCCGCAGTTTAATTTGATTCCGAGACAATTTGACGGCGATTTGAACGAGACAATTTGAACGAGAGAATTTGATTCCGGCTCAAGTCTAAGAAGCAGTAACAAATGCATATTTTACTAAAAATTTAGCATATTACATATTTTTTCTGAAATATGTTTTTAAAAATGCATCTTTAAACAAGAAGCTAGTCCTTAAAACGTAAAAAGAACTCCTGCAAAACTCCTTACTTTTAATTTTTAAAGTTGGGAATGAACCCTGTATAGTCAATTATTTTTCTCTCTTGAACCGAATTTTATTATTTTGTTGCTTTTCGGCTTTTAAATGTCCATATTTAATTGTATTTGATGGTTGAGCCATTCCATTTCAGATCAGGCAGGGTCTGTCACATGACCATCAAAGATTTTTTTGAAAAAATTACAGTAGTTACAACTAAGGGACATATGAAATGTCCCCAAAGGATTTTGCAAGAAAAAAAAATTTTCTTCAGTTACAGCATATTAAAATTCTGCACAAAATCCGCCATTTTGAAAAAAAACCGGTAAAACACTCCATTTGAAATGGACACTCTCTCTATTTCAAAAGTATCTAACCTATTTGAATAATTCTTTTTTTCTAAAAATAAATAAAGACCCATGTATCCTCTAGACATCGTTTTTGAAAGTTTAGTTAGGTTTTTTGATAAAGAAAAAAAATCATTTTTGCCGCGAAAAAACTGCATTTTTAAAGATTTTATGTTTTTTTTTCTCCATGAAAAAAAAAGTTTTTTTTACTAAACGGAGATGGCAGTCTAAAGCCCTTATATGATAGTTTCATAACATATTTTATTATAATCCTTGGATGCATACAGCCTCGGAAATAAAATTTGAAATTTTGAAAATTTTCAAAAATTAGCGATTTTAAAGTGATTTTACTCAAAAAACTCATTTTTTAAAAATCTAGAAATTGGCTCATTTGAACCCCATATAATGCTTAACAAGTGGATAGACACTGCATCTCGTATTTTTCCCCATAAATTGTTTTATGATTTTTTGAAAGTGACCTTATCGCAAATGGCATGCATGTAAAATAAAAATTTCTAATAATTTCAGTCACTAAAAATCTGATTATATTAATGCCTAATAGCTACAATAATGGTGCACTTTATCAGCAACAAATAAAATTTTACTTTTAATAATATAGCAGTATCAAACCGCTTCTGATGACCCAGTCAATTCGTCTTTTTGTACTTCGTTATATAAATATATTTTTCTGCTAATCAGCGCCTAGTTGTTATGGGAGCTGAGCTCCCATACTTCCTTATTTGTTTCACTCAAAGTTTTGTATTTTTGACCGAATTCAGGCCACTTAAGCATTAAAATACGTTTTGAAGACTATAGGGATCCTGCACTTCTTTTGTTAGAAATTTGATCCCTGGCTATAATAGCTACCTTTGGTGAGATCTGTTTGGTTATCTCAACTTACAACCATGTTCAATTGATTACTTCTCTCATGAAACAGGTGGGCTTTTTAAATTCTTAAACTACAAGTGAGTTTTACGGTTTGAATTTAGTATTCACATTCTTACGTATAAAAGTAATCATACGAGGTAGGATCCAAAAATTATGTGACAACATTCGCCAATGACAACCAAAGCACGAAATTAAAATTAATCGTTTTAAATGCATTGTATTGTTCTTCCCTTTGATGGTTTCCCCTGTCGAGTAATTGAGTTGAAGAGAAAGAGAATTGAAAGAGAATAAATATGATTCGTTGCTGCATATGAAAGTAAAGGTGAATGCATAGCTTTGGAGACAAAATAAACTAATATTTATTTTAAAAAAAGGGAAGTATTTTAATTGTTACTGATAAAGTACATCATTATCGTAGCTATTAGTCATTAATATAATCACCAAAGGCTCTTCTATCTAAAGGCTACACACAGAATCTTACAAAAAGACGAATTGACAGGGTCATCAAAAGCGGTTTGTTACTTATATATTATTAAAAGTCAGTAAGATTTTAGTTGTTCCTGATAAAGTGCACCGTTATTGTAGCTATTAGGCATTAATATAATCAGAATTTCAGTTATTGAAATTATTAGACATTTTTATTTTACATGCATACAATGGGCGATAAGGTAACTTTCAAAAAATCATAAAACATTTTATGGGAAAAAATACGGGATGCGGTGTCTATCCACTTGTTAAGCATTATATGGGGTTCAAATGAGCAAATTTTTAGATTTTTAAAAAATGGGATTTTTGAGTAAAATCACTTCAAAAATCGCCAATTTTTGAAATCTTTCAAATTTTATTTCCGAGGTTGTATGCATCCAAGAATTATAATAAAATATGTTATGAAACTATCATATAAGGGCTTTAGACTGCCATCTCCGTTTAGTAAAAAAAACTTTTTTTTCATGGAGAAAAAAAATCATAAAATCTTTAAAAATGCAGTTTTTTCGCGGCAAAAATGATTTTTTTTCTTTATCAAAAAACCTAACTAAACTTTCAAAAACGATGTCTAGAGGATACATGGGTCTTTATTTATTTTTAGAAAAAAGAATTATTCAAATAGGTTAAATACTTTTGAAATAGAGAGAGTTTCCATTTCAAATGGAGTGTTTTGCCGGTTTTTTCCAAAATGGCGGATTTTGTGCAGAATTTTAATAGGCTGTAACTGAAGAAAAAATTTTTTTCTTGCAAAATCCTTTTGGAATATTTCATATGTCCCTTAGTTGTAACTACTGTATTTTTTTCAAAAAATCGGTGATGGTCATATGACACTTTTCATACCTGCCTGCCTGATTTAAAATGGAATGACTCGGTTTCACATTTAACGGCGGGGTTTGCCAATTTTAGGCTTATAGCATTGTTTTGCCGAGCCGATTTGTTAAAATAATCGGTTATTTCTTTTGCACCAGATTTATTATTTTTGTCATTTCTTTCACTTTTTTGTGCTGATTAAAATGGATATTTATTTTTTTAACGGCATTTAGGCTAAATGCCTTGTTTAACGTGCCGAATTGTTAAAATAATTAGTTACTTCTTTCGAATTTTCTCTTGCACTAGATTTATTATTTTTAGGTTTTTTTTTTTTTTTTTGTGCTGATGAAAATAGATATTTATTACTTTTTTAACTGCATGGTTTTAGGCTAGTAAATGCATTGCTCTACCATGCCTATTTTCGATCAAACTTTTTTTTAAATTTTTTGTGCCGCTGTCTCTGTTCGATATTCTGCACGCGGTTTATGTTGGGAAATTGATATTTTTAGATTCTTTTTTATTTACGTGATGTGTGTATTGTAATGGAGACAACCACGTTAAAATAACGGTGGCGTAATCCACCTATAAAAATACGGTCCACACCGCAAGGATGGGTCCACGTGGTCCACGTTCCGTGAACTGGATGTACAGTTAGCTTGAAATACTCCGATTAGCTAACCCAAACGAATCCCTAGCTATGAAGTTTGCCAACTTTTTTGGTGTATAATCCAAAGGGTTGTTTTTTTTTCTCTTTTGTGTAAACAAAGATAAAAAGATTTTTGTTTTTTTACTTACTCTTCCCTATTTTATGTGTTCTAATTAGAAGTCAGCTATTTTTATTAATTCCCAATTAAACCAATTTTGTTTCTGGAAAAATAGTATATTTCTATTGAATTAATAATACTATTCCCACCATTTTCAATGTAATCAGGGAATTCATTCTGAATTTGTAAAAATCAGCATTTTTTTGTCATAATAATTATTATTATTATTATTTTTTTTTTTTGCAATTATTTCAGTAATTAAAACTGCTTAATATTGTCACAGCTATTAGTGAAAAAAAATAGCGATTTCGAAACTTTTTTGGTGTATAATCCAAAGGGTTGTTTTTTTTTCTCTTCTGTGTAAACAAAGATAAAAAGATTTTTGTTTTTTTACTTACTCTTCCCTATTTTATGTGTTCTAATTAGAAGTCAGCTATTTGGATTAATTCTCAATTAAACTAATTTTGTTTCTTGAAAAATAGTATATTTCTATTGAACTAATAATACTATTCCCACCATTTTCAATGTTTTCTATGTAATCAGGGAATTCATTCTGAATTTGTAAAAATCAGCATTTTCTTGTCATAATTATTAATATTATTTTTTTGCAATTATTTCAGTAATTAAAACTGCTTAATATTGTCACAGCTATTAGTGAAAAAAAATAGCGATTTCGAAAAGTTTTAACAGCTTCTCACTAAAAAAAAATTTTTTTTTTACAAATAATTAACTTCTGAAATGTCAGAATCCCCGTTTTATTGCATTTTATCGAAGAGTAAAAAATAACATACATTTTCGCTTACATCGGAACTCCGGAAAAAAAAAAAAAAACAACCCCTAAAGTTTGGCGCCAAAATATTTGGCGAACTTTGAAAAAATCGTCAAATGTCTACAATATTGAACTGTTTCCCTAGCCTCAGGGGTGTTTGTGATCCGAAATTTCAGAAAATTCCGTAAATTTGGGCTGACAACACATTTAAAAACTGAAAAAATTCTATTTAAAAAAAAAAAATTTTTTTCATGATTTTGATGATTTATTTATGCATATTTGAAGTTTTCAGGGGGGGGGGGAGGGTTCGAGCTTTCTCATAATTTCCGAAAATTTCACAAAGTCTTCAGAAAACCTGACTTGAGTCCACTTGCACACACACACACACACCCCTGCCCTGCCTTCATAATACTTTAATGTGTTACTTATCAATTTTTCTTATTTTTCTCATAACTACAAATGTGGTGCTTAACTGGATTTTGAAATGAAAAAAAAAAAAAAAAAGAAACAGTTCAATTTAGCACTGCGTTTTGTTACTCATAATTGATATTTTTTGGGTGGAAATAAATCTAAGCAAAAATAGGAAAACAAATTTAAAACTTTATATGTTTAAGGATTAGGATTGTGGTACGAGTAACAAAGGGTCCAGTAACAGACAGTCGTAAATTTGGATTTAAATAATAAGAATTTTAAATGGTGTAAAATTGATGTTGCTGCCACCCATGAATACGGTGCAACCATCTAGTGTTATCGAATGAATTTTATGAGCGAGTTGGTATTTACAAGGCAGTAGTGGAAGGTTATGAACAGCCACTAGGAGGTCTGCCGATGTTTCATGTTCCTTTGAATCTTATAAGGTTCTAGATCTAAAAGTCAAGAACTTTTGCCCATTTTGAAGAGAAAAGGAGAATTCTGTTCATTACTCATCCTTTCCTCACCTTTTCTGGTAATTGGGAAAACAAAAATAGAATTACCTAATTCAGAGGACCCAGAAGCAGCCAAAGGTTAGATAAGTTGTTGGTGAATAAGAGAAAAATAGTTTTAAAATTTTAAAAGGGTTCAGAAAATTGAGCTACCCTGAGAGTCATCTTAAGCATGTCTGTTACTGGTGCCGTTACCCTGTCTTTAATTAAAAAAAGAAAGCAAAAATGCAAACAAAAATTTACTAAAATATGTTACTATTAACACATTCAAAGCCTTATTTAGAATTAAACTCATTTATTTAATTACACATGAAAGAATTTGGCAGAAGATACAATTAACAACATTTATTCTCATTTGTATTTATAAACATGATCCAACACAAAAAGTCTTCTATCTTATATAAATTAACACACAACCACATTTCAGTCTTAGGACAACGTCTTTGCAACATGTGGAAAAAAAAAAAAAACATTCAAAATCGCTCTTTATAATACATTAAATATCACTCTTTTGTAAAGCAAATAAATTCTTTATAAAAGGAATTGGAAAACATCTGTTGCATTAATTACATAATATTTATAACGGAGTATAAATAGGTTGAATAAAACATCAATTGAGGCAGTGAGAAGCAAAGGGATTTTTTTTTAGTGCCAAAATTAAAAATTTGGAGATAGTCAGTACAGACGGTAGGCAAACCTCTCCTCTGTTTTATTGCAAGAGATGGTACTGGCAGCTCTGGTGGGTCTGCTATACAGCCTGATTTGGAAAAAAAATTCAATAAAAGCTCTACATAGAATCTGAATTTTAAAAGTGTTTACTCGAAACTTCAAAAACTTGACTTACATCCATTTGCTTCTCACTGCCCCAGTTATAAAATGAGCAAATCAATGTTGAAAGTCATTACAACAATTATGTACCTAAAATTAAAAGAATAGTATAGATTTTACACCCTTTTTTAGGCAATGTCAAAACCAAATATAATGGCAAATAATATACCATTTTCATTCTTTTCTTTTAACCTGCAAGACTTATCAGATTTGCTTCTGTAAGAGAATAGTAATTTCTGTAACAGAAATCTAGACTATGTTTGCTCAAATGGCATATCACATTTGACTAGGATACATTTAAGTTCTTTTAGTGATAGAAATGTTAACTCTTTACTTGATTACATGTGCTCTCTAATGCAAAGTAAAGTTATTGATACATAGAAAAACACAGTCCATGGTCATAAAAAAGGGGAAAAAAAAGTTTGTTTATTATGCATTGAATTAAGTGGCCAACAGGTATGGCAAAAATGTTAACTACACCAATATCTCTGAAAATGTGCTTTTCACTACGCATTAATAAGATTTGTTTTATCATTTAGAAAATTATTGGCAACAAAATCCCTGGTAGGTAAATTCCCTCTAAAAATAGTAAACTAATTCTGAAAAGGGTTGTTTCTTTGCAATTGTAGTGTAAATGCCAGGAAAACAACCTATCCTCACAACACTATTAACACCTTTTGCATTTCTTTATAAATTAAGAAAAGTAAACCCTTGATGAAATTTAAACAAAGAAAAGCATAAAATAATAAATTGTTAATATACAATAAAAATAATAATAAACATTCCTATTGAAAAATATAATACTTATGTAATAAAAAAGTAGAAATACATATTTTTAAAAGGATTATATAGAGAGTAATTAAATGGAATGCACAATTTTTTTCTGATATGTCAATTTTAAGAACAAAACTAGATAATCTTTAAATCTGAATACTTGTGTGATATTTCAAGGGGGAAAAATATATTACACACCTTCAATAAACTAATAAGTTAATGAATTCTTTTAGTTAAAAATTTTCAAAATACACACGTATACATGCTATTTTATACATAATCACTTTAATTCATAAAATTCAATGAACATAGAACTATGTACAAACATTTCAAAAAAAAAAAAAAAAAACCTCACAACTATCATACATTAAATACATATTTTAGGTTCACATACTTCCATGATTTTCATTCATACATCCAAGACCTCTAAAAAGAAATTCTTACATTAAATGTGCATACACACCTTAGGAAACCCAAACTGTTTTCTTATGCTTATAAATTTTATTATTAAGCACATAATTAAGGGTAAATTCTAGTCATTGATTAAGTTATGATCATTCTAAGTTATTATAACGAAATAACTGTTTCATTTATCATGCATCTTAGGTGCAATTTTCTAACAATATAGGGGCCAGGGACACCCCTATGAAATGTCATGGGAAGTCGTGATCTCCAATATATTCCTTATTTGGAAAATTTTGTCTGATGATTCAGCAAATTTGAAGACTGAATTGCAATTTTTAAATGCCTGAAGGTCCCTTTTCATTAAATGTGCTTATGTGCGCATACCTGTATTTTAACAATCGGCAAAATTCGGAGCTCCGTTTGGCAAATTGAGAATTTCTGTCCTCCCAAAAAATTACCTTTGAGGCATCCCTGGGGGCTTAAATATAAATCATTAAATAAATCTCCTATATAATTTCAAGTCTTTTAAAAATCTTAAATAAATAAAATAAAGGGATTTTTACTTTATTAATATTTATTTTGAGATTAAACACTTCAATCACAAAGAGGGACTTTAAAATTCAATTTTGCATAACTTATTTAATCAATAGATGGGAGTCAAAGCTCATTGCTGGACCACAAGGATGTTTGCGATACTCAATTAAATTCCTGGAAAATTAACCACAAAACCCTGAAAGAGATATGAGTAAAACCCAGCACTAGTTTGCATAATTTAATTTGAAGCTCTAAACTTCGTGAAGTGAAACCATACACCTACTTTTAAAGATAAATGACATGACTGGCAAATAAGAGTATGCTTGAAAAGTTTAAATAAATCAAGTTTTAGGACTAAGACATAGTACAACAGTGACTTTTGTAATGAAGCTCTGCTCACTTAAATTTAATGAATATCAAAAATCCACACAACTCTATAGCGTAAGTGGTCCCAAATAAAATACACAACTAAACCAATAACTGTTACTAGATAAGACTTGTTTGCAAACACTAGCATACTAGTTTTGTTTTGTGAATTATAGGCAGCAAGATGCCCTAGTCCACCTTATTGTAAATGTTTAGAAGGATTAATCTAATGCTTTCCTAAAACCAAAATTTAAAATAAAATTCCACATACTAGACTAGTATTTTGTGGCTTTAGGATGGAAAACAGACCGACAGAATTTGGATAATTCTGGTAAAACCTTGCTTGAAATTCTCACAATATCAGTGCTTTCTCAAAGCACAAACATCACTAGAAGATGAAAAAATGAGCTGATGAGAGGCGACAACGGATGAAACTCTTAAACGAATCAGTAAATTAAGGGATCATGAAAGGTAGGAATAAAATTACAGATAAAAAAATGTAAAAAACAAAATAAGGAATGCACCATGCACTTTGTGAGCATGTATGTGTCTACATACAGACTACCATTTCACTTATGCACCTTTTTCTCCTTTTCTTCTAAATATATTTCTAATGTCTTTTCATTTTAATTTATATGTACAGTTTTTTATATGATTCTTCTATTTTCTGCAATATTTTAAAGGAATATATATATATACATTATATATGCACATTTTCATACCATATAGAAATAGTTCTATAAATTACATTATTTGCAAAACAAAATAAAGCACAGCACAATAAAGGTCTTACCTAATATGTGTTATTCCATGCAAATAAGAATGTAAAAAAGTCCTGTGCAGGAATTAAATGAAACTTGGAATATAAAGTAAAACAAATACAATGCTATAAAAAATGATGGAAATTTTTTTAATTTCACGAGTTTCCATAGGCGTGTGCATGGGGGTCACCAGGTGTACAGTGGTACCCCCATTAGCACATAGAAATGAAAGCTATATGAAAAGGGCTAAAATCTTACATTTTTAGGTTCATTAATTTCTAACCTTTATATGCTGTAAAAATGTTTTTTTTTTACTCACAATATTTTAAAATTTTCCTTAAGCAAGGGAGCCTTTCTAAGCATAATTTCAACCTCCTGGTACAGTGGTACCCCCATTTCTGAAGCCCTGAGCATGCCTATGCGAGTTTCTAGATGTGAAAAAACTCCTATGTTAATTTGAAGACAGTATCAAACATTTATTGCTATCCATATTAAATAGCATGTTTCACAGAAAAAATAAATCCTTACTAATATTATAAATGGGAAAGTGACTTTGTTTATTTGTTGGTAATTCTAATTTTTTTTGCAATAACTTAGAGAGCCGGTGTAGCACTGGACACCATTTAACGGGGATCGGGATTTCAATTGAAATGTTTGAAGAACTGTTGACCTTACTCAAATAGGAATTTTTAAGAATGGTATACTTCTACATCATGCTACTACATGCTAACTTCTTTTCTATTCCTATTTCCTGATTTATATTGCGTGATTTCTTGGTAACTATTTGATCTCTTCTTGTGTTGACCATTAAACTTGAATCGATTGACAAAATTTACATTAATGAGAGTGAAGCCGCGGATAAAAGCAAGTAAATAAATAAAAGCTTTCAATTACAAATGAATTACTTAGCTCAAAACGTTTTCGTTTCATAAAGAGAGAAGAATGCAATTTAGTTGTTAAGCATGAAGCATTTTTTGTGAAATAATTATCAATTTTCAACGCAATGATCAATTTATTGCTCAAATGCTCATGACTCTTTGGCACAATAAAAACTTCTCATGTTATTGAAGAGATGCAAGTATAATATATTTCAAGTACACTAATTTAAATTCTACAGACTATGTGACATTATTACACATTTCAATATTAACTTCTGATAGTTTGTCCGAAATATTTCCACAATTACTAACTGACAACTTGCACAGACATTTTTTAGCAAATTTGCATAGGAGTTCATTAAATGTTACAACCACTTGAGAATGTTTCGAATTGGTAGCACTGCTAACCGTAAAAGATAATGTAAAAGTTTTCATCTCAACTGATATGTGGTGAATATACATAAAAATGAGCAAATAGTTAAAAATGTATAATGAATGAAATATAAAAACCACACAGTAAATGTTTAGAATACACAATGTACAATAAATATTGTATACTGAAATATTGAATGAAGCTGAATATTATTTTTTCTAAAACCAAAACATTTTGCCCAGAAATAAGTTCCCAATCAGATTGAAATGAAATAGAATTCATAAGTAGTCAATCTCAGATAATTTAATACTGATTAATTTTACTACTTTTTTGTGACAATTCCCTTAAATTTTCAGGATTTCTTTCAAACTTGGCGATGAAATTATTAATCTTTTTTTTTCCTTTCTATTTTTCACTAAAGTTGCATATTTTAGGCAGTTTTACGTATACATATTCCACCCTTTAAAAATCAAATAATTTTTATTGCTTCACATTTCCCATTATCTATGGACATACTTCTTTCATGCATTACATTAATAACATGTGATGCAATAAAGGTGTTTTTGAAAACATTATCATCTAACAATTAGCAGGTATGAGTATGGCTCTAAACCGTTTGTCATTTTTTATTAATTTTTAAAAGCATAGAATAATAGTTTAACCCCATACATAAGTTTTTCCTTAAGTGCTACTCTCTGTGCATTGCATATTCTATAGTTTATTCAGTCTTGCTGGCCTCTGAAATTTTTCTTCTGTGCAGAGCCAATTTCGAACTGTTTCAGTAGTAAGAGTTTAAGAAATTTCTGGCAGACAAGGCATCTGAGAGAACATGTCAGATGGTGAAATGTACAGAGGTCAGCAGTGAGGGTTAAGAGAAATAAATTGAGATACTCATAAATAAGCATGAAAAAGAATAAAATAAATAAAAACAAAACTAATCATAGCTTTCAGTGTTCCAGCACTTTGTTATTGTTAAATTGAAAACGTTAAAAAATTAAACAGAGGGCGTAATTAAAAAAGAAAGGTTTATGACAAATGAATAATCTGAAATTTGATGTTTTAAATGATTAAGCTTAAAATATTCATATGGATGTGAAAACGGAATATTGGACAAAATTTTTGTCCATTCATGAAGTATATTTAAAAATGTGTTACATTATGAATTTAAAAAGAAAAAGTTTCTAAAATTAAAAAAAGAAAAAAGTTTGAAAATGGAAAGTATTATAAATGTGACACTCTATATTCAGAGTTATTAAGTACAGTTAATGCTTGCCCAAAAATTCAGAAATAACTTACAGATATATAAGATATTTTTAAATAAATTTCTTTGCAAACACTTGACTTTTAAATTGTCAAAGTTCAACTGTACATGAATAAAAATTACATTCAAGAATATATAAAACAAGTCACATATGCACATATTTTGAAAGCTACTCTTGGGTTGTTCTCAACAATCTGATTCGCTACTTGATTTGTTATTATCTAAGAGACGAGCTACTTCTTTTAAATGTTCTTTTAGAAGATCTTGTTCCTGTAATCAGAAACACACCGAACTATAGTAAAACAACTTATTCACTAAGCCTAGTAAAATAAGTTTGCGAAGCATTTAAAAAATACAATAATAAAGTGAAACTTACTTCAGAGTTTTTCCTAAAAGACTTCTCAAAATCGTCCTGCACACTACAAACATTAAAGGAGGACATGAAGTTACTTTAAATTCTTCAAACGTCTACAAACTACAAGCAGAAACTACAAAGCAAAATAACTAACAAGAATACTCTCTGCCATTGAATTAACATCAGAATCTGCAACCTTGCAATCAGATACAGAAGCCCACTACACTACTTGGTTTTAGGTTCAAGTTGACAAAACATCAAGCTTTGCTCATTCAGAGCAGTATTGAAATATTTAAATTTAATAATTTTTTTTGGAATTAGTTTATATGAAATAATGTGCTGAATATGGGTGCACTAACAACTGAGTGTAAGACATTCTATTAAAAATTCTAGAGTTTCGTTTTGTAACTTGACGAGTTAGAGAGGGGGACCGAAAAAAAATGCCTGTTTTTGTCAAGTTCATTTTCATCAAATTTCATTTTGTACACTTAAGATATTAGTCCCGGTAAAGTCATTTCAGATTCATTGTTTTAACTGGATCTGATGATTATGGTACACCATACTTTGTTTTTGTGGGGGGACTGTTCTATTTAACCTGTAGTACTGGGTATAATCAAGATATTTGTAAGAAAGTACTCAAAAAGTTATCATTTTAGCTACAGTTAAAATAAATGCCAGTGCTATTAATCTTTTCAAAATACTGCATACACTAGCTTTTGTTTTTATCCAATTTGCGGATTATGCATGGATTCGCTCATCTGCGGTTACTGGTTCATTTTTCCACAGATAATCGGAAGTTTAAAGTAGGTCAAAAAGGAAGATTTTTCTTTGCCTGTTATTTGTTTCAGCAGACGACAATGAACTACTCAGATAGTCATTCAATTAGTTATATAGCTAAAAAGCAGATATTTTTGTTGTCAAAGACAAACAATGAAAGAAGTTGCGTTAGGACCCCATATTTAAAGCACACATATTATGAACAGCTGGTTTTATGAAAAGGAAAATTAATTTAATTAAAAGGCAGAAAAATACCCAGTTTAAAACATAAGCTTCTAAAAGCAAACTATGAACAAACAACTGAGGCAACATAGCATACTGAATTACTACACAAAAGCATTAACAAAAGAGCTTAACATTCAAACATGAAACACAAGGAAAATGTTTTGCTGTGCACACAGTTGTTGAAGAGTTTAAATGATTAAATTGGACCATTCCACGAAAAAGTAACCATTTTGTACTGCACAGGATCGTTCAGACATTTCATTAAAAAGTAATGATTTTAAAAGGAATGACAAAATTTTTTACTTAATAAAACACAGATACATGTGTGATTTACGTGTTTTTTTTACGTGTGTGACCGTTTTCTGTGGAAAGGCCCAATAATGCAAAAATTACAATGTTTGAAGCAATAAATATTTATGCTTTTAAAATGTTAATTAGAAACATGCAGGAAAAGATGCGCTACAAATACTAGAATTCAAGCAAATTCATACCTTAGTTATCCTGAAGCTGACCAAAAAAGAAAAGAATGAATAAGGATAGATTTTTCAATAAAAAGGAAAATAGTACAAACGTGTTTTTAGTATGAAAGATTTAAATTATAAATATAAAACAAAACCATTTATAAGAGCTAATTAGGTAAATTGTTAGCAGTAGCAGTTTTTCATTTAAAAAAGAAAAACTAGTGCAATTCAAAATTATATCTAATAGATACGTTTATATCTTTTTGTTTAAGCATTTATTCACCTTGTAAGAACTCGCAGTTAATCCTCTATTGGGGAAAAATCATAAATGAATATTTCTTTCATACCACTAAATTTTGCTCAAATTCTCATCCTAATTTAAAAAATCTTTTTTGAACTAAATGTAAATGTTTACTGCATAAAAGATTAATATTCTAGGAATTAAAAAATATGTATCATATTCTATTCTTACAATAGACTGAAAATTTTAAACCCAGAACTGTGCACTTTGGTATTTATGGCAGACGTATGCAATTATTTTGTCGATTCTTTTAAGTTTCCATAAATCCAACTTCATTAACAGAAATATGTCTTAAATGCAGTAAATAAAAGAATAAAAGGAAACTAGTGTGAAGGTCAAACTTTAAAAAAAAAAAAGCATGGTATTGTTTGTAACGCATTTTTTTACAGAACAAATATTTGAAAACTTCTTGTAGTTACATTTTAAATGCAAGAAGTTTTTACTGTGTGATAAAGATAAGTTAGTTTTTTGTTTATACAGGGTGACAAGAAATAACTTAGACACACAAAATACACCATAACTTAAATGCTAATGATAATATTACAACCAACTTCAAAATAAATATGAATACATTATTTTGTCTAATACATTTACAAATATTGTAAGTGGCTACCTCTAGGATTAATACAGAGCTTTAAATGTGTCACAAAATTTTCAGCTCTGGGCCGCAACTCATTTACTGACTGTTGATCACATGCCTTGCATAAGGATTTCTTTTGGAATGCCAAAGTTTTATGAGGTTTAGCACACATCCTAGTCTCAAAGATGGACCAAACAGAATAATACATTGATTCAAATCTGGAAAATACGATGGCCATTCTTGAACTCCCATGAAGTTCGGAAAATGTGTCTTGTACCAATCTTGAGCGCTTTAGCTCTGTGTGAAGATGTGGAATCCTGTTGGAAGGTCCATCTTTTGTTTCCAAAGAGTTTTTAGGACAAGGTAAGACAACATTTTGCAAAACGCGTTTGCGATATGTTTCTTGACTAATTTTATCCCCTGATCAACAACAACAAGTGATATTTTTCCTCTAGCACATATCACACCAAACAACTAGATTGGGGTCGTTGACACCGTTCAACAAGGCGAGAAGGTCTTGGGGACAAGGATGTGTGCTAACTGCTAAACCTCATAAAAACTTTGGTATCCCTAAATAAATCCTTATGCAAGGAATGGGATAAAATACCGATAATTTAGTTGCGGCTCATAGCCGAAAATTTTGTCACACTTTTAAAGCTCTGTATTGAGGTCAAAGGTAGCCACTTTGAAAATGTGTAAATATATTGGACGAAATAATCAATTTATATTTATTTTGAAGTTTTTGGTCAGAATATTTTCATTAGCATTGAAGTTATGATATATTATGCGTGTCTAAGTTATTTCTCGTCACCCTGTACATCAGATATAAACATTGATGGAGCTAAGATTAGATAACAGAAAAGGTAATCGTGGAGTTAATGACAAATGATGCAATTTCTAATGTACTCAATTGTGATAGCTATGCCAAATAAAATATAATATGCATAAAAATTATTCTATTTAAATTTTCATTTGTTTGTCTATAACTATGGTTAAAATCCAAAATTTTGATGAAATATGAAAATTTTAAAAACTTTGAAGCCTATCTACATAATAATGTCTCTATTTAAAAATAAATAACAAAAACATCATTCATAATGCATAAACATAAGATGGCATTGAAAGCTTATTCTCCAAAACTCAGTAAAAGCAGATATAACTAGTAGGGTTTCTTTTTTTCCAATTTAATGAAAATACACATTGATGTTTTTTAGAGGAGTGGAATTCATTTTGGAGGAGTGAATTAAATGTTTACAGTGAAGACCATAAAAATGCTTGATTACACAAAGGACTAACTCTCGAAGGATGAAATAGACGAGGACAGGAAAAGAAGAGTAATACCAATTTTACTTAAAATACACCACCAGCTCAGTTATTCCATCCGAGGACTGCAGTTTCGTGCTTTTTAGCACTCATCAGCCCGGAATAGGAATCGCATGAGCTGGAGGCGAAAAACCTCTTATAGCAGGGTTCGCGTTTACGCGCTATAGCGGTTTTTTTACGCAAATTCACGGGAAAGGGACGCAACTTCCGCGAAAAATCAGGCCCCAGGGACCCAGAAAACCCAAAAGATAAGAACCAGAAAAAAAAGGGAGAAAATGCTAAAGATCTATTTAGTAAATGCTTTTAAGCTTCAAAATGACCAGGAGAATCAACAGAAAAGGACTAAAATGACCCTATCTGTTTATCAGCTATTCAAACACACCCCAATTGTGGACCAGTCAATGGAATTTTAGTGATAAGACTGGAGCTTACAGTGATCTCCTGGGCAGAGCTCAGGGAGCAAGTTCACAAGTAGCCCATTGTACTGTATTCTAAGAATAAGCTTTCCCTCAACTTTTATCTTGAGGAAATTCCTAAAAACAGAAATGAAGACTAAAAATAAGAGAGGTTTTTAATGCAATCTTCAGGATTAATACAAGACAATTGTACAGTAAAAATATTGCAATTTGGCATTTATGTAACCAGAATTACTTTTGAAAATCATCACTTCACATCCCCAGTAAAAAGAGAGGAGAAAAAAAATGGCGAACATTTTCCAGATCGCGCTAAACACAAAGAGTTCGGAACTTTACATTTTTCTTGTTAAATTGCTTATGAATACTTGAATTTTATACAAAAGCACTTTAACCTTGTTCTTTCTCTAATAATTCATCTCTTTCTGATGGGTTATTTTTATTTGGACTTGCAAAAGTCGGGTATTAATGGCGCGATTTTAAAAATAGAATAAAAACTAAAACAGATATTTTGAACGAGTCAAAATAAAGTCAAATATACTGATTTAAGATTGCAAATGAGCAATTTTCACACTCATATGAGAAAATGTTTCGTTTTTGCGATCGCGATTTTTGGGTTGGGTTCATTTGCTTGCGATTTATTATTATTATTATCTAATTGCCAATGATAATTGGGAAGGGGGGGGGTCTGTTTGCTTTTTTCGCTAAGAAAAATTTCCAGGAAAACAAAGGTTAAGGGAGTGCTTTTTGCTTGATCAATCAGAGGCACTTGTTTTATATTTTATGGTAAAACCCATTTTTAAAGTAAATTTTGAGTTAATCTCATTGTAACTGACCAAATAGTTTCTCACATAACTAAGTCTTGCAAGTGTATTATTTGAAAATAATTTTACAATGATAAAATCACAAAAACTTAGGGCAAAAATAACAAATTTATTTTATTTCATGCCTCCCCCCCCCCCAAGTATAAATATTTTTATATTATTCATTTACACAATAAGATTTTCTGTTTAAAATTTAAGGGACTCATTTTTTCCACCAAAGGACCCAAATCTATTTCATTAATGGGTCCTGGGACCCAGGTAACGGATAGTTGAGCGCGAACACTGCTTATAGGAAACCTCTACTGCAGTCATGGAATAACTGAGCTGGTGATGTATTTTAAGTATTTCTGCCTTAGCCCTGGCTTAAGGGCGGTAACTTACTACAAAATACCATGCTTTGCCATCTATCTTTGAGTTGAATCGCACCATTGCTGCGGTCACTCATCTGGTGTGCTAATTCTACATTAGCTACCAGTTTGTTTGGCTCTCTTGGCTCCTATAAGAGGTTTTTCGCCTCCAACTCATGTGATTCCTATTCCGGGCTGATGAGTGCTAAAAAGCACGAAACTGCAGTCCTCGGATGGAATAACTGAGCTGGTGGTGTATTTTAAGTATTTCTGCCTTAGTCCTGGCTTAAGGGTAACTTACTACAAAATACTAATTTTACTTTTAAAATTTAGAATTTTACATATTTTGTGTTTAAAAAGATGAAACATTCAACATATGTAATATTTAAAAAACTCCCTATTGCCGTTTTTTCAAAATTTGAAAAAATGCAAAAGTGTGAAAGGATGTTTGATTGGATTTTTGAGACATACTTCTAATTTTCAATACACGAAATGTATGCTTGTAGAGGCGTAAAAGATGTCTCTGAGTAAGAGTATAATACAATGTTGTTTCCAAATAAAAGATCAAGAGAACGAAAACTAAAATACATGTATTATCATTACAGTAACATTAAAATTAGTTTCTCAGCACTCAGCATTTTGTTATTCTGTCTTCCAAATAACAGTATTCAAAAATTAATATTTTATCAAATTACATTAAATATAGCAATAAACTCTTAACAAAGTTATTAAACTGTTAATTAAACTCAATATCAAAAATCACAAAAAATGGATGTTGACACAATGGATGTGTTAAATTATATTTTCAGAAACACAAATGTTACATTTATTTACATATAGAGAATTGATTATAAAATATAATCTAGGACTTTATAACATGTGATTACACAAAACAAAACCTACCTAACTAGAGTTTCGATTGAATCATCAGCAGATGACGAACTTGATGATAAGGATCCAGGAAGTGATTTGCCCTAGAATAGATCAAACCCATAAAAGGAAAGAAAAAAAAAGAAACTAACAACAGAATAAGTTTAAACAAATAAAATCAATACCAATTAATATTTTCTTATCCTCCAAAACTTTAAACTGTTTAATATAGCACAGCAAAAACTTCTACTGATTATTGTCTTCTCTCACATCTCGTATCAAAATTGTAACTAAAGCTTGATAAGTGTTAAAAGCAATTCAAATACATCAAAAATAACTAGGGTTCGTTGATTTAAATCAGCTTGATTGAGAACCTCATGATTAAAATCACGATTTAAATCAAATGATTAAAAAAAAATTGATTTGAATCAAATGATTTTTTAACAAAATCATTAATTAAAATCAGTTTATTTTATTTTTAGAAATTAATTTTGCCTTTCTAGAATGTGTTGATCTACTACTACTTATTTAACAAGACTGCATTTATACTATCTAAACTTCAATAGGCAAAACTACATAAATCCCCCTTTCTGTGTGTGAAACAGATTTTCACTCTTGCAATTTGATTTTACTCCACAGTTCAATTCAGTACCTAACCAAATAAGAATTTCCAGTTTTTCTTATACACCATCACTAATATATTAGCTAAGAAAAGTAATTGCTCAAAATATTCTTTTACACTAAAGCATACATGATGATGGAAACCTTATCTTTAAGCAAAGCATTAAAAAAAATCACTTCATATCTAAGTATTATAATGTATTTATAAATTTTAAAAATGTGTTGATTAGTTAGAGACCTTATCTTAGTTTTAAAAGTAAGCGGTAGGGAGTCATCTTTTGTATGAAATAGATTATGTTAATAAGAATAAAGTAATTAACTGCTACACATTTTAGAAGATTTAAAAAAAAAAATCTGATTTAAATAAAAAAAATCCGATTAAAACCAAAAACACTTTTTTGATTTAAAAAAAATTAAAAAATCACGAACTTTGCAAATAACTAAAATATATATAGTACATTCACTGGAGTGCAAACAAAGAAATGCACCATTCGACAATGTTTATTTCGTCTTTAGCTTGGACATGAACAAATTGGCGCAACAGAGGCAACATGAACAGATGGCAAATGTAAATAGTATTGGTTAATTTTTTCTTGCTAAAAGTGGAAAACGCTCTGGCAACTTGTTTGTTTACTTTCCGCCTACCTTTTCCATGGACAGAGTATCATGAGCCATAAGTATACTCGACAACATTTCTGTACCTCAGAGCCAGAAGGATGTAAGTCCGAAAATTGCGATTTTCTGTTTATTAGTGCATTGTATGTAGAAGTCTATTCTGCATCAAGCCATGCGAAAATAATTCTTTAAAAAAATCCTTTTCAATTTTTTTATGGAGTTAAAAGAGCCTACATCCCATCTTTTGCATGGGCCAGAAATTTTTTTTTCCCTCTCTACTGTAAAATTATCACAATGTGACTTACATTCCTCTGGCTCTGAGGTACAGATTTAAGAAGCACTGCAAAAAGAAATGAGCTAATTTCAAAACATGTGCCTGCAATATCTGGAAAACTTCTTTTTTTAATGGTTTTGATTATGCTTTTACATTTTAGCACATACAATAAACTCCCGATTATTTGCGGAATTGGGTGGCACCAGTGTCGCGGATAATAAAAATTGCGGATAAACCGCTAAAATGAGAGACAAATAAGGTAATAATTGTCCTTCCTCAAAAAAAGTAGCTGTGTATACTTTCTTCAAACAGTTAAAATATGTACAGTACAGTAAAAATATTTAATACTTTTGCACAACAAAACTTAACATCAATAAAGAACAGGTGTATGTACAATGAAGAAAACAAATACATTTAAAAAAAATTTTAAAAAAAGTTAAAAGTTTTTCAACCAAAAAAAACAGCCTTTGGTTTTTGCTTTTTACTGCAAAAACACATGCTCCCGATTTTTAAATGACTCGCAGATAATCTGCTGGTGGATAATTGGGCATTAACTGTAGGTATTTATTTACCTCATACTTTAACAGCATTTTTTCCCCCCTCTTTAAAGAAAGAAAAAAAAAACAATGTTCATGGTATGTTATGAGCACTCATGATCTTACTTTCCTTAATAATAAAAGTTTCATTTAAAAATATAAATACAGTAAAACCTGTAAAGTTGACCACCTTTGTAAGTTGACCACCTGTCTATGTTGACCGCTTTTGTCAGGAACGGAATTAGTCCTATGTTATATAATGAAGGAAAACCTCTGTAACTTGACCACCTGTCTATCTTGACCACTAATGAACACCAAATTTGGTTTGGAGCATTGTAAAAAACCCTTTGTAAGTTGACCACTTAGTTTATTTTTTTAAATTTTACTTAGCAAATTGTTTTATTTTATTATTTTTTTTATAGCTTTCCAAGAACATTTTTGATACCAGACCAGCGTTTTACTAACTAAATGAAACAGTAGCATAACTAAACCTCCTTTTGAGTTTAACCACATGGGAAAACTATTAAGAGTCATTTTTTTTAAGCTTGGACACTTTTGATAGTTGATGTCTTCGATTTTCGTGAAAATTTCAGGATGTGTTAGTGGTACTATGATAAGAAAAAGTGAAGTTTATTTTTTTTAAAAACTGATTTGTTTGCCCTTGAGTAGAGGTCAAAGTTTAAGAACGTGAGAAAAAAGAGCTTAATATATGATTGCTTTGCTTCAAAACCAATGGGTGTAGCAAGCCAATTTTTTTTATGTGGATACTACTTGATACTAGGTACATGCTAGCCGAAATATTTTGGTCGCTCATTCATGGCTTTGAGGGTAAAGGTCAATTGAAAATGCTATTTTTTAAACTTTTTTTGCCCTGTTTGAGCCCGGATATCTGCTAAAACCGTGAGTAACCCTCGAAAATAAGTATATACCTAATTACTCAGCACAGTACAGTACTAAGAAAAACATGAAATAGCATGGGTTACCGTTTGCTTTAGCAGTTAAACGGTCTCAAAGTCGATGATTTTTTAAAAATAGCCAAGTTTAGACGTCAATAACTCTGATCGCGATGCATCAACAACTTTGGGACACAGCTGTAGTTATAGTCGAAGTGGTCTATGTTAAGGTCCAGGTTAGAAACCCATGGCAACTAATAAACTTTTTTAGTTACACGGTCTCAAAGTTGAAAATTTGATCTATAATTTCAACTTATTTTTTTTCAATTACTCTATGACTGATGAGTTAGTAACTTCGAGAAACAGTTGTAATCATACCCTAAGTGATGCAGTTTTAGACTCAGGTGAGAAAACCATGAGATTTAATCATCTTGCTTAATGAAACGGTTTCAAAAATGATAATTTACCCATAAAATGTCAAGTTTCAACTACGCTAATCCACGAGTCAAAATTTTGAGACGCAGCTGTAATTACAGCTTCAATCCCCAGCATTCAGTTTTTGACCCAGATTATATACCCATGGGACTAGTTAATTTTTTTTGCAAATACAACCTTTTTTTTTCACTCTTCATTTGCGCAAAACGATCAATTTTCCTATTTCTTAATGTCACTCTTGATGTTATAATCAAAATAAGTCAATGCTGTATTTTATAAATAGGATTTCAATTGCACAATAAAGTAAGTACAGTAGAAATTTGCATACATGAATAATAAACAATTGAAAGTAAATAAATATTTTTTTTTACTAAACTTAAAAGGCAAAATATAACTCAAAATACAGCACAGATTTGCTCTTGCAGACCCGAGGTTTAGAGTTGCATGGAGAAAAATTTACATTTGAAACTTATGAAGGTGGCTTTCCTATAGCTCCAATGCCCTTATCTCTTGGAGAATTGATCTTACTTCATTTCTATCTTCTTCCTAGGGAAAGCACACTTAAGTTTAACAAGATAGAGACACTCAAATTTAAAGGTTACCATTATAAAAAAAAGCTATTATCAGCTAATAAGTTTTCCTTATATTTATCTAATCAATTATTTAAAAAAAAAATTCGATTCTATTAAGCGAAAGGAAACCTTAGATTTTTAAATTTTCAATGCGAATGCATTATGTATAGTAACTTACTTGCTCATTGTCTTCAAGAGTCTGATCATGTTCCACAAGTTTTCCTTTTTTCATCTTAGACGCCATGCGATAGAACATGCTCCTAATTTGTTGAGTTGTCAGATACTCATCAGGCGAAAATAGTTTTTCTCCCTTTTGATTTCTTTTTTCTTTCATTTCTTTTGCCGCTTTTTCGGGAGTAATTTTTATGGAAGTCTTCTCTCCTTCCAAAAACAGCTGACGCATAAAATTCTTCTGCTTATCGCTAAATTTTGAAAATTTTCTAACTGGTAATGCCCATCCAGTTTCATCAAAGAATATTTTTTCATACAGCTTCTTAGTCATTATTTTGCGAGTAGATAATGGTGGGATTTGAGTTTCGGCTATTGTACGGGTTACAGAGCAAGAAGCTTTCATTTTTTCTGCATACAATTTTCTCACATTGTCTAAGGAGGTTTTAGTTTGAATGTATTTGTGTTTTCCTGAAGCTATATGTTCTTCCAATTCAATACTATCAAAAAATGCATCACTGCATTCAATTTCTGGACAAAAACCCCTCCAGGACCCCTCTCTGGTACAAAATGCCATTTTTTACATCTTCAGCAGTTACTATGTCGTGACCACTGTTTACGTATGCTTGTAAGTACCGTTTTGCCACCGCACTCTCCCGATCAGCCTGATTTTTTCCTTTTTGAGGTTCATTATAATCATGGCGGACGAGAACAATACCGTAGTTCTTACAAATGTTATACGCTGTTTCAACGTAACCATTCCCAGTATAACAACCAGCGTTATCTGATTTCGCATACATATTCACCACACTTGGAAAATCTTGACGATACTGCTTCAAAACAACATCGGCAACTGACAGCGTGTCAACAACATCTTGTTCGCAACGGAATAATATAGTGAAGTAAACTGACTTTTGTAAACATGCTTTTGATTTTTTAAAAAACACATCAACATGCACAGAGATCCCTTTCTTGCCAAAATAATCTGCTTGACCTTCACGGTATTTTATGGGAAGAACTTTCTGTGCCCAGTCTCGGATCCATAGACTAGTAGTGTCATTTAACTTTTCAAAGGCATCTATTTTGGCATTGTTTTGTTGTACAGAACGAATATCAGCCACTACTATCCGGTTTTATAGGTTTTACATATAATTTAATGCTGCCATCTATAAAATAAAGTACGAAACTTTAAAAAAATTCAGAAATACATTTTGAAAAGGGAGAAAACTCAACACGTGCTATTAACTATATTGAACAAGTAAAAGTTCGAATTAAAAATATATTTCTTTGAAATTTTAAAAGTGTCGTGGGTATGAAGCAGATTCTAAAACTACATCACTTGGAGCACAATTACAGCTGTGTCTGAAAGTCTTGTTTTCGTGGATTAGCTTAGTTGAAACTTGACACTTTATGTTAAAATTATCATTTTTATGAGATCGTTTAATTAAGCAAGATGATTAGATCCCAAAGTTTTCTGGCCTGAGTCTAAAACTATATCACTTTGAATGTAATTACAGATGTTTTTCTAAGTAACTAACTCACCAATCATAGAGTAATTGAGAAAAAAAAAAGAAATTATAGCTCAAATTTTCAACTTTGAGGCCGTATAACTAAAAAAGTTTATTAGTTGCCATGGGTTTCTAACCTGGACCTTAAAATAGACCACTTGGACTATAACTACAGCTGTGTCCCAAAATTGTTGATGCGTCGCGATCAGAGTTATTGACGTCTAAACTTGGCTATTTTTAAAAAATCATCGACTTTGAGACCATTTAACTACTAAAGCAAAGAGTAACCCATGATATTTCATGTTTTTCTTAGTACTATACTGTGATGAGTAGTTAGGTATATACTTATTTCCGAGGGTTACTCACGGCTTTAGCAGATATCCGGGCCCAAACAAGGCAAAAAAAGTAAAAAAATAGCATTTTCAATTGACCTTTGCCCTCAAAGCCATGAATGAGCGACCAAAATATTTCGGCTAGCATGTACCTAGTATCAAGTAGTATCCACAAAAAAAAATTGGCTTTTTACACTCATTGGTTTTGAAGCAAAGGAATCATATATTAAGCTCTTTTTTCTCACGTCCTTAAACTTTGACCTCCACTGAATTGCCAACAAGTCAAATTTGAGAAGAAAGAAGCTACACTTTGTCTTATCACAATACTAGCAACATATTCTGAAAGTTTCAGGAAAATCGAAGGTGTCAACTATCAGGCTCCCATTCACTTTGTCCAGCTTTAAAAAAAATGACTCTTAAGAACCCTTTTATTCCCCAAACTTGTTTTTCTTTATGAAAACATGTGTCAATAGAAAAGTACAAAGTATTTTTTTTCCAGTTGTAAAATTTTGTGACAACAATGGAATTGTGCTAAAGAGTAAAGTTACTTGCATTGCAGTATTTCTGGTGCAAGGGATTAAGAGATACGACATTTTCATTCTCAACTGCTTTTTTAAACTATGAGAGTCCAGCTTGTTGCTCTTTGTGTTATAGTTTTACATAAAATGGCTTCAAAAAGAAAGTTAGTTGAACTTGAGATTGATAAAAAGTATGAAATATTGAAACTAATTGAAAAGGGAGAAAGCTAGAAAAAATTAGCTGACACATATGGAATTTCTAAAACTAGTGTCTAGTAAGTGCGCCAAATTCAATAAGGAGTTATTTTGTTGAAAAGTAGATCATCATGGAGTTATAAATGTATATGAGAAAAATTTGCAATTTGAGAAGCTATGAATTTTTAGGAATTATTAATATCAAATGAGTAACTTTTCATAAACAATAAGATTTTTTTTTGATCAATTTACTGAAATTTTAAATTTGCATGACACATTAAACGTCATTTTGGGAAAATAATCTCTAAAAATATTTGAATAACATTTTAAAATATTGTTTCAAAGTAATGCTAAACAATGAAAGTGAGTTAAACAGAAAGAGTAAGTGTCAATCATTAAAAAAATGAATACATGATGCAAGAAATGACAAAAAAAAAAAAAACATTACTCCCTCCATAAGTTGACCACCTGTCTAAGTTGACCACCAAAGGACTGCACCGCAAGTGGTCAACTTACACAGGTTTCACGTATCTGACAAGCAAAATTAGTGTCAAGAAATGAAGGAAGCTTCGAATTTTGTATTAAAAATAACAATTTAAAACTTTAAGAAAACTAAAACACCCTAATTTTTTTAGACCACACATAGTAGAAACAAAACTTTGGATGATCAAAATCAAATTAGTTATAACTCGGACTGGGCGATATCACACTTTTAGTACGTGCTCTCCAAATATCGATATTCTCAATGTATCGATATATTCCTGGGGGGGGGGGGTGCAAAGGTTCAGAGCATATTATATCGAAAAACAACAAAAAACATTTCCAAGTATAATAAATACAATTATTTCTCTAATTCAAAACTTTCCTGGAGAGGGGAGGGAGGAGGAGGCCGTGCAAATGGTATAGCTCAATGCATGACAAAAGTGCTTCACAATGAAAAAGTTTTAAATATTCAATTCAATATTTTGTTTAAATTTTTCAATTTGAGCAGTCTTAATAATTTGAATGTACTTAGAACTATATTTCGCATTGATGTTTTAAATAGTTTATTTTTAGTCATTTAATAGCTCTTGCTAAAAGACTTTTTATTTCTTAGTTGAGTAACATTAAGTAAAATACTAATATTAAATCTTTAAAGAATGCAGCTATAAATTTTGGAAACTATCACACCATACACCCACTAAGCACACAGAATTATGAAATATACCTTTAATTTATATGTCACTAGCTGCATTACCCAACGTTGCACGGTCTACCTCGAAAATAAGTTTCTTCTAGTGACACATGTTTAACAATGAGGTTTAAAAAAGAAGGAAGAAAAATAGCACAAACATTTCCCTTCAATGTATAGAAAACACAATTTTATGATTTAAAATTTAAATTTAGACAACATCGGATTTTTTCGTAATCATTCTGGATTTTCTGGTGAAAATATCCCAAAGGGGTCCCCATACACCCCATTTTGATGAAAAAAAACTTATGTGAATTCCTGAGCATCAAAGGACCGCTGGGCCATATTTGGAAAGCAATGCGACGAAAATTGGATTTGCATAAGAAAACTCCTCGTAGGGTGTATTCACACTCTCCCCCCTTTCCTCATAGGCAGGCGAAAACCCGAGGACAATTCCTGAGCATCAAAGAACCACTGTGCCAAATTTGGCAAAGATTTGACAAAAAATGGATTTGTATAAAGAAATCCCCTGTGGGAGGGAGGGTGGTCCCTGTTGCGAATAAAAACTACCCTAAGTGAATTCTTGAGCATCAAAGGACCTGTCTGTAAAATTTTTACAAAAATCTGACGTAAACTCGATTTGCATAAGGAAAACTTCCGTGGGGTGTTTTTGTCCCTCCCCCTCTCTCATCGGTAGGCGAAAAACTCCCTATAAAAATTCTTAAGCATCATAGAATCGCTGATCCAAATTTGGCAAAGACCTGACGAAAACTGTGGATTCGTAAAAAGAAAGCCCCGGTGGGAGGAGGATTCCAATTGTGAATGAAAACTGCGCAATGTGAATTATTGAGGATCAAAGGACCTCTCAGCCATATTTGGCAAAAATCTGAGGTAAACTGTGAATTTGCATTAATAAAATTGTTATTTGGTTAATTAAAATATGTAATACATTTAAAACTATTTTTTTAAACTATATACACATATTTTAATATTGATCTTAAAAATGCAATTAATTTTTCTTCAGCAGATCCAATCCAAAATCCATATTATTACATAAATCAATTATCTCATCAATGTCATTATTTCACAAGCAATTTAACCGAAAAACAAATATGAAAATTTCTTTATTTTTTCAATTTCGGTATTTGATGACGACTCTTAAACTGTAGTCAAAAAATACCAAACAAAAGAGCTGCAATGACTACCAAAGTAACGTAAAACCGTAAGTATGCTCGGATTCGCTTTGCTATTATAATAATTATGGCTTCAAATCTGTTAATGCGTAGAGCTGAACATAAAAAACCCTATTTTTGCTCATGCGTTCCAGAAGTTCTGTCAACTCGTATGTGCCGCTTGTCTGGCGAAATTAGGGATTTTCAGTTTCGTTCTATTCGGGCTTGCCAGCTAAGCGAGATTTTGTCAGACTGTTTCAATGATGCTGTGTGTTATGAAGGGCGTAAATATTTTTCCTCTTAATTTTGGAATTAAAGTTATATACGTTCAGAACTGAAAAAGATGAGTTGCACTCCCTCTAGTGAGATAAATATGCAACATAAGTTTTCATTAGGATTTTTTCGTTTTTTATTTTTTTTATATAAAAATAATTATGTTCAGTCTTTTTCTCAAACATTTTATTCAGAGCAATATCAATGGTTTATGTTTAATTTGAACTATGAATCGAGTTGATGCCTCAGTTGGTTAATTTTTAATTGTTGCATTAGGATGCTTTCTTAACCAATATACATTCACTTTTATGGGTCCACGAGAGGCCATGTCAGCTTTGTTAGAAAGAGAGCGAGTGTCTTTGGAAGGATCCTCTGCTCTGAATGGTAGTAGTATAAGTTTTGAAAACTTTATAGGGGGAGGGGATCCGGAGATCAAACTGACAAAGAAGCCCACATTTACCTTCGATGGCCTTGTGAATTTTTCCCTTTTATTATAATTAAAAACTAAATAACTGTTTGAAGAATGTAGAAAATATCTTGAAATTTCAAACACTCACCCATCACACAGAGCTACGAAAGATTATGTATTTTTAAGTCAGCATTTTAATTTCTTCGTAATTAAGTCCTGTATTTTCTTTTCAAATGATATATCGGAAGGATAGAAATCTAAATATCATTATTGCGGCAGTAGATATGTATCAATATATGACGGTATATCGGAATATAGCCCAGCCCTACTTATAACTAAGCAAAAAAAAAAAAGGGAAAAAAGGGGGGGGGGGATCAATTCTTTCAATCTAACAATTTTGCTGCTGAATTTAAAGAGCAAAGTAAAGCTCGAGAGATATGAATTTTGAGTATTGCAGATATCATTAAAGAGGGGCTAAACAAAAGATTACTTATATGCGAACAGCTTTTTAGCTTTTTTACTTTGCCAAAAATATTTTATATTGAGTGAAATATAAAATTGTGGTGACTTCGATATTGATCTGTAGAATCGAAAATTAGCACAACATTAAAAAGTACTTCTATCACAAAAATGAACAAAAATTTTCCTTACCCTTTCTGTTTGAGTTGCAGCATTGATACAAGTAGTATCTTTATGAAAGCCCACTTGACAATTCAAGTATTTAGTCTATATAAAAAAAAAACAATCATCACTATAAATACATATGAAATACATGAACAAGGAAACATTATTTTGATTTGGAAGGGAACAGTGCATCAAATTAACTGTTAACATTCCTCTGAAGGACTAGAAAGATGAAAAGTTTTAAAATATAAAAATGTGTATCAAGCAGAGGGACTTTCTGGGGGTTTTTTTTTTTTTTTCAATTTTTAAACTTATTTCTCGGTTTAAAACCAGAGCATCGGCCTCACTCCTATGACCTCTGAATTGGAAAATAAGGTTCATGATGGGAAAAAAATGAAAACAAACAAAATCTTGGAAGTCATCAACTGTAGCATATGAGTCACACCACAGATCATTGGTAAAGAAACTAACATTTACAGATATAATTGAGATTGAAAATGAAATTAAATGAGACAACAGAAAATTTTATGGGCCCAGTATGCCAAATCATAGCTCATGATTTTGCCAGGCTGAAGCTTTAACTTAGAAAGCTTTGCTCCCTTTCTACTAGTTATCTTCCTGATCCTTCAACAAACAAGCTTTTTTCCATGATGGATTATGTCTAGAATTTACAAATATTTATAATCATTACAAACATAAGTTTAAATGAGCTACATCCTATCAATTTTAAACCTATCTTAATTTAAGAAATACATTCTAAAAAAAGGAATTAGAAACATAATTCTAGTCTTCTTACCATCTGCTGTTGAAGTAAATGAATAGTATGATCCTTTTCCTCCAACTGTTGCTGCAAGAGCACTAGCTGCCTTTTCAGATCAGCATTTTCCTAAAATAATAGATGATGTTTAATTGATCAAAGGATCTGTTATGGCATAAGTTTCAAAACCAGGACTAGTTTTAAAAAAATTGCATTGAAGAAATTTTACCTGAGTAATGTGCTCCACATTATTTGACTTTACTTCAGTATCGGCGTCATTAGGAAGAGTCATGAAACTAGCAGGAAAATCATTGTGCACCAAACTTTTATAAAATATATTCTAGAAGATATAGAAAAATAATGTCAAAAAAGAAAATACTATGTATGAACAAATGTCTCAAATAAAATATGAAAGTACAACTTAGATTTTTTTTTTTTAGTTGCTTCAGGTCCCAAAACATTTTAATTTTATGAGATTGCAAAAAAAGAATAAAGAATAAAACATAAACAGAGATAACATTTCAAGGTGGGAAGGAGATTTCTACCAAAGTCATCCCCTCCTTGAAAATATTCTCAGCATGAGACAATATTACATATACTTTTGTATTTATTATTTACACGAGAGATAAAACATTCACCTAGTATTATCAAAATAAATTCAGCTAACTTACTTGCACCAATTCAATGGGACAGGCAGTTAAGGTACTCAATGTTTTAATATATTTATACTTTTATACATTATATTTAGTGTTGACTTTTGCTACTTATTTCTAATAATTAAAGTGGACATGAACACTTAAAGTTATCCAAAAAAAAAAAAGAAAAATCTATTTTAGACATCCTACACCAATCATACAATCGACAACAAATCAAAATATTTTTCCTCAAACAACAGTTCTACAGCATCCGCGAGGAAAGTATTAAGATAAGTTTATAGAAGGAACTAATTGGTCTAGATTAAAGAGGCACAGAAATGTTATTTATAATTCTAAGAAACTCACTTTAGGGTTTGCCTGGTCAAAGGGATTGATAGTTTCTGCCTAAAATTAAATATTCACATGTTAGAAGGTTTTAAAATGATGAAACAATCATATTTTTTAAAAAACTGATGATGAAGAGCATGAATATCACTCAGTTTTTGTGAGTCAAATTACATAACAATTCCTCAAAATATACCTCTTGAATGACAGACTTCAGCCGCAAAAGGAGTGTCTTGACTCCATTTAAATCTTGGCACAGTAATCTATACGAAGAAGAATCTAACTTTAGGCTACCATCATCATTTTCACTGACTGTCATCTGGCGAGGTGGTCTAAGAGGAAGGCTAACTGTTCGCTGTCGCCATTCTAATTTATCAACACTTGACATAGGACCAGATGAGCGCCGATGAAGCCTTTTCCTAATAAGAAATTACAATGCATTAATGTCTCAGTTCAATCCATTAGGCATTGTACTCGGTCAAAGTGCTAATCAGTATAATGCTATTCTTAACTTAAATTTTGAGTTAAAATTCATCCACTCATATTACTAACTAGCGGTATCCACAGGGCTTTGCCCATAGTAGAAAAATAAAAGGTCATTTGGTTCGCCTGTCAGAGTGGTAATTTCAAAAATTTTAGGACATTTTTAGGACAACAAATATCAAGTTTTTTTTAACTTGAATGTAATTTATAAGCTTGATTTTTGTACAAATTCAATCTTGCAAACTACAATAGAATGCATTCAACCTTTTATTCTACAACACAATGATACATTATGAAGTAGAAATATATACCAGTAGGATAAATGTATGTTCAATTGCTTCTTTATTTGCCCTGTTGTTGTTGTTTTATCAAAGTGAATTACAAAGAATGATGAAGAAATATCCTTAATAAGGAGAGAATTAAGTAGGGTGCAAGACCAAAATTTATTTTGTGCTAAACTTTTATCAGATAATCTGATACTTTATGCTATCTCATAATCATCAAAAATATTCCTGTAAATTGAAGATAAATCATTCAAAGATGCAAATGAATAATTGTTTTTTTATGGCAACTAAAACTAAGAAATCTTCATTTTCAGAATTTTATCTTGGAGTGAATTTAGTACAAACGCTTTGAATGCCTCATCAAAACCAATTCGTTTTTAGCAGAAGACTAAGAACGTGGAATTTAAAATATAGCTAAATTTTTTAAGCTACTTGTCAATTTCTAATGTCTTGCCGCATCAGCATGAGACAGTCTGATCTTGCATCCGTTTCTGTCTTTTTTCAACCACAAGGAAGAGAATTTAGTTTTCCGTCACGTTAAAAATTTAAAAAAAAAATGCTATTTACATTTTTAAGGCAAAAAGTTAGTGACAAAATTAAAAAACTATGTGTGCAAGAAATAATTCAACTTTGCTGAACAGAAACACAAAGCAAACTGACTCTTTGTACTGGAAGAATAAGCAAATGCTCAGAGCACAACACAAGATAAGCACTATAAAAATAAATATTACTTCCCACCTGGGGACAACAAACTTTAATTTTGCTCTAAATACATTTTTTGAACTAAGTTTACTTGGGTTCTAGTTCTAACTCAACACATTGTATTTATTTTACTTCAATAAGCTGTGATACCTTTCACCCCCCCCCCATACCACAGAACTACAATTTGAGGGAGATATCCCCCCCCCCCACGTTTACATATTTTTTATTTCTTTTCAAAGGAGGAAACAATCATAAATATTAGATCTTATTCCTTTCCCCTAATTCTTTTCCTGCAACATTTGCAGCACAGCTATTTTTATTTTCTTCATAATTTTATTTTTACATCTGTTTTGCAGAAGAGGAATGACTGCAAAACTTACAAAGTATAGACAAAACAAATAGCTTTATATTAAGCGTATGTTCTGGTTTACTGCATCCCCTCCCCCAGCCCTCCCTCTTCAGAAAAAAAGCAGCACACAGCATAGGTTTTTCTCTCTTTTTTAGAGAAAATTTCTTAGGGTCTATGAAGTTTATTTTATCCTAAAACACAGTCAAATTATAATGAAAAGTTTCATTTTTATGTTAAATTTTATTTTTATGCAGAAGTAAGGAATAAAAAAATGAAAATTTTAGAAATTTTAGGACAAAACTCAAAATTTTAGGAATTTCAGAACAAAGTTTGAAATTTAAGGATTTTAAGGACAACTCCTACCCCTGATAATGGATGATGAATTTCTCGCCAATATGCTATGCTAATTTGCTCGTCCATGTTATGGTAACTTACTCCTCCATGGTATGGTAATTTGCTCGGTATTGCTGCAGAGGAATTAAATCCACCAATAGTGGCTTAAAATTGGAATAGAAAAAGAACAAAATCGAATTTTCGAAAAATCGCTTCGAGGTGCTCACAACTATGCAACAAATTCTGTGCCAAATTTCATGAAAATCTGCCGAATGGTCTAGGTGCTATGCGCATAACAGACATTCAGAAACATAGACTTTCAGCTTTATTATTAATTAAGACTGAAACCGAAAAGTTCAACTGAAAGAGTTTTAAAAAAGAAACAAAAGAAATTTGAACACTTTGACATTAAAAAATATCCTCAAACCTGTTTCTATCCAGTGACATTTATTCAGTGATTTGAAACAGCTTTTATTTATTTCCAATGTTTTAAATGATATATTTAACTTTAGGAAGGAGGGAGGGGGGAGCATTTTTTTCCGACTGATATGTCTCTACATAAAAACAGGTTTAAGTAATCACAGAAACTGGAATCTTTTCTGAAAAGCATTTGGAATTATTAGAATGAATGTATTGCTAAGAATTAAATATAGTAGTTATTATGTGAAAGAATTTCTTTTTTTCATAAAAACATGGCAATCAAAGGCATAAAGTACTACAGTTAGGTGACTGAGCCAGCCACCAAACCAGAGTTTGGCTACATTTAGCATTTTAAATTCAAGTGCTTGCTCTTTATTTAATATTATTTTTATTTTATTCATTTATTTTTCAGTGAATACTGACTCACCTATGATTTTCCTCCATATCAACTTTCTTCTCAGTGCGCAAAGGTGCAATTTTATCTTTATCTGATTCTATTCTTTTCATTGGTGAGGCAAGACTAAATAAAAAGCAGAAATGTGTCATAAATTTAGTCAATTAGTACAATAAAAATAAAACTTAGGTAAAAACTGAATTAAAGAAAAACTAACCCTTCATTAACAGTCCCTTCAGGAAAAGCATCAAATGTTTTTTCATAATCCAACATCAAATCATCAGATGCAATGCTGGAGCAAGAAGATCCCAAATCAGAACCTAATATCAGACTATCTCTATGATCAGTTGTGCGACTCTTACGACTAGAATAGCTACCCACACTATCAGTTCTTCGTTTCGATGAGCTAGCTAACTGCAGTGCATGCAGCTCGCTAACAGCCAGTTTTAAAGACTGGACATCTGACTCTTCAGAGTTTGGATCACCGAAAAATGTCAAACCAGGTTGATCAGATATTTCATCATCAATTAGAAATTCTCTATTTTCTACCTCAGATGAAGGACTCGTAACACCGTTTTCAGTGCTATCAGATTTTTCATCTGAATCAAGACTAGATTGTTTAGAATCACTATGCTTTACAGGAGATTGTTCTGACGTTTTCAGATTTGTTTTATTTACATCACCATTATTTGGTTTCTCATAATCATTCTGTACATAAAACACACTACTCCTAACAGTTTGGTTGGCAGTCTTTCTTATTTTTGGAATGCATGAAGCATTTGTGCCATTTGATGCAGCAGTAGCTCTGCTAGGTGTTTCAAAGTTAACAGCTTCTCTGGGACTGGCATGATCAACCGGTTTAAAAGATTTCTTTTGATATGATAATAAGCCTTTGTAAGATGCGTATGTGGAAAATATATTTTCTGAAGCATTCATTTTGAAGGAATGTTTTTCTTTTGGACTTTTCTCATTGGAATTACACAATGGTTTTGGGTCTTCAACACGCTCTGTTCCTGAACCAAAATGCTTTTCATCGAGACTCCACTTTCCATTTGGTTCTCTCTTATAACTTGGAGCTTTCAAATTTAACTTTGATTGCTGAGCAGACACTTTGGGAGTGCTGCTCCAAGCTCTAATCGGGCATGCATCAACTCCATTATTAGTGGGCGAAGAATCTTCTAAAACTAATTGCTCCATATCTTTTATTGTGTCAGAGTCTTCTGGTTTACTTTTATCAGTCATGTTGCTATTCCCAAAACCAGAATCAAAATCAGACAAACTATCTTTACTTTCATAATCTTTACCAGAAGAAGCTTTAGATAATGGACTTGGTACCAAAGAGCTATTCCTGCTAGATACAAATTTGGACTGCTGATATTTTGGTACAGCAACGTCGGAACTAATGTGCGAGACACTTTGTGATGATTTTCCTCCAAGCTGTCGAGGAAGCCCAGAAATTCTATTGGGAGTTCTTGATTTTTCATCAATAGATTCTTGACTAACAATCTTATCTGGACAGCTTTTGCTGCCAATACTCTTTGGTTTCACTTGCTGGTCACTTTTAGAAACTAATTTACTTGTAGGAGAAGCAGTTGTATGACAAATATTAGATGCAGATCTAGAATTAACAACAGCATTATTATTTACTACATGGAGAGTTTCATTGTCATTACAGTTTAAAACAGCAGTTTTAGATTCGGTAGAAACAGATGCGCCTGGTAAGCTGGTACTAAACCTGGGAATATTAGATTGATAGGAATTCTTGATATTTTTTAAATCTCCCTGATCAATTGTGCCTAAAGAGTTATATTTAGTTGATAAAGGTATGCCTTTCTTTGAAGCAAAATCAATATTTGCATTTTGAGTCCTGGTGTAAGGAGTTGGTCGAGCCAATCGAGAAGCTTCATCCAGCTTAGTGGAAGCCATTGGAATAGTTGAGTAAGAACGATTTCCTCCACTAGCTTTCTTGGAATAACATGCGCCCATTCAGAGTATTATACTTAAAAAACTAAAAGAAAAGAAAAATTAATCAGTTATAAAATAAAATAAAAACATTTTTAATTGTATTACTGTCTAAATTTTTGAAAAAGCACGAAAAAAAAGTGGTTTTATTTTAGAGACGTAAATTTTAAGGTAATTTCATGATGACAAATAAAAAAATTAAAACAAAACATTACTCGGTCTTCAATTCCAAACAATGCATACATGAACTGCTGTGAGGTAAGAGAAAAATTATAAAAAGAATAAATTATAAAAAGAATGTATACATTATTAAAAAAATCAGGGATCACACAAAAAATCATTTAAACTTTAGTTTAAAAAAATAATAAAAGAAACCCCGCTGGAACAAAAAAGGTAAGTTAATCCCCTTTTCGTTAAAACTATATTAGTCGGACACAGATTTAACGAACCTCTATTTAGGGGCATTCCACGGTATTTTTAACATTTATATCGAGTCCGTAACGTGACCTTTTTTGCCATAACTTTTTAATTTACTGTTTGATTAGCATATTATTTTATTTTGATTTTTTCCTACCAGCACACCAGCTTAAATTAAAATAATTTGCAAATCAAACAGTAAATTTAAAAGTTAGGGCAAAAAAAAGTTCACGTTACGGACTCTACATAATGTCAAAAATACAGTGGAATGCCCCTTTAACGAATTTCGCGATTAAACAAATTTTTCTTTTTTCCCCCGACTAAAATGAAGGCAAAAACCCTTATTTAGCGAATAATAAACCTTAAAATAACGAATCATTTTAACAGCCGAAATTTTTTTTTTCTTAATTTGAGTTTGAAAATATTGGATTGTTTTCCAAATGTTACATCTATATTGTCCGAAACAGAAAGACTTTTCTTGGAATCAGCAGTTATTGACGAGCGAGGGAAACCAACGAATAGCGAGTCTGACGCAGAAAGCCATTTCGAAACTCCCATTAAAACCGTTACTTTTTCAAATGCTTTACACATGGCCTGGAAACTAAAAACATATCTAACGCAGCAGGTTGCAAAAGACAGTATTTTCTTCTCTACATAAAGTTGAAAAAGAACTATTTCGAGTCTAGAATCAAGGAAACTCAAACATCTTTTATTCAGTAGTTTAAAATTTCAAATTAAATACCTTGTGATAAGTTGTGGAATGCTGAATTAAAAATGCACACTTTCCGATTATGGATATTTTTGCACAGTTATTTGGGGTTTCAGATAAGGTGAGTGCATTTTTTTTTTTAATTTTTTCACACCCCTGATTATGTACCCCTATTAATAACCCTGATTTAACGTATAAAAGTTTGTCTCCCAGTAAATTTGTTAAATCGGGGTCTAACTGTACAATGAATTCATCACGAATGAGAAAAGTATCACATAAAATGAAACATGTGAAATATTTAACAAAATGTTTAGTCAAAGAATGGAACAATAAGAAATTTCAATGCTTTAAAATTAGAAAAAATAAAAAGGATAATAAAGTAATAACAAAAAAGAAAACTACAAAGTATGCTGTTATAACAACAATTTAATTTATACCTCAACCATAAGATATTATTCTAGAGGTATAGCTCTTATCCTCAGTCAAAACAACTTAGGAAAAATTACTAGATGGTAAAAAATAAAAATCAAATTCATAAAACAAAAAAAAAAAAATATATATTGAATCAGTTTATGTTACTATTTTGAAATTGGGATCATTTGCCCTTTCCTTGCTTGGAGAAATTAATGCATTTGTATGCAAGTGGGAGTACTTTTTGCTGTTTTTTTAGCTAATAAAAATCATAGTTTTTCTCACTGCTGGACAAAACACAACTTGCAGCATTCAAGTACGAGCATCTTAATTCAACAAAAGTTGAAAGAATATATCCACTGTCAATACCTGAGCATTTACTTGTTGGTTTATTTGAAAGAATAACTAATCTCTTAACAACACTTATGTAAAAATCCTTGGTAACAATATTTTGTTAGAAGAAAGTTATCAAAAATGTGTTCCAAGTTGGAAAAGAAAACATAAATCATTTAAAGCTAAAAGATATTATTTTCTTACTATGACAAAAAACTAAAATGTATAAATATTTTCACACACAAATTCAATCACACTTTCAGTTTGTGACTTAGCATTTGGAGATTCAAATTGTTTTACAAACGGAATCAAGAAATAGTTTAGGAGAAATTAAATTTTGAAAGTAAGCTTAAAAAGAAAAAAAAACAAATGCATAAGAACAATATTTCGATGACAAATTGAAGCGACATTTGTGTAAACCATGAATTTCAAAACGAAAACATCTTGTCAAAATTATGTTGACATTCCAAAGATACATTATCAAACGATGCGCATTAGCAAAACTATGATAAAAATTTAAATAGATCCTGAAATACATTGGGAAATAGATATTTGATAACCACAGACTAAAATATCTGATAAAACCAATGTTGCTGTTGCAAATACCTCTTAAATGAAGTTTAATACGTGATTATAAAAAATGAAAATGCAGCATGAATACTTAAAAACATTTTCTGAGAAGAATGATACAAATACGTAAGGAGGAAACTTAAAAGATTTACTCACAAAAAGCGAGTTAATTTCTCGCCATAACTTAAAATGTTAATAACGGCAGTGCAGGATGTAAGCACAACTGGTTCGTTTGTTGGATAATTTGGTCACCAGTTCCACCCACCCCATATTGACATTTTTTTATTCAACAGAAGCGTAACCTGCATTTATGCGTCAAAACACGAAACTATGTTCTGCTTCTGCTTGCGTCAGCCATAACTGTGGAAAAGCAATGTGCAAAAAATTATTTTGACTCTCCTTAGATGAAGAAATCTCGAGGAGTAAAACATTTAAATTGGACTTTTATTAGAAATGTACGGAGAATACGTAAAACTAAGAATCTTCGACTTCTCTGCTAAGGACAAAGGACGTTGCTACTACTCCTCGAAAATAAGCAGCTATGATTGGCTAACGTAGTCTACTCCAGTAGGGCCTACTTATTGGCAAAATAATCGCTGTTTTTGGCGAAAAACTTGTAATTCTAAGGAAATAAATTACATGACGAATTATACAGTTGAGTAATATTGTCGGTTGCCATTTTTTTCTTGCGTGCAGAGAAATACGCTCGGAATCAATGTTACAAAAGCTTTGAGGCTTTGTCGTAAGCGAAAGCAATTTAAATGTTTCCTTTTTGATTATTCTTTAAGAAATGCTGATGTGTATGAGAATTTTGTGGGATCCTTATTGCGATGAGGACTTCCCTTGAATTTGCTTTTCTCCTTTTTTTGTGTGTGGGGGGGGGGGGGAGAATGCACTAGTACTAGAATTCTCATGGGTTTTCGAACTAGTATTATAGAGTCCCTACGGAGATTTTTAGAGGGCAGAAATGGCTAAGAGGAATGTATTTTGCGATATTGAGAGGAGATGCGCCCTTGCCCATCGGGGATGAGCACCCCTGTCATTCAAATGAAGCTTTTCAGGGACTACTGTCCTTAATTTGATGCGTCGCTTGAACAGGACCGTTGACGTTATTTATTAGGAAGAAATATACGCGGAGAGAGAGAGTTCATGGTGCACAGGCTGCTTTAATTAGGTTTTTAAGGGGGTAGTTTTAAGTGATATGTTTATCCTCATTTTAGAGGGACTCTCTTTATGGGGGGGGGGTACTCCGGTCATAGACGCTCATATGGGTGGCAAGTGAGGGCTCAAGCTCTCCCCCCTTAGAAATCACAGAGGCGTCACCCTAAGGGCAAGGGCGCACCCGTCTCAATATTGAGCTCCTTCCCCCAAATGAGAAAAATGCCCCTCCCTATAAATATTTTAATGGCGCAGTATGCGCCATGACCCCCCCCCCCCCCCATCCCAGGTGGGCACCCTCGGAAATCAGAACTTCCTTGATTTTAGTATTTTTTCTTCGCAAAAATGTATTAACATTTTTCTAGCTACTAATGAATAAGTTATTAAAAATGTCAAATTTTAATAACTCTAATCTGTACAGAAATCGGTTTCCACGGGGAAAATATATCCTGCTACACCATTGGGAAAAATATCTGGTCCCCCTCTTCTCAACTTGTTGCATATGGACGCCCATTTTCCGGGATCCATATGATATATCAAGGGGTTAAATGGAGTTAGGACATCGCTCATGAGAAAGATTTAGGCACTCTTTTGATACTATTAAATTGTTTCTTCATTACAAGATAGTCACTTTTGGAGATCGGGAGGTGTCGACTGCCCCCCTCCCCCCCGTTATAAAAAATTTTTTGGACTAATGTCAACTATACTTTATCTTAATGAACATTTTGGCAAGGTCGATGCTATTCCGAAACTGTTGACTTTTTTTGTTCAGCATCATTTTTAGTATTTCTTCAGGAGAGAAATCCGACACTGCCTCTGTTTCGGTTTCTGACTTTGTATGCATATCGCGCGTCAGCATTACGTTAACGTCATATGTTCCTAAGCATGAATCTTGCTTTGTAACCGTGTTTCTGATCTACACACAGTCAGCACAGCTTATTTTTGGACGATATAGTTATGAATCCCCTACTGTATATATGCACAATGGGAGAGGGGAGCATGAGTGTCCTCGGTTCCAGGGCTGGATCTGCGTACCTGCAGACCCCGCGTTGCGGGGGGGCCAATGTCCCAAGAAATTGGGGAAAAAATTAAAAAAAAAAAAAATAAATAAAAACTACACAAAGACTTAATTACGTCACAAACATACTACTAGGGGAACGGCCCTACAGATTTTGGGGCACAAAATTTATAGATCCGGTCCTGCTCAGTTTAAAGTAAAATAAAAAACAGAGCCCCTTCAAGAAAAAAATTGGGCCTACCAATACAGGGCCGCCAGAGCTTGCGTTTTCCTTCAAGATCTTATAGTTTTTTCAATCGGAGACTACCTTTTTTTTAAGACCAAACTGCCCAAATAACGCGCCTGAACCTCCCTCCCCACGACCATATGGCCTATTGTGGCAATTGTCCCTGATAAAAAAAAAGTACTTTGTGCTGATTAACTAATACGAATACGACGACCAGCCAGCAAGGGCGGATACAGAAAAATCATTTGGAGGGGGTACGGAAAATTGAATACCCCCCCCCCCCCCCCGCGTCACCTTTGATGTTTCATAACAAAGCTTTAATGACTTTATTTTTAAAAGTGCATGTTTTTTATTTCTCCTTTAGATCGAGGAATCTACTTCGAAATACATGAATATTATGCACTAATATACTTTTAATGTAGACCGAAAACATGTGAAATACATGAACCGAAAACATCTTTAATGTTTCAAGCCATTTAAATACTAAACCCAATATAATGTCACCGAGGTGCTAGACAATGAGCAGTTTTACTCAGGAACATTGTCGTTAAGGTTATAACAAAAGGGCAAAGTTATTTAATAAACCCATACCTCACTTGAAGTTTTTAAAATTAATTTATAAAGAAAATCATAACATATAAGTTTTACTGAAGAATTCAGAAACTATTTTTGTGTGAATTTCAAAACAATTGCTGATTTGTTCTTGAAACATTGATACAGTTGAGATAACATATTGATACTACATGCCGTTTCCATTAAAAATCATGGTTTTTCCAAGAAACTACCATATGATTTCTTTCATTTTGCATTTTTTATAAGCTGAAAAAGAATCGCAAATAGGTTCCTGGATCAAAATGACTCTTTTAGGTGCGCCTACAAATTTAAAAAATAAATAAATAAAATTTAAAAAAAAATCAAAATAATTATTGATTCTATCAAAGAAGAATTAGTGGATGAATCGCGATAATACGGTCCCTTGAATTCGAAACTAGTGAGTTAAATGTATTCTGCAACTCTGAGCCTCTGACTCCAGTAATACTTCCTTAGCAAGAAAATATGCTGTGTGTGTTTTGTGTTCTTTTTAATTGACTACGTAAAAAATGCAAAAGAAAAGTCAATTAAAAAGTAATAACTAAAATAGTGAAATTAATTCATCCTTTGGGGGGGGGGGGGGCGCAACTCCCACCCAGTCTAGCATAGATTAGGGTTGGTGACAAAACCTCTCCTAAAACGTTGGTCCAAAAAAAAAAAAAAAAAAAAACTCAAAACCATTTATTCCTAGAAAGAAAAAAAAGTGCGATTTTTCCGTTCATGTCATAATTAGGAACAACTGCCTTAGCGCATTACAGAAGTGGGAAAAGCAGATTCTGTAGGTCGAATTTGGAGTTTAGGTTAGGATAAGGGGGGGGGGGGGGATGCGCCAAGAATAATCTTTTCAAGGATTAATCGGTAAAATAAATTTAAGTGATCGATATGCTAATTAATGGACATATCTCAAATCCACATCAAGGAAAATTGATATTCCGTTGAGATTATTGAGTCATTAAATACAAAATTAATCAAAAAATTTATTTTCCTTTTTTCTTCCCATAATAGGAGGAAACAAACATTAAATATGTATACTCAAACCCCAAATAATGAGGGAATTAACAAAATATTTATAAACGAATAAAAATTTTATGTTTTAAATATTTATTTAGCGAGACTTATTTTCGTCGTCATGGTTACAAATCATCTGCATTCAAGGCTTATCTCAAATAGTTTTTCCATAAAGGGTTTTTTTTGTGTAAAATCAAGTATTTTCAGGAAAAACATCTAAAAATACTTAATTCTGGTAAGGATAAAAGTATAACATTATACGTTGTAAGTTTAATCTTTATGAAAAGTGCACGAGTGCAATTTGGTCATATCTTTATTACCTCATCCTAATTACTAGTTTTTTTTAAGAATATGCCTCCTTTTACCTAACCTAGAAAATCACTGGTCATGATATGATGAGTGTGAATTTGTCCTCTACTTCCATTCTATACATAGAAACAAGAAACTCAACGAGTAGGGTCCTATTGCAATTTATGATTTCGAAAAACATAATTTGAAATCAAGACGTCAAAATTCAAATGAATGCCAGGGCCTTTTTTTTTTTTCAAGTTAAAACAATTTATACGTTTTGAAGTAAAATTGTGAAATCAAAGTTTGTGTGTGGTCTTTGTATTAATGTGGGGTCTCTTGACTAGAATGTGCTACGCTGCAAATGCTTGAAAAAAAAAATGACAGAATCTTGAAAAAGAGAGAAAAGAAACAAAATTTTGAAATCTAAGAAATCATGGCTAAAACTAAAACAAGTGAAAATGTGTGAGGGCTATCAGCTAAAAACAGATAAATAATTATAAATCATGTATTAATTTGAAAAAGAAAGGCATATCCTCTCTAATATGCACACTTGAAGGATCCATGAGCAATGCATGTCTGAGACAATTTCTTTTACTCATCATTTGTCTTAACATAACTGAACCAACACTTATTTGCAATATTAGCAACCAAACTTCAAATGATTAAAATGTTTTTTTTTCCACCACACTTCTAAGACTTAAATGAAATGGCTAGATGTAGCTGTTAAAAAATATCGTAGCTAATTTGAGAGGTTGCAGAAAATTTATAACAATCTGGTAGAAAACATTAAATATACAGACACAGAGATTTGATACAAGAACTTTATTTATAGCTTCCAAAAATATACGCATAGTAGGTACCAATTCAAATGATCAAATCTTTATTTCTTCATGAATGAAACAGAAATATATCTGTTTAACAAATTGGATTTGATCAAGGGAAATGGAGCAAGCCTCCAAACAATATGGTAAAAACCTTTTAAAAATTAACCAATTCCTCTTAAATCAATTGTTATGAGGCATGTTATGTCTTCAGATACTTCCACCCTTTTTTGATGACAAGCAGACAAATTACACAGAATAATTTCAATATTTTGCCCCAATGTCTTGTTAGTTCTACCATTATCCTGCTTCACACTGTTCCTTCAATGTTCTACATAGGATGTCTTTAAAGATGTCTTAACAAGCTTCTAGGCAAATATCTAGAAAAAGGAGGATCCAAGATTTAAATCTTCAAGAATATGCTCCAACTTAGTCTTCCATTGAGCTTAAAAATTTACTTTCTGAATTCTCATTTAAACTATTTTACAAAAATTATGGGTGCTATTAACAAAGATGGGGTAAGAGATATTAAGACATGAATGAAACAGGTGATCTAAAGAAGCTCCAAACATCTCTATATGGAGTAAAATTGCGTAACACTTTTTCATCAGGGGTGTGTAAAGAGGTGTCAGAAGGTATAAAAATTACTTAACAAATACACAGTAAAAATTAATTTAGGTTAACTATGCCAATCACTGTAAATTCAAGAGATCAATGAGCCTGAGCTGTTATCTTTCGCTAACAGCTCAGTTAGCAAAAGCTAACACAGTTAGCTTTTGCTCCTCAGATGTGTAGACAAAATACTACATAGTACAGTTAACTCTCAATCACTGTACTCAAAGTCCTGAAAAAACCGGCTATAACCTTTGAGTTACGGGAAGCAACCACAGCCTTCTCAAGAGTTAGGGACCCAATGAAATCTATGAGATAAAAAAATATTAGAATTAGAGTCAACTGCATAACACAAATCAATGAATAATAAAAAGTTAGAACATAAGAAAAAAATTCATGTACACTTGTTATTTGATGATTTTAAAGTTGAATAATTTGGTCCTTGATTACTTATTACAGATTAAAACTCATGAAATATCACACATTCATACTTCTGTTGAATCAGTAATTACTCTTCAGGCTCCGACTAAATTGAAAAGCATAAGCAGAGGAAATGACAGCAAATGAAGCCAAATCTCTCTACTATGTGCCATTTAGTCAGGAATTTTCAGTTTTTGCATCTGCACATGCGAAATACTTCTTGGACTGAGGGGGAAAAAACAACTTAATTTAAAACTTAAATGCACCAATATTGCCATGCATCATAATCATACTGGAATAATACACAATGCATTGTTTTTTCTCCTTTTTCAAATATCAAATTGCAGTTGGTTCTGTTTAATGACATTCTATTGAATGACTTTTCATAGTCCCAGATACTCCCCCGCAATTTTAGAAGCATTCTATTTACAGGGGTCTGTCCAGGATTTTTTACAGGGTCCGTTTTTTGTGAAAAATCAAATAATTTTGTGAAAAATGAATTAATTTTGTGAAAAATCAAATAATTTCGCAAAAAAAAAAAAAAAAAAAAATTTGTTAAAACGAAATTTTAGAATTCAGAGATGGCACAAACTACATCAATTAAACTTAAAGTTGAGTGTTTTCCTCTTCTATGTGGTGAAAATCATTCTGGAGTGGTGTGATATTTGACGGGGGCGGGGGGGGGGGGGGGGGCTCATCGCTCTCTCAAGTATCAATATTTATTTACCATTCTACATTATGTTAAATTATACTAGAAATATTTCTGTACAGTATTTAAAATAATTGTAACAAAAACATAAATAAAATAAAATTCGGAATAGGGTTCAGCATTTAACTTTTTGACCCAAGATACTCTTAAAAAGCACAGAACTTCGTTTAAAACTTAAAAATTCCGTGATTTTAACAAAAATAAAAAGATATTTTAGTTGTTTACCTCTTAACAAAGTGAAATAATTATCAAAAATTCAAAAATTCGGATTTCCATAGCGGATGCAAAGAGATCGCAATTCTCAAAGTGAAGGCATCAAAAGTATAAAAACGGCTTGTAAAAGAAATATTTTTGATAAAATTATTTTAAAATTGCATATTAGAGTCCTAAACATTTCATCAATAAGTGTGGACACAGTTGACGCAAAAAAATAAATAAATAAATAAATAAATAAAATAAACCCATCTATTCAGCATTTTAATTTTTGACTAACAGAAAATGGAATTTTGCTTTAAAAACTTGAAATGAGAGTTCTAACAGAAATAAAGAGACTTTTCTTTTATTTGCATTCCAATGAAGCGAAGTTAGCTTGAAAAAAGAACAAAATATGATTCTCATATCGGATGTTAAAAGATTGCATTTTTCAAAATGTAGACATCTAAAGAAAAAAAAAACGGTAATTAAAAGAGTTTATTTAAAGTTAATCATCCTTGTTAACATCGAAAAATCAAAACCCATATAATTTTCTCCCAAAATAACAGTTAAACATCGCACCGCACTGCACCATAAAAACGCAAATATCGACAAGCTGGTAAAATGATGAGAATATTTTCTAATCAATTCATTATAAAGGTTCAACTCCAGATGCTAAGTGGTGATAATTTTGAAGTTGGTAACACTATGTGAAGCGATCATTTTTTTTCCCCCACCCTTACTATCCCTTTGCATTTCTAAGTTCATTTCGCAGATATATTATTGTTTATAAAATCATGAGGGGGGAGAAAAGTGCTTACCAATGCCTTTTCAGAAAAGTTTACAACAACACCGCTGCTAATTAGCTGTGATAAAACAAACAACTATTATATTTATTTGGCAGTAGCAATTATTTATCGCTTGCAAGAGCATCGCTAGAGTGCCGATTTTTTTTTTTTTTTCAAAATTTGCCGATCTGGTATAAGCTGATTCTCTCTAATTTTACTTTAAAAAAAGGTTCTAAAAATTATCGGTTTATACACAGAAATATGCGTTATTTTGCTTTCAGATTTGCTCTTTCAATAAACAATTTGTGAAAGATCCGATCCTGTTGATCAGAATTTTGTGAAGGGTCCGTTTTGTTTGATCGGGATTTTGTGAAAGGTCCGTTTTGGTTGATCGGATTTTTGTGAAGGGTCCGTTAACGGACCCAAATATCCTCTGGCCAGACCCCTGATTTAAGTACGATTTTTTTGTGGTCCCCTGAAAGTCGTTAGATAGAGTCAACTGTATTATATTTCTCATCTATTTCTAATTAAATCATTTATTTAATAGTTTTAATAGGTTAACAAGCTGTTTTTAATAGCTTACTCTGCTTAACTTTTTTTGAACACAAATCAATAAACAATCACAAGTTAGAATACATGGGAAAAAGTTCATGTAGGCTTGTGTCATTTATCAACTTTTAAAAATATTACTAAGATAATAAGTAAAAATACTAACTTTATCTACTTAAAAAATACTACATACAACTAAAGTTGTATGATTTTCTACTTGATTACCTCTTACAGATAAAAACCCTTGAAACATCATACAGATCCATACTTCTGTTGATTCAGTTGTTACTCTTCAGGTTCAGGCTAAACTGAAAAGTACAAGCAGAGGAAATGACTGACAGTAAATGAAGCCAAATCTCTCTACCATGTACCATTCAGTAAGGAATTCAGTTTCTGAAGCTGCAAGCCCAAAATACTTCTTTAACTATGGGGGGAAAAAACAACTTAATTTAAATCTTAAATGCAACAATTTTACAATGCATCACAATGGAATAGTACGCAATGCATGAGTTTTCACTATTTTCATAAACAAATTATTATATTTCTGTTGTCTATTACACCACGTTTCTACTTACTTACTCAGATGAACAATATAGAATAGCATCCAAAAGGAGAACAATTATAATAAATTAATATGAATTTCTGCCTTCTGTGCATCAAAAAAAAATCAAGAATACCAAATGTCAAGCGGGGAAATGCTTTGCACACAATGCATTTTAACCTGGAGTGCTCACAGACATAAAAGATAAACACACCAGTTGTGATCAGTGCTTCAGCAGTAGCCACTTCAAGGTTAATACTTGAGAAAATAGGATTCCAGGTCTCCCAATGGATTCAAAAGTGCATCAAACATCATTTACACCTTAATAGCGAAATATTAAATACATTGTAACATTTTACCCGCATCAAAACATATTATCGGCATGCAAGGTCGAGCGAAACAATTTTGTAATAGATTAACTAGGTGCATTAATTTTTAAATAAATATTTTGATTCTTTAAGAATTGAAGTTTTCAATACTGTTTTTTTTGGGCACTTATCTAGTTCTTTTGTGAAACATAAATTAAACTTAATTATTAAAATTTGCCTTACCAAATTATCCTTGGGTACTTTTCATTCGTTCATGCACGTCAAACCATTGCAGTCGCCTAACGTCATAGTTGCCATAAACTCCAGGTCAAATCACTAACAATTTAGCTGTTATTTACATCTACTCGACAAGATGCTGTCCATATTTAGATAAAAGTAGCCTCACAAAAACTGGCCCAGTAATGCATTGCCATGAAAAGAAAAAAAAAGCCAGGAATATAATACAAACATTACAGTGCAACAAGAATAACACACAGTAAAAGAGCTGTAAAACACTATTGAAAAGATATTACATGAAGCAATTTGGCATTAAGTATAAAATAATTACCTATTGCTATTTTAATTGCCTGTTGAGCTGTAGGAGTTCTTAGTATAAAAAATGTCAGTCAATGCAATAAATGTATTATCAAACAGAAAGCTACATTAATGTTGATTAAAAATACACCAAATCGAGGTCTCAAAAACAATAGATGTCTTCTTTGGTGACTAAATACGTTCATAAAACCAATCATTGGCAAACTTAAGAGTCATTAATGAATTGCGACACATTTTGAGCAGTGTATTGATTTATAACCTTATAAAACAGCTAATACATGCAACGTAGTATTATTTTTTAAAGAGGAAGCAACTTGTAAGAAAATTAGATTATACTTCTTATATGTAAGTTCGGTGTACTGGTCAACACACAAAACTTATACTCACTTATAGATTTCCTTTCATTTTTGTTTTCTTTCCTTTTTTTTTTGGCACTCCCGTCCGCCAAAAACATTGGTGTATTTTAATTTGTAATACACCAATTCGACATTTCCATGTTTTTAACGTGTCGAATATGAACATCACTCGTCAATTTAGCAGAATTTTGCACATCAAAATGCACAAAATTCTCTTCTTCCGTAATTTGTCTTGTAAGCTTTCAAATGAGGAAAACTTCGCCCCTACTTCAATAGTCATTCCTCTATAATTACAATAATTAGATCATTAAAATACTATCCAAATAGGAAAGTATGCCGAAAAAGCACGAGGCGCAGTTGTTTCTCGCTGGAATAAACAACTCGAACGTGATCGCCAAATATCGAGGACGTCTGAAACCACGCCAAGTTACTACAAAGGTTGCTAGAAAAATCGAGGAGTAGCAGACACTTCCATTACTTATTAAATTTGAGACAAACTTATTCATTTATTAACAATCTCTTTATAATAAAGAGTTTGAAAAATGTGGTCACGTGATCGTAGCTAGTTTTTAATTGTTTTGGCGCCGCAGCCATTCCAAAAGTTGTATTAAAATGTAAACATTCCGCCGAACCGAAAATACTTGTGCATAATTTTACAAGGATGTTTACAAGTGAGAGAGATC